>NC_062570.1:101982500-102286666 GCF_022837055.1 Prionailurus viverrinus
GTCTCTAGACTTTTAGAAGTGGAATCATATAAGGTATATTCTTTTATCAAGTATGTTCTCTCACCCTAGTTCTTTTGAGATTCATCCATCATGTTTAATGTATCAATAGTTTGTTTCTTTTAATTGTTGAGTAGTATTCTCTTATGGACATACTAAAATGTGCTTATCCTTATTTCTTATTACTTATGGATGGGGCTTTGGGTTGCTCCCACGTGTTTTTTGGTTTTGTTTTGTTTTGTTTTGTTTTGTTTTGCAGGGGGAGGATGGCTGGATCATACAATAGATATGTGTATATTTAATTTGGTACTGCCATAGTGTTTTCCAAAGTGGTTGTACTATTTTTTGTTGTTGTTGTACTATTTTACCTTCCTACTAACAGTAATGAAATTTCCAGTTCTTCTACTTT
Organism: Prionailurus viverrinus; assembly: GCF_022837055.1. Lineage (NCBI taxonomy): Eukaryota > Metazoa > Chordata > Mammalia > Carnivora > Felidae > Prionailurus > Prionailurus viverrinus. Next base: position 101,982,907 of record NC_062570.1, read on the forward strand.
CTTGTTTATACTTCATATGGTTCATCTTCTTAAATTTTAACCATTCTAATAGATGTGTAGAAATATCTTATTGTGGTTTTAATTTGTGTATCCTTAATACAGTGATTTGAGCATGTTCCGTGCATTTATTTGCCCACCATGTATCTTGCTTGGTGAAGTGTCTATTCAAGTGTTTGGCCCATTACTTTTGGGTTGTTTGTTTTCTCATTAGTGAATTTTAAGTTTCCTTTTATATTATGGAAACAAGTTTGTTTTTAAGTTTATTTATTTATTTTGAGAGAAAGAGAGCACATGCATGAGTTGGGGGAAGGGGGTGCAGAGAGAGAGAGAGAAAGAGAGAGAGAGAATCCCAAGCAGGTTCCAGGCTGTCAACATAGAGTCCAACATGGGGCTCCATCTCAGGAACCATAAGATGCTGACCTGAGCCAAAATCAAGATTTGGATGCTTACCTGACTGAGCCACCCAGGTGCCTTCTTAGGAAAAAGAAATTCTTTGTGAAAATATATTTTTCAAGTAATTTCTCCAAGATTTATCTTTTCATTTTGTTTCCTAATTGGCTTAATGTGTGAAACAATGCACACATTCAACAACATATTAAGAATGAATCAAAAAGTACTTTATACACTGTACACTTTTAGGAAAATATATGGTATTGATTATTCATTATTAGACCCCTTCTTTATTGTGACTGATTATATTCTATGCAGAAACTGAAAGGTGGAGGCATTACTTCCACCACCCTAGGATTTAAGATAACCTGTTCTGAATTTCCATGTTCCAGTGAAAGACATTATACTATTCTGCTCTTGTCTTTCTTAAGCAGTAAACCAACTAAAGGAGATACACTCTGACTTCTCTCTCACATTTAGTAGAGAATCCTACTTATTTCTAAATTACCTCATGTTTTGACTTGATTTGGTTTGGATTGGTATGGTTTTGCTCACTTCCTTCTCAGAATTCTTCAATGGGCCAGATATAAATCCAACTACATACATACACAAAAAGTTCATACGTGCAGCTTTCTGACCACAGAGTTGGATAATGTTTTCTCCATTCCCCCTTAGTTAAGGATCCTTGAATCTTAACTCTGAACTGAGCTATGCAACAACCCGTTCATTAGTCAATAGAATTGTCCAAAGACACAGCTGTGTTTTCATCCTGATTACTCTCATCCCAAATCTCTGGATGCTTCTAAATATTAGGGAGACTAAAGGACTAATTCTGTGTGCATGGTATGCAAGACAGGAAAAATAAATGCAGGTGCAAAAATAAAGAGATGTGACTTCATTATATCACATTATATCACATGTTCACAATAAAGTGAAGTGAACCCCAGAGTCAGACAGACCCAGCTCTGCTACTTACTGGCTGCTGACTTTGCTGAAGTTCCTTAATATATAGCCTTATTCTTTTCAGGTATAAGATAGAGATGACAGAGGTACCTACTTCACAGAGCTGTCGTGAGAATGAAATTTTGTAATGTGTGGGAACACTCAATGTTCTGGCATATAGTTAACACTCAGTAACTCCTGGCTTCTTAAAAAATATTATCCACTGCTTTTTTTTAATATTGCTAACCTTCTGCTCCAAGTATTTTACTCTCTCTCTCTCTCTCTCTCTCTCTCTGTGCGTGTGTGTGTGTGTGTGTGTGTATGTGTGTGTGATATGTTATACTTTGAGATCCTTCAGTTGTTCAGTTTCTTTTTGTGCCTATTTGTAATGAGTGTTAATGTTTATTCATTATCTGTGTCCATATTTGCTTTGTTTTAGGAAGAAGGAAGGGACATTCAAGACTTTTCTTCTTTACTAATTAATAACGCAGATAACTGAACAGATTAGGTCAAACATTTGGTAGCATGTGATAAATGACCTCAGAACACCAAGGTCTTTGGAGAAGCAGAATTTTCCATCTTCTATTTTCACTGGGTACCTGGAGAGAGCACATATCCATCACTTTCATTAAAGTCATTTGAGTTACCCTATGGGTCATAGAACCTGATTACTGGGAAGATTTCTAAAAATCACTTCAAACAGTAAAGCAAATCCAGGCACACATAAAATATAAAAGATGGATAAAGAAAACCACTCAATGGTGACCGAGTTTATCTTTATGGGCATCACTCAAGACCCTCAGCTGCAGACCATCTTTTTTGTGGTCTTCCTCTTAATCTACCTGGTCAATGTCGTGGGGAACATTGGTATGATTATCTTGATCATAACAGACACTCAGCTTCACACCCCCATGTACTTTTTCCTGTGTAACCTCTCTTTCGTTGACCTGGGATACTCTTCAGCCATCGCCCCCAGGATGCTGGCTGACTTCTTAACAAAGCACAAAGTTATCTCCTTCTCCAGCTGTGCCACCCAGTTTGCTTTCTTTGTAGGTTTCGTGGATGCCGAGTGCTATGTCCTGGCCGCCATGGCCTACGACCGTTTCGTGGCCATCTGTCGACCCCTCCACTATAGCACTCTCATGTCCAAGAGAGTTTGTGTGGCTCTCATGCTGGGCTCTTACCTGGCTGGCTTGGTGAGTTTAGTAGCCCACACTTCCCTCACCTTCAGTCTGAGTTACTGTGGTTCCAATATTATCAACCACTTCTTCTGTGAAATCCCACCTCTCTTAGCCCTCTCTTGTTCAGACACTTACATCAGCGAGATCTTGCTCTTTAGTCTGTGTGGCTTCATTGAATTCAGCACCATCCTCATCATCTTCATCTCTTATGCCTTCATCCTCGTAGCAATCATCAGAATGCGCTCAGCTGAAGGCCGCCATAAGGCTTTCTCCACCTGTGGGTCTCACCTCACTGGCGTCACCCTTTTTTATGGCACAGTCATGTTTATGTACCTGAGGCCAACATCCAGCTACTCCCTGGACCAAGACAAGTGGGCCTCTGTGTTCTATACTATTATCATCCCCATGCTGAATCCCTTGATCTACAGTTTACGGAACAAGGACGTGAAAGCTGCTTTCAAAAAACTAACTGGAAGGAAACCTCAGTAGTGACAAAACATGGAAAGTTGTTATTACCACAGGTAAATGGCAGTAGTAAAAGGGTGGCGACGGGAGATAGAAAATGCAAATGCCATCCCAACAGACTCCACTCAAGCTATCATCCACTCGCTGCATCAATCTTAAATTCTGTAGGGTTATCTGTAACCTTTAACGCTCTGATATGAAGGAAATATAAATTAATATTTTTTAAAAGCGTGCTGAGCAAGATGTCTTTGTTTTTATTTAAAATTGTCTCACATGTTGCTTGGAAAGGGAGATGAAACTTGAAAGGGGAAATAAAGAGCCAATTGCACCAAAGCGTATTTTTTTCAAGGTCATGAGGAATGACAGGTCCAAATGTTGCAAGCTTCTCTACTCTGAAGACAAGTCAGAGAAAATGTAGTTAAATATATAGGGAATGGGACTGGTGTAAGGGATGACTTAACTCAGCCCGGGATCCATCCCTTCATATATTCAGCAAAAACTTGTAAGTGCTAGATGTATGCCAGGTTCTGGAGGACACAAATATAAGACAGGCATCTGCCAATGAGGAGTGCATCATACATCCAGTTACTATATTATCTCTCTGAAACTGCCGCCACCAATAAGCAAATCAAGAGCTATGCAAAGCCCGAGAATAAGAGCTGTAGACCTAGGCTCTGCTGCTAACAGGGTATGTGAGTTTTGACAAGACCCCTCTCTTCAGTGTCTTCAGTTTGAAGACAATTTCCCCCCTTGTATACTTTCACTAAAACCAGTCCAATGCTTCCAAGGCCACTAACCCACCTAGAAAACACTGTTTTATGTCACAAATCAGTCATCACTTCTGTAGGTTTTTCCTGGACTCACTTTTTCCTCATCTGCAAAATGGTGCCAATAATGTATCGGGTTGCAGTGAGAATTAAGAAGGATAGTGTTAACGGGTGATGGGCATTAAGGAGGGCACTTGTTGGGATGAGCACTGGCTGTTATACGTAAGAGCTGAATCACTAAATTCTTCCCAGAAATCATTATTACACTATATGTTAACCGACTTAGATTTAAATTTAAAAATATTTCAAAAAACAAACAAACGAACGAACGAACAAAAGAATAGCATTCCTGTGGCCAGTTGTCCCTCTGGCACAAGGCAGTTTTGTTTTTATCTTGGAGTAAGTATCAATACGGTTACTTCTCACTCTTAAAAATGCCCTTGTTCAGATATTAAAATATAAGAAAAATCTAAGTAGGGTATTTAAGCACTTTGGGGCTTAATAAATGATAGCTTTCCTCCGTGTTAGTGTGGTACTGTGTACATAGTCCTTTAATATAAAGGCTTCCTAGGGAGCCTGTGAAACTTTAAGGTAGTCTCATTTTTTGTCCTCAAACGCTGGAAGGTAATAAGTAAGTAACACATGCTCATTGAACAAATGAATGACCACGTCCTCCCGGACCAGAGAAATGCCAAAACTGAGCCCCAGCTCTGGGTCTCAGGAAACCTACTGAAACTATCTGTAAGATCTTGAAATTCACAGGACAACTTTACTGACCTCATATTTTAAGATGATGAAACTGGAGTTATAAATGTTTAGATGGCGTGCCGATGTGCTCCTAGCGTGTAAGTAGTGGCTGAGATTGGAATTTTTTTTTTTTTAATTCTTAGTCCAGGGTTTTATAAAACAGAGAAGTGTAGAGCCCTGTAGAAAGTGACAGGCATAATTAGAACTGGAGAACTGGTTTTGGTTACATGCAGTCTGATGAGTTGGTGAGATTGATTAGTTGGGATGTAGACAGGATTGTATTATGAAGCATTTGTTGAAAGACTCACATTTGCCTACGACCCCAGTGAGCTGAATCTTCACGAGGTCAGATGGGCTGGAGGAGTCGCTGTATCACGAATAAGCAAGGGAAAGAGACAAAATAGGAAATGGTGTCAAAGAAATAGTTTAGCTTTCGGATGACACTGAGAGAATGGTATTAAGGAGGAATAATCAGTTTCACTGTGACTTTCTTCCCTTCCAGTGTTTCCCTTCCAGCCCTTTACCAACCAGAACACTAAATTAATGTTTTTCACTTTAAGAGAAAAGATACTCATTAAGAAATCTGGTAACATGACGTAGGACAACAGGGTTTATTATATCCTCTGTTTTACCATGATGACCTTAAGTCTTTCAACATTACATTATTATCCTTAAAACAAATCAACCAAATCCAAAAAATGAAAATATAATGTCATCGCGGTAGAGATTCTGATAGGTTTATTATACATAAATTTGATGATAAATTTAGAATACATCTATTCCAGAGAGAAAGAGGTAGCTAGCTATAAGACGTGATTGATGGATACTTAAAGATGATCCAATCCCACAACAATCTCATTTGGTGAATGAAGGAAATGAGGCTCACAGCCATGGAATAGCTTGTTCCTATTAACGTAGCTAAATTAAAACTGTGCGATTGTAATTTCATTATTCTCGTTCCAAGTGTAGTCCCTTATAATACACAATAATACCTTAAGCACTGATTAATCAAGTACTGAGAGACTGAAGCTCATGATAACAGTACATTCTCTGATTATTTTGTTTACTCTAGGCTTTAATTTTATTTACATATGAACAAAGTGTTAGTATTTTTCTTAGCTATGCTGTCATCATGTTACCATCATGCCAAACAAATGTAGGGAGGAAGTAATTCAATGGGACATTTGATGTTGTGAAGGACCAATAATTGGGTTCATGATTATTTGTGTTACTCTTTTTTTTTTTTATTTTTTAAATGTTTATTTATTTTTGAGAGAGAGCCAGCACAAGCAGGGGAGGGGCAGAGAGAGATGAGACAGAATCGGAAGCAGGATCCAGACTCTGAGCTGTCAGCACAGAGCCCCACACGGGGCTCGAACTCATGAGCCGTGAGATCATGACCTGAGCCCAAGTCAGGTGTTTAACCTACTGAGCCATCCAGGCACCCCTATTTGTGTTAATCTTAAAATAAATTGTTGTTTGTTCTAGCAATGAGGTAACCTATTGTACATAGAATTATCAGTTAAATGTCTTTAAGTGTTACATTTTCCTTTTCTGTCAAAAGAAGCAAACATAGGAAAAGAAGAAAGTTGGTTTGAAAAGGTCTGGATGGGAACTAAATTAGGAGTGGGCTGTGTGAACTGCTTACCACCCATTGTCCGCCCAACTCCAAGCTACTGATCAAAACAAACTAATCAGAACACATTGATTAGATCTAAACAATTCGTCTAAAAACAATTTTAGGAAAACTACACAAAAATACTCACTTCCATTTGCTTACATGTTTCAGCTATGTGTTCCTTTGTGAGAATGGTTTTGCAAATGTTTTCTGCGTTTTTTAACTTTGCCACTCATTTATGGAGCCGAAGAGTAAAATGGATGGGTAATTTTTGTGAAGCAAAAAATAAGCTTTCCATTTGGTGTACCTTTGGGCATTTCGTGTTCCTTTATCAAAAAGAATTTAATATTGTTTCTAACTCATAAATAGCCAACCAAGTATGTTGTTGTATTTCTTATTTGGTAATATTTGAGAGAATTTCAAATTTTACTTTTGTTCAGAAGAAAGTTGATTAGAAGTAGATGTTTCTAATCCTTATTCATATCTCAAGCAAACATATAAAGTTATAAATTAAGGCACATATAACACAAAAAAAGCACCCTGCTTGTAATGAATTTGACTAGTTGGTTACTGATTTTGCCTTTTACTTTTTGAATCAATGTTAAACCAGTCCATCAAGAATGCTTCATTTACTGATTTTATATGACCTCATATCTAGGTAGACGAAATGGTTGCATTTTAGTTGTTGAATATCTGAGAGTGGAATTACACTTTTATTTTCTTCTAAATTGTAAAACAAATAAGTGAGGAAATTTTTGAAATAGAGTAGCTAATTTAACGGCATGTTAATCAAAGGCCATATATACGGTTATTAAGCATAATAATGCTAAATTATATTCTATTCTCTTAATTCAAAGAATAATTATTTTAAAAAACAATTCTTTTTAGAGCTTCAAAATACAGGAAACATTTATTTCCAAAAATGTGTGTGTGTGTGTGTGTGTGTGTCACATTTTACTAAGAATAAATCATTACTCCTTATTAGTCATCTCAGCCCTGCATGATCTGGCTGCCTCATGAACTTTAAATGAAGCAATATTTTGATATATTTGTTACAAAGCAAGCCTGTATGTATGTAAAGGAGTCAAAATTGGTCTAAACCACAAAGTAGATGCAAAGTCTTGTTTCCTTGTTCACTACCAAATTAACACAGATGTGAAATGTTATGTCCAAAATCCCTTATCTGAATTTCTCCACCTGAGTTAAAAATTCAGTATTTTTCTCTATATGAATATGCTTTAGATCCTCCAGCAGTAATAAGATGTTTCATCTTACTGTTATAATGTCAAGCAATTAATTTCAGATAGTCTATGATTTTAGAGAACTAAAATTTCATAGTGAGTAAGCAAATAGTCACCCAATGAAAGAAGTTACTTTGGCACATTAAAGCTGCAATTTGCCCTTGGAGAATATGTGTTCCTGCTGAGTTTGCAGCTGGCTTTATGTGTTCTTTATGAATGGCAGGACAAACATGATGGTTCAAGGTCTTATTTATTGTCTTACTTCATATCCAGAAGTCAGCCATCTTAGATTAACAGTTAACTTTATGTCCCATTAAGACCCCTCCTGTCTTCTGTTTTGCAATAGCTCTCCTTAAAGCTCCTTTCACATCTTGGTTCCTTAGGCTATAGATCAAGGGGTTGAGCATAGGTGTGATCACAGTGTAGAACACTGCAATGATCTTGCCCCCAGCCCTGGAGGACTTCGACTGGGGTCTCATGTACATGAAGATGGCAGTTCCATAGAACAAGGCCACCACTGTCAGATGGGAGGCACAGGTGGACAGTGCCTTGTGCCTTCCAGAGGCTGACCGTATCCTGAGGACTGAGAGAAGGATTCGGACATAGGAAACAACAATCAGGAGAAAAGGAATGAAGACGATGATAATACTGAAGATGAAAACAACCAGCTCAGTAAACGAGGTGTCAGTGCAAGCCAACCTCAGGACAGAAGGGACCTCACAGAAAAAGTGATTCAGGACATTGGGCCCACAGTAGGGCAAACTCAAGGTGAGGACATTGATAACCATGGAGCTCAGGAAGCTAATGGACCAAGAAATGGTTGCCAATTGGACACAGACACTTTGGTTCATAATGACAGTATAATGAAGAGGGTGACAAATGGCTACATATCTGTCATAAGCCATGACCCCAAGGAGAACACATTCAATCATTCCAAAAGAGAGGGAGAAGTACATCTGAGTAGCACAGCTAGAGAATGGGATGGTCTTTTTCCCCACCATGTTGGACAGCATTTGTGGGACATTGGTGGATGTATAGCAGATATCTAGAAAGGATAAATTAGTGAGGAAGAAGTACATGGGGGTTTGGAGACGAGGTTCTATCTGAATAACAGTGATAATTGTAATATTCCCCACTACTGTTAATAAATAGAAAAACAAGAACATAATAAAAAGAATGAGCTGCATCTTTGGCTGAGATGAGAGGCCCAGGAACACAAATTCAGTCACAGTGAAGTTTGTTTTTATCATATCCATTTTTCAAACCACCCCCTTTTTACAGAAGCATCCACTTGAAGACAAACATCAAATGTCCTATATCTAAGTGTTGGAAATTTAAGACATAAATAGGAAAGCAAAGAAAAGTCTTGATCTGGAATCATATCTTGAGTATCTGAGTTGTACTACAAATGGAAAGCTTTTCTTCTACTTTTGGAGGCCATATTCTCTTGATGAGGTTAAGATTTCCAAACTCAATGACTCTTTTAAGTTAAGCAGATATACTTGAATTTTCTCCAAGAATATGCTCTTTGGTTGGTTTATAATCTGTTCAAAACCTACTCATTCTTCAAAGCCTTCCTCATGCCCTACCTTTTTAAAAAGATCTAATTATGTCCTTGCTCCACACCCAACAACAGAGCAGCATGACGTAGAACTTAAGTAAAACTCAAGGAAGGGCATAGCTTCTTGTGCTAACCTAAAAGTAATGGCAGGAACAGATTGGCAGATACATTCTTCTGTATCACTCTGAGACAACCTTCTCCTGCTTAGACACATGGACACCCGAAGAACGAAGACTGCACACACCAACAAAACCAGTCATGGATCACACAAATGGCCAATTCTACCAGCCTCACCACCTCCATATTGTGGGGTCTTGGATAGTTTCATTAGGTAAAAAAAAATGGGAGAAGTGATTTTTTGCAGATTAAATTAAATGATGTGTATAAAGAATTTAAGACCATATCTACATGCGAGAGCCAATCCACAAATAACATCCAGTATTAATTGTTCTACTAATGTACAGTGATGTTACATTTATCTAGAATTCACCTCTGTAATAAAAACTGTTTCAGAGAAGTCATATGAATGAAAAAGATCCAGACAAGTTAAAGTTACCAGGTCTACTCATTGAGAGCTCCTCAGGTCCCACCCTGTGCCTACTTACTCTAAATTTATTGATGCACAAAGTTAGCGTGTTTGGCTAACTGACTTGCAGCCATGAGCAGATCAAAAGCAGTGACTTAAGGCAGATACATAGGGTAAGAAAGAGTCCCAGAGACAGGCGCAGTTACAGCAGCCAGAAGAACTGCCAATCATTCATTCACTCATTTGTTCATTCATTTTTGTCTTTCTTTCTTTCTTTTTTTTTCTCGTTCTTTTTTTTCAAAAATGTCTTTATAATAATCTAGTATGTACCAGATGCTAGGCATACACTGGTAAACCCAATAGACATTTTCGACAATCTCAGAGCTCAGAGTCGAGTGGCCAGTTGTGATGAAGAAAACAGCCCGATCCCTGAGAGCATGGGGAATCTTACCAGGAATACCTTTAAGAACCAAGTAGTTGTGGGTCATGAAAAAGACCACTTTATGCAATACATCCTTTCTCAAATAGTATCGAGTCACATGTAATGTCTTTTAAAGGGCTTTCTTATATTTTGATTTGAATCAGGGCTTTTCAAATCAAATAATTCAGTGAACTGATACACTAAATTATCTAAAATCTGAAGTCTAGGGATACAGGAGGGGCGGACCTGGAAAGAGGAGGGAGAAGTCAGGTCACAGTCCTGTGTTCACCTGGAGCAGCCGGAAACAGGAGTAAGCAGGAGTTTCAGAGCTTCCTCCCAGGCCCTTCAAACAGCACTAAGAAAGTTCTGTTGCAAGGAAGAAACGTTTTGGTGATTCTAGAAGTGACTATGACAGTAAATGACATCCACAGTGAGTTTCTCTGTTGACAAAGTGACACACACTCAGGAGATCGCACCGTTAGTAGTGAGGTGGATGGGGTGTGCCACTGGAGAGCAGGATGACGCGTGTGGGTCCGCCAAGTGCCCGTGCACAATTCATGACACTGACCTGTGCCCAACTGTCCTCATCCGTGGGACTGGGGCAGAGCACGCTCCTCAAAATTGATGGACGAGATAAATGAGATAATGCAAGTAAAACACCTAAAACAGAGTTAGACATATATAGTAAGAATTCAATATATGTTAACTATTATCATTATGATTCATGTGATTCTCACTAAAGAGTCTTGTCAAGTGCACAGATCATGAATTATTGGCATTCTTCACCTACTCCCCTAAATGGCAGAGAGACTAAGTCTTTAAGACGCTAAACAACTTGTCCTAAATCACTGAATTACTGAATATATATACAACACACATGTGTCTAATATAGCTGTGTCTACAGTGAGAAAACCATGGCAAATGTAACAGTCCTGGTTCCCTAGGCATGTATGCATATGTAGAATTGTTCACATAAAGGAACATAAGTATACTGGCTCCACATTTAGTTCCTTTACGTGCACAAGCAGCATTTTTAGTTACTTGATGGCCACAGCTGCTGAAAGAGAGTTAGAATCCATTCAATTGTCACTTTCCAGGATACAAATCTGTTTCTGTTCCTATCGGAACACAGAGCTGCAAGTCCATTACAAGGAAAAGAGGAATAACACTTTTGCAGATGAACGTACCTCCTATAATAGGAAGCAAGCTCACCCAATTAGATATAGGTTGAAAAGCCCTGGATAGTTGGTAATTACCTATAGATTCTATACAGCCATCTCAAGCAAGCAACCAACCCCCTAGCTGACTGCGCAGGTCTGTCTTACCTCTCAAGGCAAAAAGCTATAGTTGCTAAATGCCTCCTTCCAACTTTTCTGCCTGGAAAACTCAGTTCTATTCAGCCCTTTAAATACTAGGCATGTATGACATTCTCTTGGAAACTGTCCCTAATCTAATTCATCCAAACAAAGTTAACGAGAGCACCCTCTGCTGAACCTTTTTCATCCTTTGAACATACTTGATTGTTGTCCTTATGTGAGTGAATACAAAGTTGTGAGTCTATCTCTCCAATTGACTTTGGGTTTCTAGGGATGCTGTTAGGTTTATTTATGTTTTTCCATTTCCTGGCACATAATAAGCACTCTTAAATGTTGATAAAACTCAAATAAACTCCTCTTATTTCTTATTTTTCTTAAGTCTGGAGCTCAGATGAAGAATAAATCTGAGCCATAAGTTTTAGTGGAAGAATAGAGTCCGGCAAAATCATTTACTACCAAATCACTTATTTTTCTAAACAATACTGCCTAAGGCTCAAAAAGCCACCTAATTCAGTTTGGAGAAAAGGGAGAGGGAGAGAGAGAGAGAGAGAGAGAGAGAGAGAGAGAGAGAGAGAAATAGTTAATGTGACTTGTTACCAAGAAGGTACAACGTGTGCTAACTTATACTTTACTTAAGCTCAGGTTATTTTGTCTTCATATAGACACAATATATCAGTCATGTTACGTATTTCACAGAAAAAATGGCTGCTCTTTCTGTTCTGCAAGTCACAGGAAGAAATCTACAATATATTTTACATCATGCTAGAGAAATCTACTGTTCCTTCATAAATTCAGGATTTTTAAAAGCTACATCTTTAATCTTTGCCATATAAATCATGTGTGCAATGGAAAACATTTTTTGCTGCAAATTGTTTGTTAAGTTTGAAGATAGATTTTGATGTGTAGCAATGATATTATCGGTCTTTCATAATCCATACCTCCTTTTCCAGGGCTAATGTTGCAAGGCACCGTAGTGTTGGGGTAAAAATCAACTCTGGAAAAAGACCACCTGAATATGAATTCTGACTCTACCGGCTCTCTGGTGGGTCATTCAGGTAAGTTTCAAAACTTTTCTAAGCCTTTTTTTTTTCTCCTAGCTCAAGTGGGAACTATATTAGTATCTAATTCATAGGATTATCTTAATGATTACATTAGAAAGTCCATCTAGCAATTTTAGCATAGTATCTGACACATAGAACCTAAGAAATCATAGCTCACAATACTATATAAACTCCAGGCTTATAACCAATTTGCTATAAATAAATTTGTGCTCTGAAAGTGGAAAGACTATTAGACATAATTATATTGGAAGTTTTTTGATACATCACTATAGGAAGGTTTAGAACCTACACAAACCTACATAGTCCCTTCATGTGTGTAGTATTGCCGAACTTTGTAATGTCTTTGCATCCATTATCAGCTCATCCATCAACAAAATTTATTGCTAAAGATTAAAGACTAAGAAGTTTAAAAAATTAAGAATAAAGAGAGTATAGGGGCCCCAGTCAGTTAAGCATCCAACTTTGGCTCAGGTCATGATCTTGTGGTCTGTGAGTTCAAGCCCCACATGGGGCTCTGTGCTGACAGCTCAGGGTCTGGAGCCTGCTTCGGATTCTGTGTCTCCCTCTCTCTCTGCCCCTCCCCCACTCGCACTGTGTGTCTCTCTCTCTCAAAAATAAATAAACATTAAAAATTTTTAACCAAAAGAGTAAAGATAGCATCAAAATCCTGTTTCCCACCTAGTTAGGGAAAAACTTTAGGAAAAGCTAACCAGGAAGACCTTAAATATTTTTGCCAGTGAATCCATTGGTGAGTTTTGAAAATTATACTAGAAAAAGAATTAATCATATTTTTGCAAAAGCATTACTAAGATTGTTTACGAACTGCACTGTAGATGATAATTTACCACTTAGTATAAATTAGCTACACAAAGTCTTTTTTTTTAAGTTTATTCATTTATTTTGAGAGAGAGAAAGAACACAAGCAGGAGAGGGGCAGAAAGAGAGGGAGAAAGAGAATCCCAAACGTGTTCCATGCTGTCAGCACAGAGTCGACATGGGTCTCAATCTCACAAACCCAGAGATAATGACTGGAGCCGAAACCAAGAGTCGGACACTTAACTGACTGAACCACTCAGGCATCCATTTCAAAAAGTCTTTTAAACAAATAATGGGGGTTTGGGTTTGATGCAACATGGAGGAGAAGGAGGCAAATATGAAAATGTGAAAGCAAGGGGTCCAAGGAGGCCATGCTCTGAGAGGGAGCCAACCCCACACTCCAGCAAGAATACCATGTTAGTAAACATGAATAACACAAGCTAACAAATTGTGATATTCAGAACAGGCACCCCCGCCACCCCCACCTGCAAAACAAAACAAAACAAACAAACAAAAACTTCTTTATGGAAAAGGAAAAAATCACCCAAGAAGAAAATGATATTAATTCTGTGCATTATAATTCTCTATTTGAATGACAAATATTTTTGTAGGTATTTTGCTGGTATTAAATTGTATCTTTACAATAACTCCAAAATGTACTTAGATCCATTCTGAAGATGAGACAATTGAAGATGAGAGAAACTATGCCATTTTCTCAGAGCATTTAGCTGAGCCATCATTTGTACTTTAGTCTGCCTAATTCCAAAATCTTCTAGTTAAATAACTGATAGCTTTATTTCACTCTTCCTTTTTTCTTTTACATCTAATAGACAATTGTAATCATAGGCACAACAGATAAAACCTACCCGAAGGCCATAACCAATGCAAAGCAATAACCTGCTTCATACCTCTCCGCACCACATACTCATGTACACAAAAACCGATGAGAGATGGTGCTATAATCACATTCAGCCCTTTTGTAAAGATGATGAATGCATACAGAGTGCAGCCCCTAAGTCATCTGAGTATCCTTGCTTCGGGACCTTTGGCTGAATTTGAGATTCTTGAGGGATAATGTCCCAGATTGGTAATTAAAACTTAATTATGTGTTCCGAGGTATTCCTGGTTGATGCATTTGTTGGTTGCTCCTCCTCCCCTCCCTGCTCTGCAGATGAACCTGTATCAAGGTTAAAGTGACCCTTCCAAGTGATCAGGGTGTCCTCATCTTTCAGTACTGCCTAATACCAGTCATCATAAATATGAGTGAGTGCATTCACTGCAAGAAGAGCAAAACGTAAAATCCAGGGTTCGGAGACCAAACACAGAGTCATTTCCTGGAACCTACTGGAATTTAGGGATGCTAATGATGCTAGTGTACTCTCAACCATCCACATAGCAAATGGGAACCCTACGTTCCCCTTTCCATGATCATAGCAAACTCTGGAACCAAGTACTATTGCATAGTGATGAAATCAAACTGTTTATAGGGAAACAGTAGGGCCAGCGTGGGGACTTCCTACATGTGACCTCAAACACATCACTTCACTTTCATGAGCCTCAGCTTATGCGTCTTTAAAACGGACACAAAAAGTCTAGACCACTATATTGCTCCCTTGTTATGGAACCAAAGGGAAGAAGTGAAAAAAAAAGGGGGGGGGGGAAGAAAATAGGGAAGGAAGAGAGAAAGGGAGGGAAGTAAAAAGTTAACATTAGTTAAGTCCTTCCAATGTGCAAAGAGCCAGCTGAGTCAAATCATGCCTTCACATAATGAGATCACTTAATCTGGTAATTCTCAAATCCTGAATGGCTGTTGTAGTTTCTTTGGCTTTATTTATCAATTTATTCATCAATGCTCAGACCTACCCTGAATCAATTAAATCATAATCCTTGCAGATAGGACTCTGATATAGGTACTTTTAAAAGCTCTCCAGGTGAGCCCTTAACACCTGATTTTCCAACATTTTTAGTGGGAAAAAAGATACATTTGTGGATTTACACAAAACAGCCCAAAATATTGAACCTCTTAGGGAGTTTCATACTGTTGCTTCCACTTTTTTCCCTACTGTATTCCAACTTTTAAGAACTACTGTTGAAAACAATCTAAAAAGTACTGCATCCAAGATTTTTTGGAATGTCCAATTCTACTTTGAGAAAGCTGGAGACTCCCAGAGTAGATCCTTACCAGGTGTCAACCTCTCAGAGTGCATTGGCTTTGGAATTGCAATTGAAGCTGCTCAGTATACAAAGGAAAGTCAATACATGGAACATATCTGTTATCGTATATTTGAGCCTCACAACTCTGAGAAACAGAGAGGACTCCACTAGACTGAAATCCAGAAGGAGCAATTACTTTCATAGGTTTGTGTAGTTTACAAGTGATACGAAAAGTGTGAAAGTTTTCTCACATTAATATGTACATTGTCTGGGTCCATGGTCAGCACAAAGACCTATTATAAATTCCGGAGGTTTTTTTTCATATTTTTTTTACATTTATTTATTTTTGAGAAACAGAGTGAGACAAAGCGTGAACAGAGGAGGGGCAGAGAGAGAAGGAGGCACAGAATCTGAGGCAGTCTCCAGGATCTGAGCAAGCGGTCAGCACAGAGCCTGTTGCAGGGCTCGAACCCACAAATTGTGAGATCATGACCTAAGCCAAAGTCATACGCTCAACCGACCAAGCCACCCAGGCGCCGCTAAATTCCGGAGGTTTTTTGAAGCAATATGGTATCCTATTGATGATAAGATGACATGATCTTATATAGAGAAAACCCAAAAGACTCCATCAGAAACATGTTAGAACTATTACAAAATTTTAATAAAGCATCAGGGTAAAAGAAATCAACATGCAAACATGAGTTGCATTTATATACCTTAACAACAAACTATCTGAAAGGAAAATTAAGACAAAAATCCCACTTACCCTAGCATCAAAACAAATAAAGTATTTAGGAATAAATTTAACCAAGGAGGTAAAAGATCTGTACGCTAAAAACTAAAAGACATTGATGAAAGAAATTGGAAAAAACATAAGTAAATGAAAAAGAAAGCCACTGTTTATGGGTCAGAAAGAAAAAGATTGTTAAAATTTCCATACTACTTTAAAATATCCATACTGCCCCAAAACAATCTACAGATTCGATCTATCAAAACCTCTATGGCATTTTCCCCAGATATATATATATATATATATATATATATATATATATATATAAATTAATGCATATGGAACCACAAAAGACCATGAATAGCCAAAACAGTCTTGAATAAGAGCAGAGCTGGTGGCATATTTTCTGATTACAAAATTCTGTAATTAAAGAGTATGGTGCTTGACTAAAAACAGACATGGACACCAATGGAATTGAATACAGAGCCCAGAAAAGGCTGATCATCGAAGGTCAACCTATCTTCAACAAAGGTGCAAAGGAACCCACAATGGGGAAAGATGGTCTCTTCAGTAAGCATAGAGAAAACTGGATATACACATGCAAAAGAGTGGAACTGGACTCTTAATTACCCACTGTATACAAAACTCAATTCAAAATGGATTAAAAACTTACATGTAAGACTTAAAACTGTAAAGCCATGAGGAGAAAACATAGGGAAACAGGCTTCCAACATTCTCAGTGCAGATTCCCTTTTCTGTAATCAGTGCCCTGCAGTTCACATCTGTGATGGAGCACGAGAACTTTCACACTGTCCTTTCCAAGAGCTCCATCCATATACTCTCTCAGACCTCCTTGTCACTAACTTTCCAGTCTTATTCCCAGTCCCTGCTCAATTAGTCCATCCACTAGTCACTGTTAATAAAACAGTATAGAGATACACCTCAGACTGTCACTCTTTCTATGCTCAGAGAAGACAATCCATTGTACCGCTTGATATTTTGCATGACTTTCACACACTTAAGATCTAAATTTGTATCCTTACTACTACTGCCCACTTAAGGATCAGTAATTCTTAGAGGACAGTCTATGTTTTAGAGTGAGAAAATAAATAACTTGTGTCTGAAATACTCTGTTGTGTCTAGAAAACATAGATGCTTCTAAAACAATAAGGACAGGAACAAAAGGAACCGACTTAAAGGGTCCTGTATGGTTGAAGTTGTGGCATTCTGAGTATCAAAGAAAAATCATGATAATAACCAGAATAGTATACTTTTTATTGCAATATATTGAACCAATGAAATCCAAGGAGTCCAGGATATTCATAAGAAGAGAAGTATATAGAGAGAGTGTAAGAATGTAGTGATATCGGGGCACCTGGGTGGCTCAGTCGGTTAAGTGTCCAACTTCAACTCAGGTCATGATCTCGTGGTTTGTGAGTTTGAGCCCCACGGTCGGTTCTGTGCTGACACTCAGAGCCTGGAGCTTGCTTCGAGTTCTGTGTCTCCCTCTCTCTGCCCCTCCCCGACTTTCTCTCTCTCTCCCTCTCTCTCTCTTTCTCAAAAACGAGTGAATATTAAAAAATTAAAAATAAAAAAGAAGGTAGCAATAAAACAAAAGAAAGGGAAATATTCATTTTGATTGGGTTTTAAAATATAGCAATATGATTAAATATGAGAGAGAAATGCATAGAAATATATAGAAATCCAAATAAATATCAATATGTCCATGTTTTATTGGTATAAGCAGCAAATAATAACTATAAAGATCTATGTTTTCCAAATAGTGCCAGTAAAACTGGGAGTTGTACAAAGATCAGAAAGAAATAGTCAGCACTGAGGAATACTACTACTAATAATAATCAGTAGCAGCTATAACACCAGAGAATAACCAATCGAAAAAGGGTAGTTCTGATATTCTGAATTAGATAATAATTCTTAAATGAAAAGCTAACTATGCAGATTCAATCTTTGATTTAACAGATGAAGATTGAATACACTCACTAACTAGAATAAAGTTATTATAAGATTAAATTTTTCTTAAATTATTCTCATGTATTAAATTAATGCAAAATAATAACATAAAACAGGTATTTAATGTTGGCTGAGAATTGAAAAAATAATTTTAGAAGGAGTATCATTTTTCAAAAAAAAAGACAAAAAAACACTTCTGTTTGAAAAGTCATATTGACATTAAAAGTTTAATAATAAAAGAGGAGAATTAATCATTTGACATGTTTCTCCTGTTTTATTTACTTTAGGAAAACTGTTCTATTTTCCAAATAAGAAATGACTGCTGGCCTGAGAAGATATTTTTATTCATTTTTGTTTTGTAAATTTACCTTGAGGAGATTTCCAAATAAGTTTATTACAACATGAAAAGATTACAATAGGCATATAAGTAATCTTAGGAAGTTAGCACACTAAATACAAACATTATGAAGAAATTAACTAAACCTATGGTATTGATGTTAACCACATATTTTGTCATCACTGCATTGGGAATGTCTTCTCTTCAGTAAGTAATCAGTGGGAAAAAAAGCAATTCTATTGAGTATTTAATTATACCATAAATTGCTAGGATTCTTGAGGAAACACAATGAATTCCTGAATCCTTCATGGGTCCACTTGTGATAAGTTTGCCTTGATTAATCCTTACATTTCAGTCTCCTTGGTTTATCACTTTTAGAACCCAATCTCCTACATGCTTCCTGAATTTGTGCCAATACAGATAGGGAGGATCTTATAAATTTCTTAGTGTAAATTTCCTCTAAGAGAAAGTCTTTGATTTCTTCATCTGGGCTAATGATATTTAATTTCATTGCAGAGTCAATGTGGTATGGTGAATTTGGGTGTTGAGAATTACATAAGTCCATAAGGAAACTTTTTTTTAATTTTTTTAATTAATTCATTTATTTATTTTTGAGGGAGAACGAGAGTGAACATGCAAGTGGGGGAGGGGCAGAGAGAGAGAGACAGAGAGAGAGAGAGGGAGAGACTCTGTAAGCACAGAGCCTGGCATGGGGCTCAAACCATGAGATCATGACTTCAGCCAAAGTCCAATGCTTAACCGATTGAGCCGCTCAGCTGCCCCCATGAGGCAACTTCCTAAGCACAGTCATTGGAAAACTTGTCCAGAGAAAAGCTCAAGTGGGCAAAGTTAGGGACTGTCTCTTCAAGCAAGGATTTTTGTTTTTGGATCTGTCCTTGTCTACCCAATATCACTATCCCATTGCTTAATGGTCGCAATTCTTCCCTCCATCAATTATTTTAGCTTACCATAAAATTTCTGGCAATGTTTAGTATTTAGAGTTGACCCTTGAACCACACAGGGGTTAGTGGCACTGACCCACACATATTCAAAAATCAGTATATAAATTCTGACTCCCCAAAAACTTACCTACTAATGGCCTACCATTGGCCAGAAGCCTTAGTGATAACATAAACACATATTTTGTATGTTTTATGTATTTGATACTGTATTTTTACAATAAAGTTAGAGAAAAAAATGTTATGAGGAAAATCACAAGGAAGGGAAAATATATTCACAACACTGTCCTGTATTCATTGAAAAAAAATCTGCATGTTAAGTGGATCCACACAGTTCAAACATGTGTTGTTCAAAGGTCAATGTCATTGGTATTGTTTCTCTGCAGTCCTCACAATCAGTCCCTGGCTTGGACCTCAACCATATCTTTCCTAAAGGACTAATGGAAATGGGAAACTCCCTCAAACCCACAGTGGAAGCTTTCCAAATGCACTTTCATGTTTACCATCAGGTAATCACAGTTTGGGGTTCAAAAGAATCAGGTAATCACAGTTTGGGGTTCAAAAGACCCTATGATTTTTCCAATCAATGTTATTGTGGTTGTGATCAATCCTAATGCCAGTTGATTTTTCAGTGCTTTGTTCTTTTACTGCACTTCAAGCTGTGACATTGCTGGTAATGATTAACACAAGAAACGACAGGTGCTGATGAGGATGTGGAGAAAGGGGAACACTCTTGCACTGTTGTTGGGAATGCAAACTGGCACAGCCACTCTGGATAATGATATGAAGGTTCTCAAAAAAACTAAAAATAGAACTAACTACCTTATAATTCAGCAATTGCACTACTAGGTTTTTATCCAAAGGATACACAAATACTGATTCAAAGGGACGCATGCACCCTGATTGTGGGGAATAAGCTTAGGAATCCCTGGGCTTATACCAATGGGTTAACAAGACATTAAGAAGTACAAAGTCATAGGATGCTCACACCCAAGTTTGGGTAAACTCAAACCCAGAGTTTGACCCCAGAATAGGGAGGTGCAGAGCCCCCAGAATAGAGAGGGAGGGGTAAAGGCCCCAGAATAGAGAGGGGCACAAAGGTACCCAATACAAAGTTATATGAGGTAAGCAAGATTAGGCGTTCAGTGCAGAAGCGCCCCACCCCCCCCACCCCAATTTAGCACCATAGCAGAAAGTTGCTTTCACAGGAGGGAAGCACCAAGTTAGGTAAACAGGTAAATTGAGTTATAGACCGCTGTGCTGAAGGTAAAACAGCCCAGAGTGGAGATGGTGCCTTGTTAACCCTGAAATTATTTCCCCATCTATCTTATCCCCTAGGCTAGCTAAGGTAACAGACATGGCGCCTCCTGTATGCCATTAAGAACCATCTTCCCATCTTCCCAGCGCCAGGATTTTGTTTTATATTGACCCAAACCCCAAACACCATATATATTCAAAACCCCAACTTAATGTTCCCAGCTTCTTTGTCTCTTTCTGCATGCCCATCATGTTTGTAAGCCTTCTGATCTTAATAAATATGGGGCAAGACCCTTGTTCGGGGCTCTTATCTTTTCCGGGACATTAGCCATCTCTCACTTTTCATCCTGCGTCCCGCTCTTTTGCTACACAAAAGAGAGCTTGAGACTTAGAGCCTACAACACCTGATGTTTATAGCAGCATTATCAACAATAGCCAAACTATGGAGAGAGCCCAAATGTCCATCGACTGATGAATGGATAAACAAGATGTGGTGTCTGTATATATACATATATATACACACATATACAATGGAATATTACTCAGCTCTAAGAAAGAATGAAATAAGCCAGTCAGAGAAAGACAAATAGCACATTATTTAACTCATTACGTGGAATTTAAGAAACAAAACAGATGAGCATATGGGACGAGGAAAGGTAAAGAGGGAAACAAACCACAAAAGACTCTTAATGATAGAGAACAAACTGAGGGTTGTTGGAGGGAGGTGGGTGGGAGATGGGCTAGATGGGTGATGGGTGCTAAAGAGGGTGCTTGTTGTGAAGAGCACTGGGTGTTGAATGTAAGTGATGAACCACTGAGTTCTACTCCTGAAACCAACATTGTTTATGGTAAATAACTAAAATTTAAATTAAAAATAACATAAATTATCATGATGCCACTACATGCCATGGCTTACCAGTGTCTCATTTCCCTATTAAATGATGTATCTGCACATTCTTTATTTTTTTTTTCAACGTTTATTTATTTTTGGGACAGAGAGAGACAGAGCATGAATGGGGGAGGGGCAGAGAGAGAGGGAGACACAGAATTGGAAACAGGCTCCAGGCTCTGAGCCATCAGCCCAGAGCCTGACGCCGGGCTCGAACTCGACGCGGGGCTCGAACTCACGGACCGCGAGATCGTGACCTTGCTGAAGTCGGACGCTTAACCGACTGCGCCACCCAGGCGCCCCAACTCTGCACATTCTTTAAATATGTAATCAAGCTAATCTCAGCGACCAGTTTAAGGGTATCATTTTAGGCTACTCCTCATATTAATTACCATATCAGTCAGAGTTGTATCAGGAATCAGATGGCCCAAATTGAAGAGGACTTAATAGAGGGACAATTTATAAAGATGTGAGTGGAGTATGGAAAATCCACAAAGGACAGACTAGTCCTTTGACACAGAATTTTACTACATGTGGGCCTGAAAAGAGAAGGGGAAGGAGCCGTTATCAGAGCACAGAGAGAGAGGGAGAGAAAGATTTTTTCATGAGGAAGATGGGATAAAAACTGTGGCATTGATCTAGGGATTAATGTGGCCTCGATTGGCTATGCAGGGACAGAGTCTGGGAATACACGTTCTAAACCATCTCTTTTCTCCTGTTAGCTATTCCCTCAGTGGCCAAATTGACTGATACACTTCATACAGGTTGGTCTCCTGGAGCAGAAGATAGAGTGGCAAAGGATGGCAGTCCATGTAGAAGGGAAAATGGAAAATATACTTAGTATACTGCCTATGGAAATATTGTTACCCGAAACTGGGTCAGCCTCTTGGTGAATGTGAAGCCAAAAAACACAGCAAAGCCGAAGAGTAGCAAAAGGAAGGGTTTTACTTGTAACAAGTAAAGGAGAACACCAGGTGTCTTTCCCAAAGCAGTGCCTCCTGGACTTATAAAAATGGAGACGTTCTAAGCTAAGGGTGCCTACACCTTCACCAAGGGGCTTATGCAATGGGGAATCCAACGTGGAATTGGGGCAGGTGGCAATCATAAGATTGCCAAAGTCACAAGAGCTGGCAAAGGTCTGCATCATCGCTATACTGGCTCCAGTTGCTTGGGTATCTGAGGTATCTGAGGGCTCACAGGGGTTCAAATCTGGAAAAGATAATTCAAGAGTCTATATCAGGGCAGTCTTCACTTTTGAATCAGCACTGGGAGTTTTACCACTGATTTGTTGTCCCTGGCATGATTAGATTATTTCCCGGCCTGATAATGACTGTTTAGCAGAACACAATGACTTATAGATTCTTTCACAAGATGACCAGAGGCCTAAAATGACTTTTCTTATGTCCAGAAAGCTATGTGTCTTTCATCTTCTTGGGACCTAACTTCTGCTGCTTACAAAATCGGTACCTGTGTGTTTATCAGGGGTCGATCCATATATATATATATATATATATATATATATATATATATATTTATATTTACATATATTTATATATATTTATATATTTATATATATTTTTATATATTTTTATATATTTATAAATAATATAAATATTATATTTTATAATATAAAAATTATAAAAATATTTTATAAATATAATATAAAATATTATTTTATATTATATTTATATTATATAATAATGTATCAATATAATATAATATTAATAATTAATTATTAATAATTAATATGTATAATTATGTAATAATTGATATTAATAATTGATACTAATAATATTAATACAATAATATAATATATATTTATATTATATATTATAATATATAATATATTTATACTATATTATTTTATATATTATAAAATATTATAAATATTTATATTTATAATATAAATATTACATTTATAAAAATATTTTATAAATAATAATAAATAATAATATAAAATATAAATATAATATAAATATAAAATATAATATATAAATATAAAAATATAAAATAAATAATAAATAAATAAATAATATAAATATAAATATAAATATAAATATAAATATAAATATATATTATATTTATATATATGGATCATATCTGTTTTACATATATGGATGGATTCAGCAAAACTCAGTATAGAATGTGAAGTAAAACTATGGTCAAATAAATCTATCACTGGGGAATTACAGTCTCTAAACAAAACATTTTTGAGTCTTTATTAAATAAGGTTGACCTGACTTTGCCCATGCATAGTTTTAATTGCTTTGTTTGCCATTCCCCCAAGCTTCAAAACCATGAGGAATTCCATGGATATAAACCCCTTGAGATTGTGAAACAAAAATTCAGCTGAGTAATTTGAAAGATCAAAGATCAGCTTTTTTAAATGATTCATGAACTAGCATATCACTTTGCAAATAGAAAGGAGCTCTGTCAAGCTGTAGGAAAAGAAGTGTTTAAAAGTAGGAAGGAGGTAGAAAAGGGAAACTATTAGCAAAGAATATATTGTTTTAGGCAAGGTCACCTTTCTATGGGGAATGGAAAGAAGGAGTCTATCCGGAGGAGTATCTCACTAATGCTGACCAGGTAATTTCACGCTGACTAGTTGAAGGTTACCTTCTGATGCAGGGGGAGTAGAGTTGAAACTGTAGTTAGGTTAGGTATCGAATCTTGGTTGCGGACATGGGGCCTTAACATAAGTGACTCCATTTGGGGCCTATGGTTTTCTTTTAACAGAATCTACCAACTATTGTAGAAAATTCGAGAACTAGCTGACTTGAATATTAGAATGTTGGAATAGGGTCTTGCCATGCATTTTGATAAGTTGTGCGGTTCAGTGATTACTGCTGTCATAGAAATTTATTTTTTTTCCCACAACAGTTCAATAGCTGTTTACATTCTGTTATATATGGTAGGAAGTCCAAAGCCTCATTTTCGTGCCCTATCTTCATTTTATAGCAATTTCTGAAACAGCTAGAGGAAAAAAAATAAATAAATAAGACAGCTTTTTCTCTTATTTGTGGTGATAAAGGGAAATTTGCAATAAAGGAAGAAATGGAAAAATAAAACTATATAATTGACACAAAAGTGGAAAAAAAAATAACTTTAAGACTGTTTCCCAAAGAAGTAAGTTTTTGTGAGGCCCTCAAGAGCCCTAGAGGCAGAATAAGAGAACCCCCTAGACTCAGGTTCAAAGCAAATCATGAGAAGTGTAATTTCTTCTAAAACTTATGTTCTTCCCAAGGAATGGAAAGACAGAAGATCCATTTAAAAAGAATGTTAGATAACAGCTTATGCTTACTGGCAGCTTGCCGTAGCCTCTGCATAAAACTGGCCAGCAGAGAAGTCCTTTCTTAAAGTAAAACTTGAACCTGTGACCTACAGTCCATGTTTAGTCTCCAGGGAAACACAATGGAAATATGTGCACTCTTTTGTTGTACATGTGTGTGTTGTAGGTTTGAGTACTTTCAAGACCCACAGAGTTCAGGTTCCCAAAGATACCAGTGACCCAAAACATCCATAATTATTGTTAAAGCAATGGTGCATAAGACAGAGAAATAAAGAAGTCAGCAGAACAGGGAGGACAGCCAGAGTCACCAAGAGAGGCTCGTGCCCGAGGAGAGTATGCTTGTCTAGCAGAGGAAAACAGCAAAGGTAATGAGGGGCTATATTGCCACCAATTGTATTCTCTTTACTCTTTTGCATAATATTGACAATTCTGCTACTTCATAATCATATGACATCAATAACCAATGTAATATTTAATGCTCAACCCCTAATAGCCATTATCGGATGTCAAATACCTTCTAATTTCCTTAAAAATACATTGTATTTCAGAAATATCTGCATAATCTTATAGAAATGCATAATTTCAGGTAAAAAGTGTGTTACACGACACATGAGGAAATTGATTCTCAGGAGGATTAACTAAGGGTTCAAAGGTGACCAGGTTATAAAGGATTGGAATTAGAACTCAGCTCAAGTCTGTGTGACCCCGTATTTCACGTTCAAGAGCCCATATTGCTTCCCCAAATATGCTCTCCTGCAAAATGCCTCTGCACAAATATATATTAGTTCATTTCATCTTCACAGCTCTGTAAAGGAGGACTGCTGGCCTAGTAACAGTTCTAGTAAGTTCTAATAATGGCATTCTAATAAGAGCTGACTTACTAAAATTTGTCTAAGAGAAACTACAGCCGAGCTCTATAGCAGTTGATAGTTAAGTTCTCTGAATTGGAGGGCCACTGACATCATAAGCATCTTTCATGTGCCCGGCCTTCCAATACCAGCTTAAAAACATTATATTCTTCAGTCTTTACAACAGCCCTATCTAAAAGTCTTGTTTTACAAGGTTTGGCATAATCCAGTAACTTGCGTAAGGTCTTCCAACAACTGTAAGCAGTAAGATCAAACTTGAATCCCTGTCATCAGCCCAAAGGCCCAGTGCTGCCTCTGCCTGGACTACCGTCCAAATCGTGGCCACCTTTCATTTCAAAGACATGCCTCCTTGTAGCTCTTCAACATGAAAGAATTTGCTGCTTAAATGGAAACAACCCTCCCTCTCACGAATACACTCTATTTTGAAGTGCCATTAATGTGTGTATTTCAGTGGTCAGACTGTGTATTCTTTGACTATTTGTCCTTGATTTTTCTTTGCATGCCTGTGACTAGCACAGAATGCTCAGAGATTTCTGTGATTACAGGTCATGTGGAATGACAAAGAAGTCCTCGAAGGCTTAAATGCCATCATTAAGGCAAACCAGAATGTGGATTTCATTGACATGCTTCTGAGAATTAGAGGAGTCTGTCTACTCATCCATTCAGCTAATATTATTCTTGCCTTCTCTGTGGTAGATGTTGTTTTAAGCAGTGGCATCCAGCAGTGAAAAGAAACAAGCAACAGAACAAGCCCTTCTTGTATTCACATCCTAGTGGAAAGAGACAGACAGGAAATAACATAGTCGATTATATGGTAACCCAGATGGTAATTGCTCTGAAGAATAAAGCAGGGTAAGGGATAGAAAGTGCTGGGGTGGTGGGGGGGAGGGGAGGGGGGAGGGGAGGGGGGAGCGGTGTGCACAGGGCACAATTTTGAAGAAGGTGATCAAGAAAGGCCTTTCTAAGAAGATGATATATTTTGCACAGCTAAAGGAGGCAAAGAATGTTCTAAGCAGAATGAACAGCAAGTGTAAATACCTCACAATTGAACATCCTTTGAACTGCAAATGAAGCATATGCATATATGTGAGTGTGCAGAGTTCGTGGGGAGAAACATAGACATCCCTAGCCAAAATGTGTCCCTTGGGGTACCGATGTCCCACTGCACTATGAAACTGTCTCCATTCCACCCACGCCCCATCTCACTAGGTTACCAATCATCTTTATCGGAGGACTGGGTGGGTTAGGGCATGAAGTTTGGGAAGTCAAGAGTTATTTGCCCCTTCTCTTCATGATATGACTAACAGAAAAAATGCCTAAAAGGAGGATGGATTTTGTCATGGTGGGGGAATGTTTAGCAGGAATTTACTGTAGTAGAAAGAACACAGAACATGGAGTCAGAAGCACTGACTGTTGACTCAGCCATGCCCACTGATTTGCTTTATAATCTCCAGTCATCACTTTCATTTTTTAAAATTTTTTAAATGTTTATTTATTTTTCAGAGAGAGTGTGTGTGTGCAAGTGAGTGGAAGAGGGGCAGAGAGAGAGGGAGAGAGAGAGACAGAATCTGAAGGAGGCTCCAGGCTCTGAGCTGTCAACACAGAGCCCGATGTGGGGCTTGAACTCACAAACCGGGAGATCATGACCTGAGCCAAAATCAGACACTTAACCGACTGAGCCACCCAGGTGCCCCTCATCACTTTCATTTTTAGGAGGGCCACCCTCTCTTCATTTTTCTGATCTTGAATTTTGGGTGGAGTGGAGTATCTATGCATTCATTATTTGTACTTGCTGGGCACATTTTGATTCAGGCAGCGCTAGTTGCCTCCTGAACACCACCAAGTTTTTGCCATAGCCTCTAACATTTTAAGCATTTTAACACCGGTCCAGGTTAAGCCATTGTCTTCAAGAATGTTCTGAGTGTGGCATTAGCCTTGTGCAATCTCATCTAACATCATTCCAACAAAAAGACACTCTGGACAGATTTGACAAACTTTGGACAACTTTCCACTCTCCATTCCACGTCCTGCCTCTATACCTTGATGATTGTAGTTTCTTTTTCTTTACCAGAAATCCCTTCCTCACACATGGTAAGTCTCCATGCATCTTCAGCCAAGAAATATGTTCCTCCCTCATGTGTAAAACCTACCATAGCACATACACATAACACGTCCCTCTTTGCCCCTCCCCAGCTCTCCAGTCTGGCCTGCCTCCCACTATCAGTGATGATAGATAATCCAATTAGAACCTATGGCGATTCTTTGTTTTCAAAGACTGGGTTTCTCCCGATAAACTACACCTTTCTTGAAATCAGGTCCATCCCTTAGTTCTCTCTCTTGTCCATAGTGCCTGACAGAGCATCTAGAACATAGTAAATGCTGTTTGGCTATGTAGATTTGGGGACGGATGATATGCAGTGAGAGAACTTGAATCTTGCCTCTCTGAGCCTCAAATTTTGTAACCTTGAACAAAGTATGTACACTCATTCCTCTATCTCAAATAGCTCATCTGTAAAATGGGAATAGTAATCACTCCTACTTCACAAGATCATCATGAAGGTTAAACTGACATGACTTTTAAAACACTCAGTGGAGAGGCACCTGGGAAGCTCGGTTGGTAAAGCATCAGACTCTTGGTTTTAGCTCAGGTCATGATCTCATCCTTCATGGGTGTGAGCTGCCCATAGGGCTCTGCACTGACAGTGTAATGCCTGCTTAGAATTCTCTCTCTCCCTCTCTCTCTTCCCCTCCCTGACTTTCTCTCTCTCTCTCTCTCTCTCTCTCTATCTCTCTCTCTCTCTCTCTCTCTATCTCTCTCTCTCTCTCTCTCTCTCAAAATAAATAGATAAGCTAAAACAAATTTAAAAAATAAAATAAAACACTCAGTGGAGTGCCTGGGCCATCCTAAATATTCAGCAAACATTGTTAGGATGATAATGGAAAAACTTGACATGTTGCTTTTAGGGACAATACAAGATGACACCTTTCTTGTCATTTAAAAATTGAGTAACAAGTTGATGAAAAATGAGACTGGAGATATTTGTTGCAAAATCAATCTGTATAAACACTCAGGATAATAAAGTCCTCTTCTAAAGCTTTATGGTCATAGCTGAATAGATACTCAAAGATTATGTTTCTCCAAAGTACACATTGGTATAGGGGAAAGCCTATGAATTTTATAGTCATGCTGCCTTGAGTTAAATCCTGACTGCACTGACTTCCAAGTTTGCCTTGGGGAAGTTGGTTAAGTATTCTGGATCTATTTTCTTGTCTGTAATAGGAATGGTAATACCTACCTCATAAAGTTGTTTGGCAATCAAATAAAGTTCCCGTGAAGATGTTTTACAAAGAGTAGTTTCTCAAAATATTACAATAATTATGATTACTTTTAAAACCATTCCCTTTTTTTTTGCACTAAATAAAAATTTACTACATGGAGGGGCCCCTGGGTGGCTCAGTTAAGCGTCCAACTTCAGCCCAGGTCACGAACTCACAGTTCCTGAGTTCCAGCTCCACAACAGGCTCTGTGCTGACAGCTCAAAGGCTGAAGCATGCTTCAGATTCTGTGTCTCCCAGTCTCTCTGCCCCTCCCCTTCTTGTGCTGTCTCTCTCTGTCTCAAAAATAAATGAACCTTAAAAAATTAAAAAAAAAAAGAATCTACTACAAAAGTTAATACACTTTTTGGTTAATTGCCTTTTAGTCACTTTCAAAGCCTAAACCCCTGAGGTGTTTGAGGAATCAAATACACTGGGGATCCTGAGCAAATATAAGATACTTGGATCCACAACATGGTCCTTTGTTGGCTGTGACTGAGTTTCAGGCCTGTGAGTTTAAGTGCCTTGGTTCTGGGCAAGGTAAGTAGATCTTTTCTATGCTCATAATCAGGATTGCCTGTAAATATGAGATAAAGGACTCTGCCAGGTGATTTGGGTATTACTTAGAAGCATTTACCTGACCCGACGTGTGACAGCATCTGAATCTGTCAGCATTGTCCTATTGGTTTGGAGTTAAGGTGTTATAACCAAAAAAAGAGAGACCCATGGATCCCACAAGCAACTGTTAACTAATATCAAATATGAAAGGAGATGGCTTAGCAGTCTCTGGAGTAAGACAACACCACTTACTAATTGTATACTTACTAGCTATTTATTTGCACCAAACTTGGTCGTCTGTAAATTGCTGCTATTAATCTCTCAATATACCTCTGATGGATGTTATGAGAATGTGTAAAGTAACGTACATGCAACACTAACAACAGTGCTTGACTCCAAATAAAATATTGAATATTGTTCACCATTAGGTTTAGAAACAATCAGATTTTGAAATAATGATGACAACCAGAGAACGATCAAACTAGAAGCTACTAAGCTGAGGGGCACCCAGGTGGCTCAGTCACTTAGGCATCTGACCCCAGCCTAGGTCATGATCTCACAGTTCTTGAGTTTCATCCCCGCATCAGTCTCTGTGCTAACAGTGCTGAGCCTGCATGGGATTTTTCTCTCTCCCTCTCTCTCTCTGTCTCTCAAAATAAATAAACTGACAGAAGAAAGAAAGAAAGAAAGAAAGAAAGAAAGAAAGAAAGAAAGAGAAAGAAAGAAAGAAAGAGAAAGAAAGAAAGAAAGAAAGAAAGAAAGAAAGAAAGAAAATAAGTTGAAAGTTGAAGATTGAGTCCGGGAGTTTTCAAGCATTTCCCACATGAAACTCTCTTTTAGGTCTCATGGATCTGTGTTTTCAAAGATTTTGCCCAGCTGTACAACTGTTCTCCATTTGCGTTGTCGCCTTTAAAACAGCCCATAAAATTTCATAATAACCTACACATGAATATGAGATAAACATTGAATTGGTATATTTTTTTTTCCATCAAAAACAGGCAGGAAAGGGTATATTGTTGAGAAACAAAATTCAGTTGAGTAAAGTTGAAGGTCTAATTGGCTTTATCAAGTGATTCACGAATCAAGTAGCAGCCTAGCCAGCAAGTACATGGAGGCTCCCAGGAGCTGCCCAGGAAGGAACATTTTTGTAGGAAGGAGGGTGGGGCAAGGAAGTTATTAGCAAAAGAAAGAAAGGATTGTGTTAGGCAAGAACACCTTTTTTGGGGAAAAGGGAAAAACAGGGCTTTTATCATGCAGATGACTTCACTAGTGCTGATCTGGGGAATTTCAGAATGACTATTAAAAGAAAAGATCACATTCCCGGGCACTTGAATGGCTCAGTTGGGTAAGCCTCTGATTTCTGCTCAGGTCATGATCTCATGGTTCATGAGTTTGAGCCCTATGTCAGGCTCTGTGGGGACAGTTTGGAGCCTGCTTCAGATTCTAAGTATCCCTCTCTCTCTCTCTGCCCTGCCCCCCTCTCATGCTCTGTCTCTCTCTCTCTGCCTCTCTCTCTCTCTCTCTGTCAAGAATGTATGTATTTTTTTAATTTAAAGGTCACATCCCTAGGGTATGTTGAAAGGGTAATTAAATCTTGATTTGCTTCCCAGGGGGCAAACGACCCTTTCTTTGGCTTGCTGTTTCTTTTTAAAAAACATTATAGAGAAGAGAAAAGACATACATAACGTTAGATAATGAGCAGTGCTAGGGAGAATAATAAAGCACGAAAGGGATGCAAGAAATGCCGGGGGAGTAGCTTGCAATATGGTGATCAGGAACATCTGAACGGTGGTAATTTCAGTGGTGATTAACACTTGAAAACTGTTTGCTATAAAGACAGACTGAGGAAGAGCATCCTAGCCATGCGGAGAAGCAGTTCCAAAGCCTCAGAGTATCCCTGTTTATTCTAAGAATTAAAAGGAGGTGGCATGGTTGGAGCGGACAGTAGGAGTCAGAAGCAGAGAGGCAATAAGCCAGTCCACCTTTGTAAGGATTTTGGCTTTACCCTGAATAAGCTGAGAAATCACCAGAGTGTTTGAAGCAGATGAGTAACATGGTCTAACCCGTCTTTAGCAGGATCACTCTGCCTGCCTCTTTCAGAGAGCCAAGTGGGGTAAGGATGGAAGGAGGGAGGAAGCAGGGCAACCATTAGAAGCTCTGTGGTAACACCCACCAGAGATCAGAGTGGTTTTAGCCTAGCAACCACTGGAGCTTGGAAACACTCTTCAGGTTCTAGATACATTGTGAAGGTAGAATCAAGATGTTGCTGATTAGTTGGTCACAGTGTAAAAGGAAGAGTCCAGAGTAGTAATTGATTTTCCCTAAAAAGGAATAACGTCATTTACATTACTTCTCCACAGCAGTGGAGAAGTCTGAGAGCAAAACAGGCTGAGGAAGGACTGCTGGAATTCAGTATTTTTTGAAATTTCCAGTATAACTCCTGTAAAAGATGCTAAGTAGGGATTTGGATCTGTGAGTCTGGAGTCCAGGGAAGAGAAATGGTCAGGAGATTTAAAAAAAAATGAAAATTAAAAATTAAACTCTAGTATATATAATTTATTTATTCGGTATATTTTCCATTTATTCAGCACAATAATGCAAGCTGAAATCTATTTTTCTCTCCTCTTAGGTGAGCCATGGAGAGAAGCAATCACACAGCGATGGAGTTCATCCTGGTGGGTTTCACCACAGACCCAACGATGCAGCTGGTCCTGTTTGGGGTATTCCTTGGTGTGTACTCTCTGACTGTGGTAGGAAATACCTCCCTCGTGGTGTTGATCTGTAAAGACTCCCGGCTACACACACCTATGTATTTTTTCATTGGGAATCTATCTTTTCTGGATCTCTGGTATTCCACTGTCTACACCCCAAAGATCCTCATGACCTGCATCTCTGAAGACAAAAGCATCTCCTTTGCTGGCTGTGTATGTCAGTTCTTCTTCTCTGCTGGGCTGGCATACAGTGAGTGTTACCTGTTGGCTGCCATGGCTTATGACCGCTACATGGCCATCTCAAAGCCATTGCTTTATTCTCAGGCTATGTCCGTAAAGCTATGTGCATCTTTGGTAGCATCTTCATACCTTGGTGGCTTTATTAACTCTTCTATTATCACCAAAAGAACTTTTGCCTTGAACTTCTGTAGTGGCAATGTCATTGATGACTTTTTTTGTGATTTGCTTCCCCTGGTGAAGTTGGCTTGTGGCAAAAAAGATGGCTACCAGACTGTGCTCTACTTCCTCCTGGCCTCCAATGTCATCACCCCCACAGTGCTCATCCTCGCTTCCTACCTGTTCATCATTGCCACCATCTTGAGGATCCGTTCCACCCAGGGCCGCCTCAAAGCTTTCTCCACCTGTTCCTCCCACCTGATCTCTGTCACCTTGTACTATGGCTCCATTCTCTACATCTATTCTCGTCCCCAGTCTAGCTATTCTTTGGACAGGGACAAAATAGTTTCTACATTTTACACTGTGGTGTTCCCCATGTTGAACCCCATGATCTATAGCCTGAGAAATAAGGATGTGAAAGAGGCTCTGGATAAACTCATTAAATAAATCAAGACTCTCTCTTTCGGAGGAGATGCAAAGAAAATTGTTGATCAGGTATTATATTTCAAGAAGAGCTGCCATTGTGTTCCATCATGATGAAGAATTCTCACAATGCAAGTTAAAGAATTTGCACCTTGATACATGACAATTCAAGAGACCTAAGAGAAAATTAGGGGAACTTAGGAGACAGAATTTAAACATAAAATATAAGAACTTGTATTGAATTTCATGTTACTCTAGATTAAAAACAAATAAAAATCTTGAAAACAAAAACTCTCCTCTACTTTCATAATGTGAGAAAACAGCTCATTCCATTAGCATGAGAATATTTATGGCTGATTGATATATATAGAATAGTATCTAAATATTTATTTTCTAAAAACAGGAACAAATGTGCTAAGTTAATTTTTAGTATCTTTTTATGACAATGAATTAGTTAAAATTATCACTTTCTATTCCCTTAACATAATTTCTTAAGCATTTATATATGTACTTTTTGCCCCCAAGCATTAGTGCAACGATCTAGGGTCACCCATGAAATAACTTGGCACAATAAAATTCAGCAAGCAAGACCTCTCCAATCTATGTTTCTTACATGTGTCCCTCAATTAAGGAAAAACCAGTCAAGTTTCCATAGATAGGATTTTTGTAAATTTCTGTATACCTACCAGAGTTCCTCTTTTATTTTATAAGGGTGAAGTTGCAAGGACTTCTACATCCAAATTGTGACATCCTGAGCATCAAAACACAATTACTATGAAAAAGAATAATAACTACAGTAAGATGAACCGATTTGAGAAATAAAAGTCTATGACTACCCACTACTTAAAGACTTGTACGGGTGATACACACAGGTAGTGATAAAGCAAAAGGGTAAATATGATGAGTTGCATCTAATTTTGATTTTTTAAAAGTGAGGTGGTGTAAATATAACTCATGTCGCTGAAACACGAATATATTCTTGTTTCTACTGGGATAAGCAGTGGTAAAGATAAAAATGCAAGAAAGTGAAATTCTGGCAAGTAGTCCCCCAAAATGTAAGAGCTCCATGCAGAGTAGAAAAGACTGATCCAACATGTTTGACTTTGACAGTGTTCTAAAATGGAAAGCTATGTATGCCAACTCAGACTCTCATTGTCTAAAAGATCTCTATTTCTCACGAAAAATAGTAAAATTCCTATAAATCATATTATTTTGGAGTAATCTTACCAGATCTGATCAGTGTATTAGAGTGACAGAAAGTCAGTTATTGCATGTTGATCAAGGGAAGCTAGAAAATACATCATTCCAGAGAACATTAGTTAAAAAAAGTAAAACTGAAATAATAAGCCTTCTTAAAACATCCTAATGTTGGGGCACCTGGGTGGCTCAGTCAGTTCAAATTCTGACTCGTGATTTTGGCTCCTGTCATGATTTTAGGCTCATGATCTCAGGAATTGGGCCCGGTGTCGGGCTCCGTGCTGAGCATGGAGTCTGCTTAAGGTTCCTTCTCTCCCTCTTTCTCTGTCCCTGCCCCACTTACGTTCACATGCATGTGTGTGTTCTCTCTCTCTCTCTCTCTCTCTCTCTCAAAACAAAACAAAGACATCCTAATGTCACAAATCCCGATTTTTAACTGCGATAAAAATGCTCAAACTCCTTATCAAAAACTCCTATTTTAATCCTTTGAGGAGAAGCAACCAAGTCCTCTTCTCCAAATAATTACCAATGTAATTGGTATACCCAGATACCGTTAATTTTCATTGGCCTAATTGTAGAGTCATAATGTGTACGGAAAAGTATCTCAACTCCAGAATCAAGCCTAAATGACACCAGTAAGGCCCTAGTAAGAAGGTAAAGCATAGCTAGGAATAATCTTAGAGAGACATACAAATACACATGTAATTATACACATAATACACATGTAATTAAATATGAGGCATTGGTGTTTCAGGAAATGTTTTCGAATATTTTTAAGTTTGGCAGGAAGGTTTTTTAATCACAGAGGGAATGATTCATCTGCAGTTCATGACTGTGAAACATTCAAAATCTCCCATAGTAACTTATAATTACACTATGTATTCCTAAGGGAGTCTCATTACTCAAATCACAAGTGAAGTTTGAAGTTTAAAAGAAAGTGCTTTCTAAGATGTATTATTTTGAAAAACACATTTTAATAAATCCAATATTTTGTAAGAGTCAACTTTGTACCTCACTTCTTGCATTACTCTGGTTCATTCACTCTTTCTCAACACCTCAGCTGGATGAGAGTTAGCGGGTAAGCTGTCTATATTTTCTTCCTATTAGGTCTGAGCCTTTGGTCATCTTCTTTTTATTTGGTTGCAGTACTTTTCCTTTGAAAGATAAGGCCCAGGGGATACTATGAAATATAACGCTAAATCCTCTGGGTCATTTGGGTGTTCCTTTGGGGTATTCCACCCTTGTGGACGCTGATTCCAAATATACTGCATATAAAGTTATGAGTAGGGAAATTAAATTCTTGTGTGCTGTTTTATGCCACAGTAAAAGAAGTTGGGTAGTCAGGGCCCTCCAAGAAGCAAACACTGAGATAGAATTAAGAGTCCCAGGATTTTATTAGGGGAAATAAGATGTGCTTGTGTAAAGGAAAATGGCAAGGAGCCAGAAGCGAGAAGTACCACTAAATAACAAGGCAAATCTGAACGCAAGTGAAGAAGAGAGGCAAGGAAAGAGAGGAAAAGGCGTCCTAGACCTAGATCCATCTGTGATAAGCTCATTAAAGTTACTAGGAGGTACTTGAGCCAAAATTAGCCATCAAAGGAATCCAGTGCCTAAGAGAGACAGTCTTACCTTGGTATCCCTGCTGTGTTCGGTCATCAGCTGGGAGCAGTCTGTGGTGAGCATGACCTTGATACAAATGAGGGAATGTATTTCAGCCAGGACCTTCTACTTGCTATACTTGGAGTTTGAAAGGTTCATTTTCCTGGCCACCACAGGCACCGTGCCAACCTCATCCCCTTGGTTCCTAGAGATGTACATTCTTGATAAGGGAAAAATGAAGCCATCTACTGGCCACTGTTTTAAAATTTTTTTTTTCAACGTTTATTTATTTTTGGGACAGAGAGAGACAGAGCATGAATGGGCGAGGGGCAGAGAGAGAGGGAGACACAGAATCGGAAGCAGGCTCCAGGCTCCGAGCCATCAGCCCAGAGCCCGACGCGGGGCTCGAACTCACGGACCGTGAGATCGTGACCTGGCTGAAGTCGGACGCTTAACCGACTGTGCCACCCAGGCGCCCCTGGCTGCTGTTTTAAAACAGGCAAGGACACCTTACCAACCACGATTGAGCTTTCATCTAGCCTTTTAAAGATTTGATCAGGACAATTGCTTCTGAATGTTGGGGCAGAAAGTAAAGCCAATTATTTCTGTGGATTGGAGGAAATTGTTACTATTCCTTTGCCATTTAATGGTTTTTTCTTGGTAGAGGCAATGTTTGGTGACATATCATGTTCATGAAAAAGGCTACATCTACAGGTGCTGGCAAGAAAAAAAAAAACTGGCAGGAAATGGGTGGATAAAGCCAATAAATCTCCCAAAATGTGATTATTCCTGGAAAGAAAGCCATTAACTTTATACTTTTGGATTAGGAAGACGCAGTCTAACCGAATCACCCTGCTACCCAAGTGATTCACAATCTTCCCAGAAAATGACGGCATATCAGAGGCACAGTTGTGATCTCTGCTCTTGGCATTTGGGATACCTAACAGCGGAAGTAGCCAAATCAGTCTTGGTGAAGAAGCCATCTTGTTAAGCCATTCCAGCTGCTCTGGCCATTTGTGCAAGGGCCTGTGAAGCAGAAACTGGAGTGTGTGGAGAAAGAAGTGGACTAATGTTCACAGAGCATGTCACGTCAGCCACCTGCTTTGTGGCAGCCTCCCAATCAATACATGCACGTGTGGGTAGAATCATGTACATATGTGTGAACGCAAGGGGTTTACGACGTCTTCCAACAAAATCTATCACCTGCAGATACAATGAAACCAACCAGTCTCTCAGGCTCTCCCACAAACTCAGTGATGTCGAAACACAGTGTTTATCCCTCACAGGTGACATCTGCTTCGTGCCAGGGTGAGCCTGTTCAGTAATACGGATTTGTGAGGATACAATTTTTTTCCTTAATGTTTATTTAGTTTTGAGAGACAGAGCATGAGTGCAGGAGGGGCAGAGAGAGAAGCAG
This sequence comes from Prionailurus viverrinus, assembly GCF_022837055.1. Lineage (NCBI taxonomy): Eukaryota > Metazoa > Chordata > Mammalia > Carnivora > Felidae > Prionailurus > Prionailurus viverrinus. Next base: position 102,020,030 of record NC_062570.1, read on the forward strand.
ACACGGCATCTGAAGCAGGCTCCAGGCTCTGAGATGTCAGCACAGAGCTTGAGGCGGGGCTCGAACCCACAAATCTTGAGACCTGAGCTGCAGTCAGTTGGACGCTTAACCGACTGGGCCACCGAGGAGGCCAAGGATTCCAAATTGTTTTTAATGCAAACTGACTCCCTCCATTTTATTTTGCAAGGGGAATATTACTGTTTTCTGCATCTTATCTCCAAATGTCTATGCGTAATGTGCTCATTCATGATCTCCACCTTGCAGATTCTCAATCCTTTTCCCCCCAGACAAAAAAAAAAAAAAAAGATTTAAGAGTAATGAATTGGGATCCCCACCCCCATGCATCTTCCAAGTCTTTGATGGAAACACTAATCTCTGTACTTCCCCTCAGGTTGCAATTTTGTTTACTGACTTAGCAGAGCAATTTCAGCTTCTACTTGACCCTTGAAGCTTGAATTTAATAACCTTCATTCCAAGAGCCAGCGAATGTAACTAAAATGAGGATTCTGTTTCACTTTGTATATCTATAACAGTATTATTTCTGGGTCTGGGTAAATAACGATCAGCTGTATACCAAGTTCCCCCGGACCTACTGAAAGATGCATTCAGGCCAAAGTTATCTTTGACGTGGTCTGAATTACTGTCCCTGGCAAGTATGTACCTCAGGTGTTTTCCATCTCTGCAGATTAGTGTCAGTTCAAAACCATATCTAACATCCCACACAAGATCTGGGTACTTCTGTTTTCCTAATGTGGGATTACCATCGTAAATGGCTGCAAGCCATTCACAAGAAGCCTTGGAGAAAGATGTATGGTGTAAACCTTGGCTCAGTTTCAGGGGCTTTCCTCAGAGTAACCGTGCCTCACCATTAGTCAATGTTTTCAGTGGCTGTAAACCAGCTTAGGTCAGAGAATTATGTAAGTTGTATTTCCCTATTAGAACATCCCGAAATAGTTTTTATCCGAGTAAAAACAAAATACTTTTATTGGCAAGACAAATTTCACGTTGGTTGGTTTCCCATATGCTTCACATCTGAAGCACCACCTAATCCACGAGACATTGCCACAAATGTCTGAGCAAAATACTTGGTTACCGCCTAGAGTTTGTGGTATATTTGGAAATTCCTGCCATCTTGTCTCTGAGAGTTATTCACTGCAATATGGTTTTCCGGCTACCTGTTTGTGTTTTAGTTAGATAGTCTAGGTTTAAATTGCAGCAGAAGCCAAATCACCACGTGATATTTATAATGTCTATTTGCATGCCTCTGTGCCACAGAAAAAATGCCTTGCCCTCTGCCTGTCCTTTTTTCCATGATGCCACTGGTGATCATTTAAGTAAGTTTGGTGCTACTAAATGCAATAGATTACCACTGTCCCGTTTCCCACCACGATGGGTTTATCTGTCCAACCTTCAAATACATGAACAACCCGATCCCAATTGTATTATCTCCTGGTACTACTTTTAGGACCAGTATCTGGCAAGTAACAGATGGACACATAAACTGATTAATTTGGGGAGGGTTTAAAAAGGGATTATTACAAAGAAATGCACATGGTATAAGAAACTCCCAAAGAATAGTGTACTAACTCTAAAACCAGTAACTTCTGAGAGTTATCTGTCACCTTTTTTTATTTTTGCATGAAGTCAGAAAAGTCTTGAGTAATGGAGGGAGGGCTTTGAAACGGGTCACCTGGCAGGAGTTATGATCCAGGTCTAGGGATGCAGCCTGCTGTGGCATCTTTGCAATAACAAAGACTGGAGAAAACCACTCGGACCTCACTCTGTTTCCCACCAATGTATAACCACTGGCTAAATCCATGAAGTAGACAGACAACAAAGAAGCCCACCGATACAGTTAATATGGCTGAGTATCCTAGAGCAAACGAGGAGTTTAAAAAGATGGAGAATGGATTTGGAAGGACAGAAGAAAGGTATTCAACACTTAACAAAAATATCAGTATTGTTTAGCATAGGTACTTTAATATGCAGATGTATGTATATTAATATATATTTTATATGTAATATATGTGCACATACAGACTTGAGAAGAGTCTACTCAAGTCAAGAGAAAATGAGAATGCAAGTTATGAGTGATTACATTTTCACCAGGGAATCCCAGTCTCAAAAAATGAATTCTCCAATATTAAATAATACCCAATTTGTCAACACACAATTTTGTTTAATTGTCTTGTTTGTTATTTCTCAAGCTTATGAAATCCTGAGAGGTTACAGGAGTCTACAACTCTGGGGATTCGGAAACCGATATAAAAGTGCCTGAGGCCAGCCAATTTGAATCCCGTGGAAATGACGGTGTCGCTGATAATTTTAGGTAAGTTGTCTGATCCAGATGTTAGAGGTAGATGGAAATTTTCTCTTGTTCCTCACAACCAGGGCAATGGTCATGTGCATACTAAGATATCATAGATGCTAAAGAAAAAGCCTCTTTTGAAGTATCTTCACCACCTTCCTATCGTAGCTTCTGAAACTGCTGACTTCACAGGAAGAAAAAGCGTATCTTAGTATGAGACCAAAAAAAAAAAAAAAAAAAAAAAAGGTGATCAGCATTTATGGAAAGGACAAGGGAAAGAAAAACATTCTTAGTATCTACAGAGCTACTGGGGCAACAGAATGAAGTAGCAGAGATTATTAGAGATTCTTGAAGGCCAAGGGCATCCAAAAAAGGTCAAATTTCTTCCCGCTTGAAATGCTTTAACAAAGCATAGCATCAGATGGCATTTTTGAGAAGAATTCAAGGAGATCTCTCTAAACACACACTTTATATTCGAGTAATTACGGGTGGAAATACGTGATTTACGGTATAATAGGAAAGCATAACTTTAGTTAGGAAGAATAACATGTTAGCTGGTTAGCAATTAATTAGCCAGATGACTGTGATCTGATCGGCAAAATAGAACTCAACTCTTCAGGCCGGTCTCTCTACCCAAGGAAACGTGTGCTTACTTGTTTTTGCACTGGCATCAGCATGCAGAGTAGATCTGTTTACAGCTCCTCTCCTTAAATGTGTAACATTAGGCAACACATTGCAACTCCTGGAGGATTCGCAACATTGCAACGGCAGGCAGACTCCAGCCGTAAAGAGTGAGAATAACATCACCGATATTTCTTAGAAGCCACCCAGAAAAGCAATTCTTTTGGTTTGTTTCTTTTTCCAACTCAGGGCTGCTCATTCATTCATTCATTCATTCCTTCAATATTTATTGCGTGTCTATTATATATCATATTATTCTAGTTATAAGCATATAATAATGAATGAAACAGACAATAATCCCTGCTCTCATGAAATTTATATCTTAATGGGCTCTTATCTCTGTGTGGTCCCAGTAACCCTGTAGGCCCATGAAAAGTGGAAATTTACCACTCAGATATTCTCCAGTTATTTTCCATTTCTTCACATTTTCCCAGAGGAATCCTACAAAAGTCACAAAGTGGGGCACCTGGGTAGCTCAGTCGGTTGAGCCTCCGACTTCGGCTCAGGTCATGATCTCACGGTTTGTGAGTTCAAGCCCCACATCAGGCTCTGTGCTGACAACTCTGAGCCCGGAGCCTGCTTCAGATTCTGTGTCTCTCTCTCTCTGTCCTTCCCCTGGTTGCATTCTCTGTCTCTCAAAAATAAATAAATAAGCATTAAAAAAAAAAAAAAAGGTACAAAAGTCTACAAAGTAAAATACAAAGCTGTGGAGTGAGTGGAGTTTCTTCCCAGAGTGATAACATCCTTTAAGGCACATTTTCGAAATGTGTGGCTGGATTCTTGACTGTCACAAAGATCACAGGCCCTATATAATAAGCGGCAGACAAGGATGAAAATATTTTGCATGTATGGGGAACTTCCAACCAAAACAACTGTCCCACTCTTTACATCTGGTGTCTTGATGGACATTTGTGCTTTGAAAAAAGATCTTTATAATTACATCAGTCTGACATCTACCCCACTTTACAAGTATACACTATATTTTGCAAGGTTTTACTATAAGTCAACCCGCCTAAGAATTCAAAATTGAGGGAAGATTGCCATTAATTTTGTTTGGAACTTTATCAAGAATTATTCACCTTGTCAAAAAAATCTTACCACTAATAGAAATGTCACTCTTGGGGCGCCTGGGTGGCGCAGTCGGTTAAGCGTCCGACTTCAGCCAGGTCACGATCTCGCGGTCTGGGAGTTCGAGCCCCGCGTCAGGCTCTGGGCTGATGGCTCGGAGTCTGGAGCCTGTTTCCAATTCTGTGTCTCCCTCTCTCTCTGCCCCTCCCCCGTTCATGCTCTGTCTCTCTCTGTCCCAAAAATAAATAAACGTTGAAAAAAAAATTTAAAAAAAAAAAAAAAAAAAAAAAAAAAAAAAGAAATGTCACTCTTGATATCTGAATCACTAATACATATGTGATGATTCTATTTCACCAAGTGTTCCAGGATTTACATATTGAAATTCACATTATTTTGGAATAAATCTTATAATTATTATCAGAGTTACATTAAGAGCTACTTTTCTTTTTTTATCGCTTTACCTTCTAATTGGCATATTTTATATACATGCACACACATATGTTGTACATAGGTTATATTAATTACAAATTTCATTTTAAGACCGTAAAAAGAAAGTATTTTAAATGTTTGTTTTAAATTGGAAGTTTCTAGGGGCACCTGGGTGGGGCAGTCGGTTAAGCGTCCGACTTCAGCCAGGTCACGATCTCGCGGTCCGTGAGTTCGAGCCCCGCGTCGGGCTCTGGGCTGATGGCTCAGAGCCTGGAGCCTGTTTCCGATTCTGTGTCTCCCTCTCTCTCTGCCCCTCCCCCGTTCATGCTCTGTCTCTCTCTGTCCCAAAAATAAATAAACGTTGAAAAAAAAAAAGTTTAAAAAAAAATAAAATAAATAAAGTGGAAGTTTCTGAATGTGATAAAATTGAGAATTATTACTACAAACGATATCAAGCTGGGATAAGTGTCTTTTTAAACATTGTACATGGCTAGTTATAAAATCTAGAGAATAATGTTAAGTCCCAGGCTCTTAGACCTAAAAGACTTAGGATGACATCACATATTTTGTTACCTGACACAACCGGATGGATTAATGTATTGATCTCCACTCTGAAATTTCTCTCTGACTCTCAATTTGTTTGTCTCACTGGGACTTATGATAAATGTGCCAAAGCCTCCCCTTAAGAAAACTATGTAGGAGAGGCAAAATTTTACTTGAGGGTTTTGGGCTGGGCTTGAGAATTAAATTGGCATAAGACAAATTGACAGAACAAAAGCATACAATATATTTAATATAAATATTACAGGACGTGGTGCTCATAAGGAAATGAAGATCTCAAGAAGTGAGAAAACCTAATTTTTTTTATATGCAAGTTTGAACAAAGAGAAGCAACTGTGGAAGAGAACTAAAGTATATGGGGCGGCCGAAGGAAGATAAAAATTATTTTATTTTATTTTTTTAAATGTCTATTTACTTACTATGAGAGAGACAGCATGCACGGGGGAGGGGCACAGACAGGAGAGAGAATCTTCAGCAAGCTCTGGGCTGACAGCACAGACCCAACCTGAGGCTCAGTCTCACAGACCATGAGATCATGAACTGAGCTGAAATCAAGAGTCAGATGCTTAACCGATCGAGCCACCCAGGGGCCCCAAGAATTACTTTAAAGAGAAAAGCTAAGAGCAATTTCAAAACTTACTGTAAGGTTACAGTAATTAAGACAGCGAGGCACCGGCAGAAGGATGGACATAAAGATCAGTAGACTAGAATGGAGAACCCAGAAATAAATCTTTACACTCTGGTTTTGGTAGGTAGGGGAAAGTCTCCCCAGAATGCCCATGTTCTAATCCCTGGAATCCATGAATATGTTAGATTACATGGAAGTGGAAATTAAAGTTGCAAATCACCTGACTTTAAAATAGATTATCCTGATTATCTCACCACTGTTGTCATGTCTGTTACCCGTTGACCTTTTACATGACAGTTCTTCACAATTCCTATAATCATTAAAAAAAATTTTTTTTTACTGCTTATTGGCTGTGATGTGTATACAAGTTGTACATTAAATATGCCTTCATTTTTTTTAAGTACAGAATTTTTAGTTTCTTTTTCATTAGGGCCATATGTCCCCCCCTGCCCACACACACACACAAGAAAAAAATACAAAAACAAAAATAAAAACAAGAAAAGAGGGTAATGTACAAGTTTCTGTATGTATGAAGTCATGCTGTATTTCAAGAGAGCAGCTTGGGGCGCCTGGGTGGCGCAGTCGGTTAAGCGTCCGACTTCAGCCAGGTCATGATCTTGCGGTCCATGAGTTCGAGCCCGGCGTCAGGCTCTGGGCTGATGGCTCAGAGCCTGGAGCCTGTTTCCGATTCTGTGTCTCCCTCTCTCTCTGCCCCTCCCCTGTTCATGCTCTGTCTCTCTCTGTCCCAAAAATAAATAAATGTTGAAAAAAAAATTTAAAAAAAAAAAAAAAGAGAGCAGCTGACCACAACTTGCTTCATGAATCTCAAGATGTAGAAATGGTTGCATAGTGATTGATTTATAAAACAGTTACCAGGACAAGCAAAAAAGGAAAAAAAATGCAACTAAAAGGAAAAAACACAGCTTCAGAGATTTTTCAGTGTTAAGAATCCACATCCGTATTTAAGATAATGTAGTTAAAGAAAAAGTAGAGAAAAAAACTTCATGTAAATTCCTCCTTTTCCTCTGGCTTAATGAATATCATTTATTCAGTAAAAAATCTTTGTATGTTCTATATGTTAAGAATAAATGTACATTAAATCTTGTTATAAACTAATTAATTGATTAAAAAAATAGATAGTCCTGGATAATCACCTAGGCTGAATGTGATCACAAGAGTCCTTAAAAGTACAAAGAGACAAGAGTTGAGAGACAAAAGATGTAACTATGGAAGACTGGCCATATAGATGCAGTGGTGCTGACTTTGAAGATAGAGAAGGGAAACCATGAATCAAGGAATGTGGGCAACCTCTAGAAGCTGGAAGAGACAAGGAAATGGATCCTCCCTTACAGCCTCCAGAAAACAATACAGCCCTGCCTACCTCTTGATTTCAGCCCAGTTGGACCCATGTTGGATTTCTTTCTAACCTACAAAACTGCAAGATAATATATTTTTGTTGTTTAAAGCCATTAAGTGTAAAGTAATTTGTTACAAGGACAATAGGAAGCATATAATGATGAACAGATTTTTGACAAGGGTACCAAGACAATTCAGTGGGGAAAAAATTGTCTTTTCAACAAATGCTGTTGGGACTAGATATGCATACTCAAAAGAATGAAGTTGGACCCCTATCTCACACCATATACAAAAATTAACTCAAAATGGATCATTGACCTAAATGTAAGAACTAAAACTAAAACACTTAGGATAAAACAGAGCAAACTGTTATGAACTTGGGTTAGGCAATGGTTTCTTAAATAAGACACCAAGAGCAAACAAGAAGAAAAAAGATAAATTGGACTTTATGAAATTTAAAAACTATTGTACATCAAAGGAGACCATGAAAAAAATAAAAAGATAACAGAGAATTGGAAAATATATTTGCATATCATATATCTGATCACAGACTTGTATCCAGAATATAAGATGTATTACAATTCAACAAAGAAAAGACAAAAAAAACACAACTAATTAATAGATGAGCAAAGATTTGAATATTTTTCTCCAAAGAAGATAAACAGATAGCCAATAAGCACTTGACAAGATGCTTAACATCATTAGTCATTAAGAAAATGTAAATCAAGGGTGCCTGGGTGGCTCAGTGGGTTGAGCATCCAACTTCAGCTCAGGTCATGACCTCGTGGTTCATGAGTTTGAGCCCCATGTCAGGCTCTGTGCTAGAGCCTGCTTTAGGTTCTGTGTCTCCCTCTCTCTCTGACCCTCCCTGGCTCCTACTGTATGTGTGTGTGTGTCTCTCTCTCAAAAATAAATTATGCATTAAAAAAAAAGAAAGAAAATGTAAATCAAAACCACAATATTATACCACTTCACACCCAATAGGATTGCTAAAATCAAAAAAACAATAATTTGTATCAGAATAAGGAAAAATTGGAATGCGTGTACTTTGCCGATGTGATTGAAAAACGGCAGGGCTAATCTGAGATACAGTTTTGTAGTTTCTCGAGATGTTAAATATAGATACACCATGTGACTCAGCAATTATAAATGAACACATGTCTGTACAAAACTTCTACAGGAAGGTTCATAGCAGCATTATTCATAATTGGCAAAAATTACTAATAGTAAAACATACATCAATTGATGAATGGGTAAAATAATACGGTATATCTATATAAAGGAATATTATTTGTCAATAAAAACAAAGTAATGATACATGCTACAACATTAACGAAAAAGAAAATATGCCAAAATGCCATATTTTGGGGTCGTATATTGTGCCGTTTTTCAAATGTCACCACCTTCCAAACCCCGGGGACTTTCCCATCTCTCATGGGCTTTGAACAACTTGAAAGGAATGTTTCCTCTCACTGTCTAAGTTTAATTAGCTCCTCTCCCAATTCATTTTCACTCCACCATCCAGTTTTATATTCTTAATATTTCTGAAATTAACTGAAAATATTTCTACACTTATTTGTTTATTTATTACGTATGCCTCCCTTCTAAATAAAGTCTCCATAGAATAAGGGTCAGCCCTATTGTCCTCATTGCTATATCCCAATGCTCAGATGGAACCTGGGGCTCAAGAACTATTTTCTTAAAAAAATGAATAAGCTCCCAAGATCACTCAAGCTTTCCTATTGTTAAATGCATCTCATTGAAATGAATATTTTGAGACTCAAAAACTCCCATCACCTGCCCTAGCCAGGCAAGATTCCTGTTCTGATATCCCTTACCCTAAAATCCATAACCTTGACCACATCTCGCAGTCCTATCACAGAGAAGGATCTCCTGTAGTATCCGCTGAGGGTGTTAAACTCTTCACTCTTTCATTTGTAGATGGTATCTCCTTAAGTCATGGAAAGAAGCAATCATACGGTGACTGAGTTCATTCTGGTGGGTTTCACCACAGACCCAACGATGCAGCTGGTCCTGTTTGGGGTATTCCTTGGTGTGTACTCTCTGACTGTGGTAGGGAATACCACCCTCATAGTGTTGATCTGTAACGACTCCCGGCTGCACACACCCATGTATTTTTTCATTGGGAATCTGTCTTTTTTGGATCTCTGGTATTCCTCTGTCTACACCCCAAAGATCCTCATGACCTGTATCTCTGAAGACAAAAGCATCTCCTTTGCTGGCTGTGTATGTCAGTTCTTCTTCTCTGCTGGGTTGGCATACAGTGAGTGTTACCTGTTGGCTGCCATGGCTTATGACCGCTATGCGGCCATTTCCAACCCTCTGCTTTATGCTCAGTCCGTGTCAAGGACATTGTGCATCTGTTTGGTTACATATTCCTACACTGGAGGTTTTGTCAATGCAATAATACTCACCAGCAACACATTCACATTGGATTTTTGTGGTGACAATGTCATTGACGACTTCTTCTGTGATGTCCCACCTCTGGTGAAGTTGGCGTGTGATGTTAAAGAGAGCTACCAGGCTGTGCTCTACTTCCTCCTGGCCTCCAATGTTATCACCCCCACGACGCTCATCCTCGCCTCCTACCTGTTCATCATCGCTGCCATCTTAAGAATTCGCTCCGCCCAGGGCCGCCGCAAGGCCTTCTCCACCTGCTCCTCCCACCTGGTCTCTGTCACCTTGTACTATGGCTCCATTCTCTACATCTATTCTCGCCCAAGTTCCAGCTATTCCCTTGAGAGGGACAAAATGGTGTCCACATTTTATACTGTGCTCTTCCCTATGTTGAACCCCATGATCTATAGTCTGAGGAATAAGGATGTGAAAGAGGCACTGAAAAAACTCTTTCGGTTAACACATGTGGAAGTCTGAATTGACATATATTTCTCAATCAGTGCTCAGGGAGAATGCATTGCTTCAGGGGAAGCTTGAGAAACTGGCTTTAAAAAACAAAAACCAAGCCAAACCAAACCAAATCAAACAAGGGGCACCTGGGTGGCTCAGTCGATTAAGTGTCCCACTTTGGCTGAAGTTATGATCTCACCATTCGTGGGTTCCACCCCCACAAGCCTGGAGCCTACTTGGGATTCTGTGTCCCCCTCTCTCTCTGTTCGTTCCTCGCTTGTGCTCTGTCTCTCTCTTTCTCTCAAAAATAAACATTAAAAAAAATTTAAAAACAAAACAAAAACCACCTTTTTTTTTCTACTCAAAGAAATCCAGTGAAAAAGCTTTATTTATATTAGTTTGATTTACTCTAGTGATCAGACTATATATTATAAAATATTGGTTCAATCTAATATTAACATAGTGTTTTAAAAAGCAGCATTGGGTTTTAATGCAAAATAGAAATGCATATGTTGCTTATAATATCACAAAAGATGAAGCTTTACTTTGCTATCTCTCCTAAGATTACCTATTTTTTTCCCCCGCACACTGTGCTTTATGGGAACGTGAAGAAATTCTGGAGACTTATGCTATCCAGAGTTTCTGTAATAGAAGAATTAAAAAAATATTAAGAATACTGTGATGAAAAGAGAAGGCAGTGAGGCATTATTTGATGAATGCAGAGGAAAAGAAAGATCAAAAGTGTCAGAGACAATACAAATGCTGAAGTGAATACACATATTTGTCCTAAAATTTTAATTTAAATGCATTTTATAAATGTGCCCATTACAAGGTAAATGGGATCAATTCCCTCATTTCTCTTTCTGCTGCTTCATTATTAGTGTGTGGAAATGCAACTGATTTCTGTACTTTGATTTTATATCCTGTGACTTTGTTGAATTCATGTATGAGTTCTAATTGTTTTTTAGTGGAATCTTTTGGGTTTTCCACATGGAGTATCATGTCATCTGAGAAGAGTGAAAGTTTGACTTCTTCCTTGCCAATTTGTATGCCTTTTACTTCTTTTTGCAGTCTGATTTCTGAGGCTAGGACTGCCCGTACTATGATTAACAACAGTGGTGAGAGCGGACATCCCTGTCATGTTCCTGACCTTAGGGGAAAGCTCTCAGTTCTTTCCCCATTCAGGGCGATATTAACTGTGGGTCTTTCATATGTGGCCTTACGATGTTGAGATATGTTCCTTCTATACCTACTTTCATGAGAGTTTTTATAAAGAAAAGATGCTGTATTTTGTCAAATGCTTTTTCAGCATCTATTGAGATATGGTTCTTATCCTTTCTTTTATTAATGTGGTGTATCACATTGATTGATTTGTGAATATTGAACCAGCCCTGCAGCCAGGGAAGGGGCAGATCCCTTCCAGATTCAATCCCACTTGATCATGGTGAGTAGTTATTTTAATGTAGCATTGAATCTGATTTGCTAGTATCTTTTTGGGAATGTTTGCATCCATGTTCATCAGGGATATTGGCCTATAATTCTCCTTTTTAACAGGTCTTTGTTTGGTTTTGGAATCAAGGTAATTAATGCTGGATTCATAGAATGAGTTGGAAGTTTTCATTTCTATTTTTTGGAATATTTTGGGAAGAATAGGTATTAACCCTTCTTTAAATGTCTGGTAGAATTCCCCTGGGAAGCCACCTGGTCCAGGACTCTTTGTTAGATTTTTGATAACTGATTCAATTTCTTTACTAGTTATAGGTCTGTAGGTCTGTCCAAATTTTCTATTTCTTTCTGGTTTTGGTAGTGCATGAGTTTCTAGGAATTTGTCCATTTCTTTCAGATTGTCCAGTTTATTGGCATATATTTTTTCATAATATTCTCTTATAATTGTATTTCTGTGGTGTTGGTTGTGATTCCTCTTCTTTAACTCATGATTTTATCTATTTGGGTCTTTCTCTTTTCTTTTTGACAAGTCTGGCTAAGAGTTTATCAATTTTGTTTATTCTATCAAAGAACCAGCATTTAGTTTCATTGATCTGTTCTGGTTTTTTTGTTTGTTTGTTTGGTTGGTTGGTTGGTTGGTTGGTTCTACATCATTTATTTCAGCTCTAATCTTTATTATTTCACTTCTGATGACATTAGGCTTTATTTGCTTCTCCTTTTCTAGCTCCTTTAGGTGTAAGGTTATGTTGTTTATTTGGGACTTTTCTTGCTTCTTGAGATAGGCCTGAACTGCAATTTACTTTACTCTTAGGGCTTCCTTTGCTGCATCCCAAAGTATTTGGACTATCTTGGACTTTCATTGGCTTCTAAGTATATATTTTTAATTTATTTTTTAATGTCTTAGTTAACCAATTCCCTTTTTAATAGGATGTTCTTTAACCTCCATGTATTTGAGGGTTTTCCAACTTCTTTCTTGTAATTGATTTCAGGTTTCATAGCATTGTGATCTGAAAATATGCCTTGTATGATCTCAGTATTTTTGTACCTGTTGAGGGCTTATTTGTGACCCAGTATGTGATCTGTTGTGGATAATGTTTCAGGTGCACTCAAGAAGAATGAGTACTCAGGATGAAATATTCTGAATATCTGTTAAGTCCACCTGGTCCAGTGTGTCATTCAAAACCATTGTACCTTGTGATTTTCTGCTTAGAGGATATGTCCATTGTTGTAAGTGAGGTAAAAGGCCCCTACTGTTATTGTATTATTATCAACCGGTTTTTTGTGTTTGTTATTCATTGATTTATATATATGTATTCTTTCAAGTTAGGGTATAAATATTTGCAATTGTTAGATCTTCTAGATGGATAGAGACCTTAACTATGATATAATAGCCTCCTTTATCTCTTGTTACCATCTTTGTTTTAAAATCTAGTTTGTCTGATATAAGTATCGCTACTACATCTTTCTTTTGACATCTATTAACAAGCATGATAGATGGTCATCCATCCCCTTAATTTCAATCTGCAGGTGTCTTTAAGTCTAAAATTAGTCTCTTGTAAGCAGCTTATTGCTGGATCTTGTTTGTTCTGTTTTGTTTTGTTTTGTTTTTTAATCCATTCTTATACCCTTTGTCTTTTGGAGCATTTAGTACATTTACATTGGAACCAAAAAAAAAACATATAACATACCTAGCAATAACCCTAATGAAAGAGGTAAAAGATCTGTATGCTGAAAACCATAGAAATTTATGAAAGAAATTGAAGAAGTTACAAAGAAATGGAAAAACATTCCATGCTCATGGATTGGAAGGGTAAATATTGTTAAAATGTCTACACTACCCGAACCAATCTACAAATCCAATGCAATCCCATCAAAGTAACACCAGAATTCCTCACAGAGCTATAACAAACAATTCTGAAATTTGTATGGTACCAGAAAAGACCCCAAACAGCCAAAGTAATGTTGAAAAAGAAAATCAAAGATGGAGGCATCACAAATCTGGATTTCAAGTTATATTACAAAAGTGTAGTCACAAAGACAGTATGGCACTGGCACAAAAACAGACACATAGATCAATGGAACAGAAGAAAGAACCCAGAAATGGACACACATATATGTGGCCAACTAATCTTCAAGAAGCAGGAAAGAATGTTCAATGGAAAAAGACAGTCTCGTCAGCAAATAGTGAAGTAAAACTGGACAGTGACATGCAGAAGAATGAAACTGGACCACTTTCTTACACCATACACAGAAATAAATTAAATATGGATGAAAGACCTAAATATGAGACAAGAAACCAATCAAAATCCTAGAGGAGAAAACAGGAAGCACCTCTTTGAACTCGGCCACAGCAACTTCTTTCAAGTTTTGTGTCTGGAGGTAAGTGAAACAAAAGCAAAAATGAACTATTGGGACCTCATCAGGATAAAAAGCTTCTGTACACCAAAGGAAACAATCAACAAAACTAAAGGGCAACAATGGAATGGGAGAAGATATTTGCACATGACACATCAGATAAGGGGTTAGTCAATAACCCAAAGTTATAGTCTATAGTCCAAAGTCTATAAAGAACTTATCAAACTCAACACCCAAAAAACAAATAATCCAGTGAAGAAATGGGAAGAAGATATGAAGAGACACTTTTCCAAAGTAGACATCCAGATTGTTAACAGACACATGAAAAGATGCTCGATATCACTTATCATCAGAGAAACACAAATCAAAACCACAATGAGATACCACCTCACACCTGTCAGAATGGCTAAAATGAACAACTCAGGAAACAACAGATGTTGGTGAGGATGTGGAGAAAGGGGAACATTTTTGCTGTTGATGGGAATCCAAACAGCCACTCTTGAAAATAGTATGGAGGTTCTTCAATAATTAAAAATATAACTACCCTATGACCCAGCAATTACACTATTAAGTATTTATCCAAAGAATACAAAAATGCTGATTTGAAGGGGCACATGCACCCCAATGTTTATAGCAGTACTATCAACAATAGCCAAAGTATGGAAAGAGCCCAAATGTCTACCAACTGATGAATGGATAAAGAAGATGTGGTGTATATATGCCATGGAATATTACTCAGCGATCAAAAAGAATGAATTCTTGCTATTTGCAACAACTTGGATGGAGCTAGAATGTATTATGCTAAATGAAATAAGTCAGTAGACAAACATCATATGACTTCACTCATATGTAGAATTTATAAACCAAATAGAGGAAGCTACGGGAAGAGAAGGAAAAAATAAGATAAAAATAGAGAGGGAGGCAAACCATAAGAGATTCTTTTTTTTTTTCAACGTTTATTTATTTTTGGGACAGAGAGAGACAGAGCATGAACGGGCGAGGGGCAGAGAGAGAGGGAGACACAGAATCGGAAACAGGCTCCAGGCTCTGAGCCATCAGCCCAGAGCCCGACGCGGGGCTCGAACTCACGGACCACGAGATCGTGACCTGGCTGAAGCCGGACGCTTAACCGACTGCGCCACCCAGGCGCCCCAAGAGATTCTTAAATACATAGAATAAACTCAGTGTTGCTGGAGGGGAGATCAGTGACAGAATGGGCTAAATGGATGATGGGCACTAATGAGGACGCTTGTTGGGATGAGCACTGGGTGTTATAGGTAAATGATGAATCACTGGGTGATACTCCTGAAACCAAGACTACACTGTATGTGAACTAACTTGAATTTAAATAAATGCACTTAAAAATGAATAAATAAATAAGCTCCCTACAACAGTAGCTATAGTCTTTCAATAATAAAGTACTAACTTGTGAGTCACAGGCTATTCATTTGTCAAATGTAGTTAATAATCCTTAATTTTCACTGTGGTTGTAAAGAGTATTTTAAAAAATCAGCTAATTCTGCCATGTTCTGAATGTTCAGCTGTAAGTTTTGTCGTGCTTAAAATCTTCTGAGGGTGGGGGAGAAAAATTGTGTCTAGAAGACAGTGGGGCTTTTGTGGGTTTATTTATTTGTTTGGTTTGTTCCACTTGGTGTTCATCTTTTCCATCATGGGGAGTGTGCAGTGGTAGAAATGAAGGAGTGGAAAGCAGAGTACTCATCCTATTCTCCATGGAGAGACCACTCTTTTGGGGCGATACACCACAATTCCAGAGACACATATCTCTCCAAACACGTAGAGAAAATATTTTGGCTGTTCGTTTGTTTGCTTGTCCTAAGCAACTTTTAAACATACTGCCCAATATTAAATTGATGTAGAAGACACAAGGTTTAGAAGGATATTTTCTGTCTACTCACTTGGAGCTTTATGAAGAAATAGTGAGAGAATGCCTTACTAAAAATAAATATTTGTAAAATCTTCAGTAAATTTCCAGAGGTTTAACCATTCTAGATCTTTTCCCCACAGAATACAATTTGCTTGCACATCTGACTTTGGGTCAGGTCATTATCTCACAGTTCATGTGTTCGAGCTCCGCGTCGGGCTTTGTGCTGACAGCTCAGAGCCTGGAGCCTGCTTCAGATTCTGTGTCTCTCACTCTCTGCACCTACCCTGCTCATGTTGTATCTCATTCTCAATCTCTCTCTCTCTCTCTCTCTCTCTCTCTCTCTCAACAATAAGCATTAAAAAAATTAAAAAAGAAAAGCGATTTGCTTGCCAAAGTTCAAAGTCAAATTGCATGCACAAAAACTATTCAATTTCTCTTGTCTTTCCAAGGTTCCCCCAAAGATAATCAAGAGAAGTTTTATGTAAATCTAGATTTAAGAAGAAGCAAAAACACAATATTGTGAAACATCAATCAACCCAATCTTAATAGATGTGAAATAGTTTAATCACACAAAATAATAGCAAACACTTAAAGAGTAGTTTCCTCAGTGTGACATTGCTTTAGGTATAATTTGTTGTATTTACATAAAATTGCAATGATTAGAAACATATATATAAATATAAGTCAATGAGTTGGAAAATTATGCAACAAGAGCAATCTGTAAAAAGATAACCTTCATCTCTGTGGCCTTATGGTTTGTGCTGCCTTCCAGAAGGCCTCTTTGACATCTTTGTTTCTCAGGCTGTAGATGAGAGGGTTGAGCAATGGGTTGACCACAGTGTAGAACAGAGCAGCTACTTTGTCTCTTTCCAGGGAGTAGGTAGAACTTGGCCTTGAATACATGAAGAGCAAGGATCCGTAAAAGAACATGACTGAGATGAGATGTGAGGCACAGGTGGAGAAGGCCTTGCGCCTTCCTGAGGCTGAGTGGATCCTCAGGATCGCCAGGAGGATGTTGAAATAGGAAACCAAGATGGCAAGGATGCTGGAGAGGACTGTGAAGCCCACCACACCCAAGAGGACTTTTTCATAGATGTGGGTATCTGTACAAGACATTTTTACCAATGGTGGTGCATCACAGAAGAAGTGGTCTATGATGTTTTTACCACAGAAGCTCAGGCGGAAAGTGTTGGCGGTATGGGCTATGGCGTTTAAAAGTCCTCCTAAGTAGGAGCCAGCAACGAGTCCAGTACAGAGAGAATTGGACATAGTACTTGAATAAAGTAGTGGGTTGCAGATTGCAGCATGCCGGTCATAGGCCATGGCTGCTAGGAGATAACACTCAGTATAGGCTACAACACAGGAAAAAAACAACTGGGCGCCACATCCAGCCAAGGAAATACGTTTATCTTCTGAGACACAATTAGCCAAGATTTTGGGAGTGTATACAGAAGTGTACCAAAAATCCAAGAAGGACAGATTGCCGATGAAAAAGTACATGGGCGTGTGCAGGCGGGAATCAACGCGGATTAGGATGACCAGGGTCATATTCCCCGACAAAGTCACCAAATAGAGTATCAGAAAAATTCCAAATAGAATCAGCTGCCACCGTGGGTCTGCTGAGAAACCCACCAAGATGAATTCAGTCAGAAGGGTGCGATTTCCTACTTCCATGTCGACAGAGGAGAAAGCCTGGTAAAGATTTTGAGGAGGAAAAAAATCACTTTGTGATTTTTCTATTGAAATAAATAAACAAAGGTATAAGTTAAGTCAGTAATTACTAGGACATCTATGGACTTTTATTTGTGTTGCCTAGAATGATAGAACTTTAGTCTGTCGCTTGGGAAGACCACGGGAATTGGTGTTAGAATCTGATTGTGAAATTAGTAAGGCTTTCACTTAGTAATTGTTGATTGCAGGGCAAGTCCCTTAGTCTTACCAAACAGACAAGAAAAATAAAGCCCCCAACAGGTTAGTGGATTGATTGAAGGAAACATGCATGAAAATACCCAACCCAATGTTAAGCACATAGTGTGTGCTCAAAAAATTTCAGTATCCTTCAAATATTATTGAGAATTTACATGTCAGGCATTGTGCTGATGGTTATACAAATACCAACATACTGTATATATACATATATGTATATGTATGTATATATATATACACACATGTGTGTACATATATGTATATATGTATATGTACGTATATATGCATATATATATGCATACGTACATATTACTCGGTGTCAGTTAATATTTTAAATCCTAATCTCAATCCACATAATCCTTTCCACAACTTTCGAAAGTAGGTACTATTGTGATTCTCATGGAGTTTAAGAAATAATTCCAAAGTTATATAACAGGTCAATAGCAGAGCTGGTATTTGAACCCAGAATTTTCTTTATCAAGAGTATGTGCCCTCAGCTGTTAAGCCATTTATGTCTGTTGTAATTTTTTTTTTTTTTTTTTGCTTTCCTAGCCAAGGCAACATTATAATCCTCTGGCAAACTGAATTTCTTGATTTAATAAAAATATCTTTAAGAATCCTTTTTTTCAGAATGTTTTCCCCCACTTTGTTTTATTGATGTGAGATTTATATAAATACCTGAGGTATTTTTGGATATAGTGAATGCTGAACATTAGGAAAAAAACAATTTTTGGTGTGAAGGATTTATTGAGAAGCCATGAATTCTTCCAAGTTATTTTGAAGCTCTGAGGGAGAAGTTAAAAAGGAGGAGTCTGGGGCCCCTGGGTGGCTCAGGTGGTTGAGCTTCCAACTTCAGCTCAGATCATGATCTCACAGTTTGTGGGTTCAAGCCCCATGTTGGGCTGTGCACTGACAGCTCAGAGCCTCGAGCCTGCTTCAGATGCTGTGTCTTCCTCTCTCTCTCTCTATCCCTCCCCAGCTGATGCTCTGACTCTCTCTCTCTCTCAAAAATAAATAAAAAGTTTTTAAATAAGGAGGACTCTAATTCAAAACATGCTATAGACAACAAACTGAGAGTTGCTAGAGGTAGGTGGGGGGGGGATGGGCTAGATGGGTGATGGGCATTAAGGAGGGCACTTGTTGTGATGAGCACTGGGTGCTATACGTAAGTGATGACTCACTATATTCTGCACCTGAAACAAATACTACACTATATATTAGCTAAGGTGAGTTTAAATAAAAACTTTGCAGAAAAAAAATACCATACAGAATTGGGGCTAATGCCCCAGTAGCCAGCTGACCGTCACTTAGATAACACGGTAGTGGGAGAAAGCTAAAACTGAAAAACGATTGTGATTTACCTCCATGTTCAGAACGTTTTCCTTTGAGCTAAGCCCGAAGTGGTTTATAACTCTATAAAATTCAAATGCAAACTTTCTACCCCAAGATCTACTGTTCCTGCTTGTTAGAAAGGGAGGTATCTCACTCTTTAAATATTAGGCGTTCTGATCTTTCAAATGTAGCTGACAATATTCAGAGAGGACATGACTTAATCAGTGACACTGTGGTAGATAAAGCTTGGAATCCTGAAGATCATTCATTTCTCCATCTATTACTATATAATGGATCTTATTAGCACAGAGAGAAATATTTTAGTCCTATATTGCCTCCATCAGTGAGCTTAACTTACTCTTACAACCCTCTCTCATCACTTGTCTTCATTTATTTAGGACGTCAACCAAACTAAATTACGTAATTGACTTATCGTTCGTAATCTCACATCTCACATCCCAGAAGCTTCACGTTTATAGTGTTACGTTGGTGTTCATTGGTTCGCTAATCTTTTTTCTGAATTGGCTCAAGCTTAAGTAATAGCTTTCTTGGCAGTGACCTATAGCTACTACATTGAAATATAAAAACCTGTGGCTGATGTCCACGGTCTCAATAGTTACTCTGAACTTCGTCTGCTATGTTATCATGTGTCTATACAGTGAAAAATATCTGTGCCTTATTAAGCTCATTTTTAATACAATATAATTTGGGATACAAATGAAAATATCCGACAGCGCCTGTTACTACTCTTCTACTGAAAAAAATAATAATTTTTTTGGTCTACTGACCAAAGTCTTCACAGAAGCAGAGATATTGAAAGTGAGACCTGAGAAGTGACCCCAGTGCCAGCCCCTTGTAGGGCTAAGGAGAGAGAGGAGAGCAGTTCCATATATCGGAGCCTTCACATGAGAGAGCGACTGGTGAGCCCAAAGAGCTGAGAGGTTAAGTAAAGACAGAATGGAAAATGGAACGAGTGGGTGAGCCAGAAAAGTTATCAGCTCACAAAGCCTAATGGAAGCCATATTAAGGATTTTGGCCTTTACACCAACACAAATCGTCTTGGGGAAAATAGAGCAGAGTCTGAGCAAAACAAGACAATGGACGTTGCTGGTTAGAGGGTGTGGGATTTAAAATAGAGGGATGAGGATGGGCCTTTGTCAGAAAATGACATTTGAATGGGACTTGAAAGAGATGAGGGTGTGAGCGCAGACTCTGTTCTATTTTCCACAAGACCTAGTGTCATCTTCTAACTCCTGAATATTGTTTAGAGTCCATTTTTCCCCACCAGCATGCAAGACACAGGTCAGTAAGATGATTTTTCTACTTTGTTTATTGCTGCATCCAGCTTATAGAACTGTCTCCAGCAACTAATTGACAGCTAATAAATATTTCTAGAATGAATAAATGAGTAATTATATTTATATCTTGAAGCTGTTTTCCTCAAAATATTGTCTACTTCTAACCTAGTACAAACTACTCAGGACAAATTTACCCTCAACTGAACTTTTCTGACTCGGAGTACTGTATCACTTAGCAAGAAGATAATTAAAGAAAGACTCATAACCATCACACTCATAACCATCAAGATTCGCGAAAATCTATCTTGAATTTGAAATAAATTGCAATGAAAGTATGAATGTGAAATAAAAGACACAGAAGAAGTCCGAGCCAATCATGCCAAAGCAGCCTATACAGAATGATTTCTCAAAACGTGTATTCTCCTGTTCCCTCCTCCCTTCACTGGAACACTAAAAATTTAGGGGAAGAATGTGTCCCTCTAGCACCTGAAAATGAGGAACAAGAAGTGAAAATATTACACATTATTAGCTTGCACAGCACAGAGTGCCATGACCACTAGAGTCCAAAAGCATGTCAACTCTCTTCTCTTCTGCTCACCTCACTGTGTAAGTGAATATGCAATGAGTCGGCATAATTACCAGACTGACCTTCAAATTCTAGCTGAAGGTTAGGCATGCCATTAGTGGAATCTGAATTGTATTTAGGGGTGTGTGTGTGTGTGTGTGTGTGTGTGGTATTTGGCATAATCATAATCCTTTAAGAGCCATGCCAAACTCTGTATCCACCTTCTAATCGAGTTGAGGCCAATGAGAGGCCAAACCCCTTAACTGCCCCTGGTTCCAGTTGCTTACCCTTGGTCAGGAAGGACAGATGCTGGAAGTTACAGGCTTTTGTCTCTCCTCTGATATTTTGGCACGCTTTGTTGGAGCCGATATATGTATTTTCTCAACAGCCCTTTGAGACCTCTGCCACAGAACAGCCTAGCAATATCTATCTCAGTCTCTAAAGAATCAATTAGAGTTTGCTTAGAATATGAGGATGATATAGTAATTAGGATATGATGAAAAATAATGTATTAAAATTTCACTCTTTTACCATGAAGTCACAATATAGTCATAAACATGTCTGATAATAGAAACTCCCCAAAATGTTCTAATTAAAAATGTTTAGAGTGTGTCATTTGCACACACACACACACACACACACACACACATATATTTACTACCAGAAGATCTACTATGATTCCTTGTCTACACTAGGCTTCCAGGCTACATTTCCCTGTCTCATTCACCAGGAACCCCCTGTTAAGCCCTGATATGATGGGTCAAATGGCAACCCTCTCAAGTTCACATGTTGACTAATAGTAACTCAGAATGTGTATTTGGAGACAGAGCCTCTATAGAAGTGATTAAGTTAAAATGAGATGTTTAGGGTGACTCTTACTCCAAACTGAGCCATGTTTTCACAAAAAGAAAACATGGACATTTGGACACGCAAAGAGGGCTTCTTGTACACAGAAAAGACCATGTGAGGAGAAACCAAGAGGGTGGCCACCTGCAAGCAAAGGAAAGGGGGCTCAGAACAAATCAACCTCAATGGCACCTTGATCTTGGCCTTTTAGCATCCAGAACTGTGAGAAAATACATTTCTGTTGTTTTAGCCACCCATTCTGGCAACACTAGCAAATGAATATACTTGGTTACCAACAGTAGGGCTTTTTTCTGTGGTACAAATTCACATTTTATATGTAAAGTTAAAATTAGGCTTAAAATTAGGAATGTGAGAAGTCATGTTTACATGTTCTCTAATTTCTCACTAATTCATTCATCACATTGAACCAGCAAATAAACAGAAACAATCGCAGAACCTTAATGGCTGTCGATTATTGTTTCCCCTAGTAGATTTTCACTATAAATCTTCTCACGGATATAAACCTCTTTGAAATCTCTCTATCTCTTTATTTATCTATTTCCATCTATATCTCCACTTTTGTCTCTGTACAACTGCTATTCTTTTGCCCTCAGTTCTTCTAATTGTTGAGGAAAATACTCTTTCACTGGAAGCTCACTGTGACTCTAAGATATTTGTCCTTTCCTGTGTATATCACCAAGAACATCTTTGTATCATGGCAAGAGGAAGGAAGGAAGGAAGGAAGGAAGGAAGGAAGGAAGGAAGGAAATGAGAAAAGAAAAGTTAAACTTATTTCTAAAGCTATTTTACAATATAATTTTTATTTACAACTTCCCAACTCTGTTCTCCCAACAAATGGGGCAAGAACCCTTGGAGTCAGAAGTTCTGGGTTTGCATTCCTGTTTCCTCCCCTATGAACTACATGATTTGAAGTAAGTCATTCAATCCATCTAATCATCACGCTGATTCTATAACCAATTTTATTATTCCCACTTAGAGATTAAAATATACTTACAGGTAATTTATGAACTGCCAAGTGAAAATTTAAAAAACGAAACGAAACAAAACTGTTCTCCTTCAATCTTCTCAGAATCCCAGGAATTTTGGACTCTGTCCCCAGCTGGCAGGCATAGCAGTTTTTCCAAATGCCCCAGCCTCATCTATTTTAAGCACGTATCCACATACATTAGCACCAACATAAAAAGACAATTGCAGTCTAGTGTTTCTGCATTATCCAATAATTTTATTTTTGGCTTCTTTTTATCATTCCTGAGAGTCTAAGCTAGTAACAGTAACAGGGGGATAACCTAGAAAAAAAGATATAGCCGTGTTTCCCCAAGATTTTCATTTAAGAAAATGTTGCCCTATCTAACATTTTCTTCAGGGCATCTTTAACATCTTTATTTCTTAAGCTATAGATCAAGGGATTCAACATTGGTATGACCACAGTATAGAAGACTGAAACCACTTTATCCCTTTCTAGGGCATAGCTGGTACTTGGTCGGGAGTAAACGAAGAGAATAGAGCCATAGTACAAAGTGACAGCCGTCAGGTGAGAGCCACAAGTGGAGATGGCCTTGAGGCGGCCTTGAGTGGAGCGCATCTTTGAGATGGCAGCAGCAATGAAGAGGTAAGAGGCGAGGATGAGCACAGTGGGAGTAATGACATTGGAGGCCAGTATGAAATAGAGCACAGCCTGGTAGCTCTCCTTCACATCACAGGCCAGCTTTACAAGGGGAGGTAGATCACAAAAGTAATCGTCAATGACATTGTTCCCACAGAAGCTCAGGGTAAATGTCTCACTGGTAATGAGGGTTGAGTTAAGAAAGCCACCAAAGTATGAAACTGCAACAAGACCAGTACATAACCTCAAAGACATCGCCTGGAAATAAAGCAGAGGATTGGAGATGGCCGTGTAGCGGTCATAAGCCATGGCGGCCAACAGGTAACACTCACTGTATGCCAGCCCAGCCGAGAAGAAGAACTGAGCAAGGCAGCCAGCAAAGGAGATGCTTTTGTCTTCCGCAGCGCAGGTCATGAGGATTTGGGGGGCATAGACAGAAGAGTACCAGAGATCCAGGAAGGAAAGATTTCCGATGAAGAAATACATGGGTGTGTGGAGTTGACAATCAGCACCAATCAGAGAAATCAGGGTGATGTTCCCGGACAGACTGATGACATAGATGGTGAGGAAAATGACAAAGAGTACTCTCTGTAACCACAAGTCTGCTGTGAACCCTAGAAGTATAAACTCTTTCACTCTGGTGAAATTTTTCTCATCCATCGATGTGGGGTGTCTATGTTCCTTTCCTGTGGAAAGATGAATAACTATGTCAGCATTTCAGTATATCAACTTCTATCATTTGCCATTTGAGATCACTGAAAAACCCAACTGATGCATATACGTTGTTCACTGTGAGATATGCTCATGCTACAGTGGGTATCACTCTTTTTAGGTAACAGAGAAATCAGTGCTATGCTGACTCGGGAGTTCGGTTACTATGCTCATCACGTAGTGCATGTCACCGTATTTTTTTCTTTGAGTCAAGTTGACACACAATGTTACCTTAATCTCAGGTGTGCAACATAGTGATTCAACAAATTGATAGCTTATGCTAGGCTTGCCAAAAATGTAGCTACCCTCTGTCACTATAGAATGCTATTAAAATACCATTTACTATATTCACCGTGCTGTGCCTTTTATTCCCTGTCACCATGGATTTTTCAATGACTTTCTCCTCCAACTCCAATTGAGCTGTTTCTTTTTTCTCTTTGCACTTGGGGTGGTTGAGCACCCCGTGAAAGATATGAAAAAGGCAGCTTGAAGGAGGGATCTGGTTTCTCTTCTGGTCATTGTCTCCTTTTGTCTTTACTAGAGAATTACATGAAGAAGCATACTTTCATTAGTCTAAGCATATTTTGGAATATCCTTGGAAATGTATTTACTATAATTTCCTTGAAAGCAATAAATAGAAATCTCTTATGCTTGAGGGAAAAAATCAAAAAACTTAATTTTGCCCAGATGCTAGGTGACGGACTTACAACTGAGCTAGAAAAATAAAGAATTGTTCTCTTGGAATTGTATCTATTTTATGGTAAGAATCTATACTTTTTAACTTTAAAATACATAAATAAACACATACATACATACATATGCTATAATTATTGTCAAAGTAGGAATTCTTCGTAATAAGCAAAAGAAGCTTGGACTAAGTGACACTTTAATTGCCTTAGAATTCAAGGCTGTCATTTTCACAAAGTATGTTCCTGAAAGCGGCTTAAGACCAAGAACCAAGAGACCTGAGTTCTGATCTTGCTGCTGATAATGTTAAATAAACTGATAAGCTGCAAAACTCTATTGTCTCACCTACCCTCCTTAGTTCAGGGGGCCGTTAAGAGATCACAGATGTGCTTAAGCACTTTAAAAGCTGGACGTTAAAATCATGTGTTGCGTTCTCTATGATTTCACAATTTCTTCACCTCAGTAATCTGTCCTTCAGAAAAATTTGCTTCACCTCCCAAGGACTTCTAATTGCACCTATGCTATGATTCCTTAGAGTTTCATTTGTTCTCACGAAGAAACCTCCCCTTCTTCAATATGTGGCTTTTATACAAGCCGGTAAATTGCTGGGCTCGACTGCAGAATTTTATTGGGAATGAAAATTGCAAGAGGCTTTTCTTCCCCAACTCTCCTGTTTGCCTCTCCAGTTATTAAAATGTAAAATAAACATATATATGCATACATACATATGTGAATATGTACGTCCCCACTTTTACAAATTGAGAAAAAAGGGGTCGAAGGCATTTAGGGTGATATATAAGACACAGGTAAATGAGATAATAAAATAAGAAAAGGCAAAGGAAAAACAAGACCAAGACATAACATAGAGGCAAGGATGGAACCTATTGCACAAAGTTCTACCCACTGTTCTGTAGGGACAACAAACTTGACTCAAAACTTTTTAGCAGCCCATCTATAAAATTAGTAGCATCCAAAAGACAGGTAAATCAACCAAGAGTTTGGGCAAAACATCACCATTCTTGTTACCAACTTTGAAATGATTTCTTCCAAGAATCCTTGTGAAGAGAGTGAGTGAAATAGAATGCATAATATATTGAATAGTGTTATTATATAAGGAGACACACAATAAAGAGCTCTTCTGACCTTTACCTGTGTTCATTCGTAGACTTAAAGCTGGTTATATGCCTTGTTAGAGCCAAGGGATGGGCAGAAACAAAACATCTCCCCCTCCGCAGCTCTCAAACACCTCCCTGTAATAGGGAGATCTTTCTAAGAGGTAGATATGTCTGAGAGTGGTCATCCACAAGGAACTGATCTCTTAATTCTCAGTCCCCTCCAGGCCAAATGTACCTTCCATCATATCTATATCTATATTTCTGTATAAAGATCTTAGATATTAAAGCAAGTGAAAAAACATATAAATAGATACAGATAAAGGTACAGATAGATACATAGAGAAATAGATACGATAGATTACATACAAATAGGTAGAGATAGAGTAGATAGATAGAAAGAGAGATAGAGTGATAGATAGATGATAGGTAGACGATAGGTAGAGAGATCATAGATAAACTTGTACTTCTCTTAAGGAACTCCTCTCCCATGCACTGCCTAATGTAGGAAAGGAAACATTTTCAGGTCATGAAAACATTGGCTGAAGTTAATTCCTGTACTTTGACCTACTTTAAGGGCTAATAAGTTTCCTGCAAGATATAAGGAGGCAGGCTACACACAACTACATCTAGCTACAGAGGGTTCCTGAGAATAAAAACATCCATCACGTACACATCTAATTGCCTGTTCCACTGAAAAAGACAGGAACTAAAGATAAGACATTTGGAAACGTTTCAGCTTTTCTCATCAAATATATTTAATAAGGAAGAAAACCTTGTTGTATTTCACAAAGTCAAATTATGCTTTGGTTTGATTATATCAAGAAAGGGGGGTGGGGTGGGGAGGGTTGGTCCATATAGTGATTTCCTGACCGTTTTCCTCTAGTTAAACACAATACTTACTTCCTGAAAATAAATAATGATTTTGTTTGAAGTTCAACTCAAGTCAGAATTTCTCACATTATCTTAGGGAAAAAAAAAAAGTGCCTTCTATTCATTCCACAGGAATCCTCTTTTCAATGGTAACAATGGGAGGACAAAATATAAGCCTGATCTTCCCTTGGGGCTATGCCACGAAAAGCCAATCTTCAAACGCTTTTCTGGTTCCAAGTGAACAATTACAGTGCTCAGTTTTATTTCTGGAATAAAGAAGGGAGAGATCATTTATCACAAATATATTTGGCCCAATTGACCTGGAAAGTCCATTTGTTTTGTGAGTTTCATTGATGTATTTGAGATCAAACAGAATTTGGCAGAGAGGAATAACCAATAGAATTGTCTGCATATAATAGATGCTCAAGAATTACTTGTAGTCCGTAATGATGTTAATGGTGATAACGACAATAAGGAAAAGGCCTTTGAATTTTAGCTCTGAACCACATTGAGAACAACTTAATAAAATGTGCCAGTTTGCAAACAATGAAATTGAGAGCATTTGAGAAATTGAAATTGAGAAACAGAAGCAAAGCCTCACGGTTACAGCAAATTTTATCTCTACATCAGACCATAATTATATTCATCCATTTGAAATATATCCATTGAGCAACTCTTGGGTATCCAACACTGAATTAGATGTTGAAAAAGATACAACTATGAGCCAAGGTAAGGACTTAAGTGAACTTATAAGGGTTAAAAAGCAAACCCAGGACAGAGATTGCCTAAGTGTGAACCCCAGGTCTACTGCTCACTAATTGTATGACCAGGAGCAGGGCACTTAAACTCACCAAACCTCAGTTTTCTTATCGATAAAATGGAAATAATTTGTCTTCCCCATATAAGTGTTGTGAGGATGAAGTGAGATAACATATATAAAGGTTTTAATAAATATCAATCAAAATTTTTAAAAAAACAAGCAAAAATTAAAATAGACATACAGTGCCTGTTCTTGTGGAAATTACTGCAGTTTGGGGGAGGGATGTCAAATAAATATATGACATTATACACTATGACTAGCGTTGTGGAGGCATAATAATAAAATGTCCCCAAATTAGCACAGATTGGAGAGGGCACTAATGTAAAGGGAGAGACAGAAAACATCAAAGAGCCCCTAGCATTGCTAGAAACCATACAGAGATTGCAAAAAGACACAGCTTCTTGGCCCAACTGTGGCCAGAGACCATTTTTTGGAAGGATAGAAAGAAGGAATAGGATCATTCTCACTGAATGAGTTCTTCAACTTTAGTAAGAGACTCTTGCATGATGGGGGAGATACCCCCCGCCCCCCGCAAAAATGTGACTGGCCAGATTAGAGCAGGGTCATTAGCACTTGTATAAGTAGAAACTAAATCAGAAAAAAAAACTGTTACTGTTGTTGTTTGTGACCCTATTGTAAATCACCTGTCCATTTCAAGAACCTCAGACCAATAGGGCAACTTGATAATGTGTCAAGGTCCGATGCAAGACACAAAGGGTCATAAGTTACATCCTTCCTCTTCAGCCATTTCTGCTGCTCACCGTTGCCATGCCCTTGATGACGCTGACCCTCAGAACTCATGCTGCTGCCTGAAAAAGCCTGCACCGTTACCACCTCTGCTTGGATTCAAGCCTGCAGTTCCTTGTGCCTAGAATGTTCTTGCATGCTTCTACTCAAACCACATGCTTCGAGTCAAAAGTTAACATATGGCATTCCCCACCCTCCCCCCATCCCCCATCAACACAATTAGTCAGTCCCTGCATTTTGTACTAGGTACTCTGTACAAACTACAGTGTGGAACATCAGTAACTCACGGTTCCATCAGGGACCTGTCCTCAGGGACACCTGTCCTGAATCTTCAACTCTTAATTAGAGGAATAGTTACAATTCTAAGTGTTTGCAAGATACCAGGCACAGGGCTCAACATTTTCTGGATATTATGTCACTCAAACTTGGAACAAGTCAAAGAGAGAAAAACCTGTGTAGAGCAGCGGAGAAATATCCTAAATACCATGCAGTGGAGAAAAATTAAAAAAGTATGAGACAACATTTCTTTAAGAAATAAAAGTGTTTTTAAAAAGCAGAAAAAGAACAGCAACTTCATTTAAGCCTGTGACTCATTTGGTCAGTCAATGCATGTCAAGTATTAAGAACCTTGTTTAGCATACATAATAATCAGTATATAAATTTTGAATTAATATTAATATTGTTTCTATTTAATTTCTCTGTTTTGAACATTTCAGTGAGTTTTACATCTTTCTTGGGGAGATAAGGCACTAAAATTTTAGAAATTATAGATTTTCTGGTAACGTGAAATTGATAGCTAGTTTTTTGTTAAGTTTCACCCTGTAGCACCCTGAGGAGAGTATAATGACAAAAAAGTGAGGAGACAAATTGACAATACCATCAACTACCCACTAGAAAAAGGAAGCTCTGCTATGATATTCCCAAATGCAAGAGGCGTTGAGCCTGGATGAAGAGAGAAATGAAATATATACACAGACATCCTATGACATGTATTTACGATCCAAATCCCAATCATTGCATGGTTATGTTAAGCAACAGAAGTCCTAACACAAAAAATATTCGAAGAAATAACCACTGAGGAAATACCAAACACTCAAACATACCTCTCTGCTTCATAATAGCTAACCTACCCAACCAAAAGATCAATGTATTTGAAGGTCAGAGTTTGGTTTACTTCATCATGCTATCCTCAGAGGATACATTGCAGCCATAATGAAAACCAATCACAGGAGAAAATTGCCATATTTTAATTGTGGATGCATCTATTGAGCCATGAGGATCTGATGTGTAGCAATCTAGCAATTAAATAAAGGAAAAGCAAAATAGATGACGATCCGATAGAGCTTCGAAGAGAATTGAGATACACAGATTAAGAGAAACCTTTGAAAAATTCCATGAAGTTCTCCAGAGGGTTTTGTGAAACTAACACCCTTTTTGAATGAGCCATGAATAACCGTAATGGAGTGCTGGAAATATTATGCACCTCTCAAATTTAATTTTTTATTGGTTTCATGTATGAATTCGTACATAGTCAAAATTCTGTATAGCATTTCACAGTCTTTGTTTTTCAAGATCCATTCCATCAAATACTTTATTACGATATATTAGAAAATGTTAGTTTTGTTTCCCATGTTCGTGCATTTCATGGACATTTGCTTGGTATCTTCTTTCATCAAATCATAAGGACCGTCAGTATTTGTGAATGGTTAACTCTTATTCTGCACAATGTACTTATAAAATGGCTTCCTTTCACAGGGCAGGAAGCTGGAGAAGGAGAGTGACGAGTGATAAAACCCTTTCTATCTTTTAAGGAGTCTGTGTCTCTCTTGTCCATTGAATGTTCCCTGAACCACATATGTGTCCACAGCCACATTTCTAAATTTATGTGCCCTGATAATGCCCTTTTCCAGAACCTACTTCTTCCATTCCAGTCTCATGGTAGAAGGAACACCTCAGTGCTCAGAGGTGAATAATTGAATAAAATTACTTCGAGCCAACTTTCACTTTTTAATTTTCACGGATTTGATTTTAGACCACATTGGAAACAGAGTCAGAAATAATTTACATCCCATTTAGCCATAGACCAAATATTTACTGAGAAGTGCCTATGGGCCATTTATCTAAGTATGTGCTAATCATTAGCTATACAACCATGAACAAAGTAAAACGACTCCTGGTCCTTGTGGTGCTTTTAGTTCAGGTTGTCACAACTGCAGAGGAAAGCAATTCTTTCGTGTGACTATCGCAACTTCCATGATTTGCCCAAGACCATGAAGATAGGTAATGGCAGAATCAGTATACTGGGAACTTGTCACAGTGCACTTTGTATGTTTTACAAGTCCTACTACTTAACCTTCTATCTTCTTTCTTTCTTCCTCCCCCCCCCCCACCTGAATGGATTTATCTGCCTCTGCTAGAGCAAGAGTTCTAATTTCAGCATCATTGTTCATTAAGAAGAACACAGATGAGCTTCAAAGTGTTCAAGATTCTCCCTGAAGACCACATCCCTCAGCCTATTGTGCAGTTGATCCAGGATCACATGACTATATTCGGAACAGCGGGATGTGAACAACAGTGAGGCACACTGTTCTTATTTCTGTGCATAAAACCCCATACACAACATTTATCCTGTTTTGGTGATGGTGACACCAAAAGAGGGAAGGAACCTGGCTTCTTGAAGTCACCAATTAGTGCAAAGATGATGTGTCCCAAGGACATGGAATGTAATATAATCTAGCCTATCCCTACTAAAAGAGTCTTGTCACTCATTTCAAAATTGAATAAATATAATACTCTGTGTCAACTATACTTCAGTAAAAAAAAATCAAACAAATAAGTTTTTAAAATGTGGCAACTACATCAGCTTTGCAAATGTTAAAAATCAAAGGCAAATAAAAATGCAGTCCCTACCTCCGAGGATGATAATTTAATTGTGGGAAATGTAAACGCAAGCCGATATTTTATTTTTTTTAATTCAGTTTATTCATTTATTTTTTTTTGAGAGAGACAGCAAGCAGGGTAGGGGACGAGAGAGAGAGAAAGGAGAGAGAGAATACCAACCAGGCTCCACACTGTCGGTGCAGAGCCTGATGCAGGGCTCAAACTCACTGACCATGAGATCCTGACCTGATCCAAAATCAAGAGTCATAGGCTTAACCAACTGGGCCCCAACCCAGTTGGTTTTTTACCAGGGCCCCAACAAGCAGATATTTTAATACAACTTTTTCAGGCAAATGTAAAGGGAAAAATGTGTGTCAAAAAGCAGTTATCTCCTGGAGTTCCCACTCGATTTTGCTGTAAGTTTATAAGTGCTCTAAAACAACAGTCTATTTTAAAAGTTAGGAGAAGGTATTTGCTATCTCATAACAAGAATCTTGAATTTGAAGGGGGTTAAATATGAAGTGGAAGATTGAGGGATTTTCATTTTTCCTCTCTCTACTTCAGTGTTGGATTCTTTTTAAATTTTTTTTAATGTTTATTTATTTTTGAGAGAGTGAGCAGGGGAGGGGCAGAAAGAGGGAGACACAGAGTCTGAAGCAGCCTCGAGCTGTCAGCACAGAGCTTGACACGGGGCTCAAACCCATGAACTGTGAAATCATGACCTGAACCGAAGTCGGATGCTTAACCAAATGAGCCACCTAGGCACCCCTCAATGTTGCGTTCTTTTTTAGCAAGAGGCATCCATAGATATATTACCTATATCATAGAAATAAAAAAGAATTAAAAATTATTTTGCCAGGACTTAAAATATAGGAAATGTAATTAATGACACTTTTAATGAATATTTAAAATTTTTCCTTTTTATATGAATATTTACCCATATGTGGAAAGCCAAAAAATACATTCCAACTTCAGCTTAGCAGGGAGAATTTTGATGCCTTGTGCTGGATAAAAGCAATACCACCTTTCAGCGTATGCATACATCTGTTCAACAAGAAGCACCTTCCATTAGTTAGGCTCTGCTGCTCCAAAACTTTTATAGAATCTATACCTTCCAAAGCATCCATGACCAAGAGTCCCTATTTTATAGCATTTGTTATGCTATAAAATTTACATGAATTTGTGACTATGTATTTCCCTGTCTCTTTCCTAAACCACAAACTCCAAGAAAGCTGGGTCTACATCTGTTTTTACTCACTAATATACTATATTCTTCCCCTGGCATAGCCCTCTATGTAGCACCTGGCACATGAGTACTTGATAAATATTCATGAAGTTAGTTAACTGGTTATTTAATACACTGAAACATAATAACCTCTGAGTTGTTTCTTAGATTAAAAAAAGCAATGCACAGAACAATGTATACAGTATCTTTCCATTTGCCAGTGTATGCAAAGATATATACATGTGTGTCCCTACAAAGATAAAAACTTTGTGGAAAACAACCCAGAACTATTAATATCGATCCATTTAAAGAAGGAAACTGCAGGTCTAGGTTGTGATCACCTCTTATTGTGGATTCATTCATATGCTTTACTGGAATATTTACCATGAAAATATATTATTTTTTTCAATATAAAAGCATAAAACCAAACAATAAATAGTGTAACCATTGCCAAATATATATGGAAAGGTACTAACATTTTTTTTACGATTTGTAAAATCAGAAAATAAAACTCCACACACCTTTTAAATTTGATTTTTAATAAAAAATTATGTATATTTAAGATGTACAACATGATGTTTGGTATACACGCACAGTGAAACGATAACTACAATCAAGCTAAGTAACATATCCATCTCCTAACACAGTTATCATTTTTGTGTGTTTAGTGATAGCATCTGAGAACGACCCTCTTTGCAAATTTCCTGTATACAATACAGTATTACTAACCATAGTCACCATCCTGTATATCCTATTTCTGGAACTCACTTATCCTACGTAAATCAAACATTGCACTCTTTGACCAATATCTCTCCATTTTCCCCAATATCCCTGCCCCTTTAACCATGTTATACCCTCTTAGATCTTGACATTTTTTTAGATTTCGTATATAAGTCAGATCCCACATATATGTAAAATTATGCACTATTTGCCTTTCTATGTCTGGCTTATTTCACTTAGCATAATATCCTCCAGATTCAACCATGCTATGGATGATGGTATCTCTTTCATTTTTAAAACTAAATGTATATGATCACTATTTCCTCATGTGTTCATTCATTGATGGACATTTAGATTATTTTCAAGTCTTGGCTAATGTGAATAATGCTGCAGTGTGGGCTTCCTTTGCTCATTATATTATAATTATATTATAATAATATTGTATATTATGTATTTCATAATATATGCTATAATTAAATAATAATAATAACAATAATAATAACAATAATAATCTTACTTTGTTGTCTTTTCTGATGTCTCTCCACCTGGTACTGAAACTCTTTCACTGCCATATCTTTTAGCTAATAGATGATCCTTTCTACTCAGGGAGATTAAGACATGTTGTCTACCCTGGATTCAGCTGCCTCTGCCTTTCATAACTCCTATCTATAAATTCCCTAACTTACCAATGTTAACTCATAGGTAGGGACATTTCTGCACCCCCCCCCCCATTCAGCAGGAAGAAGCTACTGAAGCTACTCCCACCCAAATGCCAAAGATTTGTCAATTGTCAAGCTGTCAGGGGGGAATGTGGAGGTTACTTTTAGGCAACAGGCTTGCGCAAAGGAAACCTGAGTAAGGCAAAAGGGCCCACTGGGACCACCAAACTGAAGGCAAATAGGCTCATTAAGTGAGCCACCTTGAAATAGCCATAAGACCTAACTAACCAATGGGCTACTTACAACCAGGCACAGTCACCAAAACATGGAGAATTTCATACTTTCCCACACCTCCTCACTCTGCCCATGACTGTGGCCCCTCACCACTGCCTTGTCGCAGTCTCTCCTGCCTACTAGTCCCTCGCAGGGTATTCAATAAACTTTCATCTCTTTAAAAAGGAGGAGGGAGAAGAAGAAGAAGAAGAAGAAGAAGAAGAAGAAGAAGAAGAAAAAGAAGAAAAAGAAGAAGAAGAAGAAGAAGAAGAAGAAGAAGAAGAAAAGAAGAAAAAGAAGAAGAAAGAAGGAAGGAGAAGAAGAAGAAGAAGAATGGAGGAGGAGGAGGAGGAGGAAGGGGAAGAGGAACAAAAAGAAGGAGAAGGAGTAGAAGAACTGGTTTCATTTTCTATGAACAAACCCAGAAATGGGATTGCTGGATTGTATGGTAGTTCTATTTTTAGAGTAAGTTCATACCGCTTTCCATAATTCTTATAACCATTTACATTCTCACCTAAAGTGCACAGGAGTCCTCTCCTCTCCACATCTTTGCCAACACTTGTTATCTTTTCTCTTTTTGATAATAACCATCATAACAGATGTGTGGTGAGAGCACCTCTTTGATTTGCATTTCCCTGATGATTAGTGGTGTTCCATATCTTTTTATATACCTATTGGTAATTTGTATGTATTCTTTGGGAAAATATCTATGTATGTTCTTTGCCTATTTTTAAATTTTTGTTGTTGTTGTCTGGTTTGGTTTGCCATTGAGTTGTTCGAGTTCCTTACATATTTTGGTTGTTAACCTCATCAGATAATGTGGTTGGCAAATATTTTTTCCCAATAAATAGGTTGCCTTTTCAGTGTGTTTATTGTTTAAGCTGCCGAGCAGGAGCGTTTTATTTTGATGTAGTCTCACTTGTTCATTTTTTGTTTTGTTTTCTGTGCTTTTGATGTCATATCCAAACAATTATTCCTAAGACCAGTGTCAAGGAACATTTTCCCTATTTTATTCCTTCTAGGAGTTTTTACAGTTCTGGGTCTTACATTTATGTCTCTATTCTATTTTGAGTGGATGAATGCATATGCTATAAGACCAGGGTCCCTTATGGCTCTTTTGCATAATTCCATGTGCCTTTTTACTGCAACTCTCTCACTTTTGTCTAGAACCTCAGCACTATAATATCCATTTAAACTTCTCATCTCATGGTTCTAGGACTTTGCCCTCCCCAGGCTAGTATCATGTTGGCTCTGTCATATATTTGCTGTATTGTGTGTGTGTGTGTGTGTGTGTGTGTGCAATGTTTACATATATAAGAAAACACATAAAATCTATTTCCATAACTATATCTATTCAAGAGAGTTATATCAATCAAATATCTCTCACAAGAAAGATCCAATTTTTCAAAAAATGGGTAGAAAAGAGAACAGAGTAGAGGCAAAGGCAAGCGTCATTATTTCCCTGAGAGTTCAAAACTATTTCCTTCCCTTTGTTAGCTTCATCAGGAAGTACCAGGAAGTGCTGCCTCTCTTTCAAAAAATTCTTTTATTGCTCTATCATGAGTTTCTAAAATTCCAAAAGAGCATAATGGTCTTTTTTTTTTTTAATGGAAGATCCTTTGGAAATAGCCATGAGTTAATCATAAAATGTTTACTACTCCCTCCCGGTGTGACAGCTATTTGATTTTTCTTCCTTCATTATCTTCCTTCTGCCCTGACTTCCTTCTTCCTTTCCTTCCTTTTTCAGGAACAAGAATAATGCTGCTCCACAAAGAATAATTGCTCTAAATATCAGAAAGATCAGGTTCTTGACAGAGTTGTGCCTCTAACCCCACGACCTTGAGGAGATCAATTTCCTCACTTGACAAAGAAAGGGCTCAGCCCAGGTTATGTCTAAGGTTGTTTTCACTTCTAACATCTCTGTGACTTGAAAAAACTTTATGATAGTGCATTTGAAGCCTGAGCAATCGGTAATTAGCTCTTCAGAGAAACCACTGCAGCAAAATGCTAACAAACTCTTCTTGCCAGTGTGAGACTGAGGCTTCAAGACCCAATTTTGTGACTTTCTAACAAGATGCCTTGGGCATTATTAGGATTGATTGGGCGCTCAGAGATCGGCAATTACCGAACTTGAAAGAAAGTATTTATTTCACTCCTAAACAAGTTTCAGAGGAGCTAATTAATCAAGGCAATTTTAAATAAGAAAACTTCCCAAGTGATGATTGCTGTTCAACTCTGAAAGTCAGGTCCCAGGGCCTGTCACAGGAGAGGCAGCAAAGAAGGGCTGACCCTGGGGGTGGGCAATTTCTTTGTAAGTCGGTGCAGGGTGGAGGGCCACTTTCCGGCATTATCATTTTCTTGATTGCTATCCTGTCTTGCTGCAGTGAGGTCCTCTGACCTACAAAACAAAATAAAAGTTTACTCCAAATTTAGCAAAATCTGGCAAACCCAGGAGTTTAAATTAATTATAAAAATCAGAAGCTGTAGGAAAGGCTGTAATTCCCATCTTCGCTCTGTTGAAGAATGTCTGTCTTGCATGCGGACACCTCTTGGTTTGAACACCAGCCCTTGATCTTGAACGTGTTATTTCAAACTGTTTTATTTACAGTTGGGGCATCTAATTATATAAAGTGATACTGTGGCAACAATTTAGATATGAAGAGAAAGACAGAGAGAGACAGACAGGAGGGGAAGGAGGGAGATGGGGGGGGTGGGCGGGGGTGGAGAATAAATTAAGCTATTGAACAAAAAGAAAACAATGTATTTTGACTAAAGAGCAAAATGTGGGAACTTCTAACTAGAAGAAAAAGGAAACACTGAAAAAGCTATATTTAAGGCTTACACCAGTCAAGTAAAAGTAAACTTTGTGAATGTAGATAAAAGAAGCTAATAATCACAATAGTCAACTTTCATAGGTTAGGGTGAGGAAACATATACACATTTCTAAGTTATGTAATAAACTGCAAGCTAACATTTGATAGGGACACATGGATAACTCGGTTGGTTAAGCATCTAATTCTTGGTTTTGGCCCAAGTCATGATCTAATGACTCTTGAGTTCAAGCCCTGCACCAGGCTCTGCACTGACAGCATGGAACCTGCTTGAGATTCTCTCTCCCTCTCTCTCTCTCTGCTCCTCCCCTCCCTGTCTCTCTCTCTGTCTCAAAAGTAAATGAATAAATAAATAAATAAATAAATATTTTAAAAAAGAAAATTCAATGGACTGTAAAATACTGTGTACATTAAGAATATCAAAGATTACATATGTTGTATAATGTTATATACTGTAATATTAATGTATTATATTTTATATATTTATATATAATACATTTCTATATTATAACAGAACCTAAAATACAGGTGACCCTTTAATAACACAGGTTTGAACTCTGGAGATCCATTTATAGGTGGATCTTTTAAAAATAAATACACTACATACCATTAAAAAAAATGACAACTCTTGTTTCAGTTCCTTCCAATGTAACAGTAGGTTAAACAGCAGTGCCTGCAGTGGAGAATGAAATGAAATAAGGCACATAATGTTCCTGGAAGGTAGTAAGAGCTTAAGAGAGATAGTGATTCTCATTATGTGGCCATCACTCTCCTCTTACCCAGGCCATTCCACTAGATTCTACTAGATCCCTAACCCGCAGTCACTCCTCATTCTTGACCATCCTCCACTAAGCCCCCTCTCCAGTTGGGTAGCCCTACCCATTATAAGTGTTGCCCTCTTGCAATAGAAAGAATAATGCCCAACTCCCCAAACTGATGAGGCCATAATTTGACTCTATCTGTTCTATCCATTTCCCCAACACTTTCCTTCACAGTTCCTATAATTTCGGCTAAATCAGATCCTTTCTGTCACATCGTTGTGCCCTTCCTTGTACCATGCTCACCACCTGGTATCCTCACCATGACTAGACATCCAACTCCTACTTTCACTGCCAATCTCAAGAATCTCCCTCTCCATGAAACCATTCACACCCTTAATCCAGTATGAAGCTTCCTTCTTTCTTTTCTTCCTTTATCTCCTCCTTCCTTTCTTCCTTCCTTCTTTCCTTTGAGCCTCCATTAAGCCATTTGCTTCTTATGTTGTTATAAATTGTAATCATTTATATATTAGCCATGTTTTATTTGGTTGGAAATTCCCAAAGGATACAGACTCTATCTTTCTGGTTATTTTGATTAATAGTTATAATAAATCCCAACAAATCTCTCTACTATTTGACTTCAATAAATAACCCTTATTGCATTGTTAATAAATGGCTATAATTCTACTTTATAAATGAAGAAAATGAAGCCCTCCTAGAAGCAAGTTAGCTTCTGGGGATCACAGTGAAAGTTAGTGGTAGAGTCTAAAACTCCACTCTTTGACTTCATATACAGTGATCTTCTCAGCTCAATATTTTCTTGATCTTATAGGGATAAGATTAACAGTCCATTATCAATGTTGTCAATGATCCTTATCCTCTCAAACTTCCCACATAGCTACTTACATATGTGCCATAGTATTAGCTGGATCTCAATTTTACAAAACAAACTTATATAAAAACTGTTAGCATGTAACTTCCCAAGCCTGATTCCCCTTTTCTCCTCCTTCCCTCTGCCCCCTGCACATTCTTTCAGACCAAAGGATCCAGAGGACCACAGCCTCCTAAAAACCTTTAGAAGCAACTCATCAGGTGGAAAAATTCATGGCACAGGGCCCTCAGGTATAAAATTTGGCAAATCAAGATATGGGGCAGGAGTGGTGATGGATCTTTTACATCAGCAAATAGTAAATTAAATCCTTGAAGTCTAGACATTGGCCAGACAATGCTTAAAACAGTGTTATTGGCCAAAAATGAATAATAAATAGGTTAAACGGGTTTCTTCTCAAATCCCAGCCTTAATTAAAAATAAAACAAGAGGAGAGCTATTGTCCTTGAAAAGGACAGTAAAGAATTAAGTGGACATTCTGAAGACACTCTGAAGCTTTTTTGTTTTGTTTTGTTTTGTTTTGTTTTGTTTTGTTAAGGTTTATTTATTTTCGAGAGAGAACACGAGCAGGAAAAAGGGGCAGAGAGAGTGGGAGACCCTGAATCTGAAGCAGGCTTCAGCCTCTGAGCTGTCCGCACAGAGCCTGACAAGGGACTAGAACTCACGAACCACAAGATCATGACCTGAGCCAAAGTCAAGACACTCAACCAACTGAGTCACCCAGGTGGCCCATAGAGGTTTTTTTGTTCATGTGTTTTGTTTTGTTTTTTTTGTGGCTTTTTTAGTAGTTTCTTTTTTAATAATCATGGAATTTTTTTTTTAAATCATATTTGGCCAGCCTCACCACACAAATATAACTTCTACTAAGTTAGATAATTTATTTATTTTCTCTCTTTTTTTGCCTTTCTTCCCTATGTAGTGCTTTTAAAACATGTCATATCCTTTTATTTTTATTTCAGTTAATGTGATGTCTTTAAGGTCGTCTGTGTTTTACCATGTAGAAAAATCTTACTCGCTTTCAAGGCTGGATAATATCCCATTTGTACGGACAGACCACATTTCAGAACCCACTCATCCTTCAATGGCTGAGTTGTTTCCAGCTTTGGGCTCTGGTAAATAGCGCTGCTGTGAATGTCAGTCAGCATTTTAGACATGCAAACACAAAGCAAATATTTTCTGCTGAGAAAAGGATGAATATGATAACATAAAATATTGGACGGTTTACAGTCATTCACTCAACAATGTAACTAAGTCCCTACTCTGTAGCAGGCATTCTGCTAGGGAAACAGTGGTGACAAAATTAAAAAAGCAGGCGGAGTAGAGCTGTGCCAAGAAATATGGCCACGAAGAAGGGGCGGCTGGTTCCCCTGGCCTGGTAAGGCTCCAACTGTGGACAGCCTCCTGCGGCATCTTTCAGCACGCAGTTCACACAGAGAGGGTCTCATGGCATGTCCCATGGACCCCACAGAGACTGAGCCCTACAAGCACAGTTCTGTTCTCTGCCTTAGAGCAACATGCTAGTGTGGCCCAAGCCAGGCACCTGAACAACCACTTCCACAGCCCCATGGTGGATGAGGGACCATGGTGCTGGATGACAGGTACGTGTCCATGGGGATGCATTCAAGCAAGAGTTGGTAAATAGGTGGGGCTGGTGGAGTCTCTGGAAAATGTAGCTCTATGTAGGTTCCCGAATCTGCCTTCATATTTACCACATACATCTGTAGCTTTCATCTGATTATCATTTTACTGATGTCTAAGCTGCAGCCCAACGGCCTAACATGTGAATGTTCGGCACATTAGAGGTTCATCGGAGTTTGAAATGCACGATGGGCAAACCTTAGAGTGAATCGGAAGTCCATTTTTGTTATAACGAGAAATCTCAATCTTGAATTCATCAAAAAGAAGGAAAACCAGCTTTCATATCCTTTCTCTAAATTTAATTTCAGTTCCTTTAAACACAGGAATGCTGTAAAAATTCATTTTCAAATTAGTACTCAAATTTGTGCCTCAGGAATTGTTCATAGTAATTTCAACCAAAAACCCGGAGTAAAACTGTTGTGCTCACGGAAGCAAACTCAAGTTTCCCAGTCAGAAATTCAGAGAGAAGTTATTTGTGATTTTTATGCAAATTCAAAACATCTTCCCTATAATTTTGTATTTTACTTTTATTGTTACTATATTATATTTCAAAATAATGAGTCTTCTAAGCAAACCTCAGGTAGATATTCCAATCCTTTCCCAATTTCTTCAGTATTCTGAAAAATTATCACTTTTCTTTATTTTACCATGACATGATGGTAACTATGCAATCGTTAATTTTACACATCAACTTGGCTGGGGCACAGCGCCCAGATATGTAGTCACACATATTTCTGGATGTTTCTGTGAGGGTGTCTTTGAATGAGATTAACATTTAAAATCTTGAACTTTGAAGAGATTGCCCTCCGTATTGTGGTTGGGCATCATCCAATACCTTGAAGGCTTAAAGAGAATAAAAGACTAACCTCTTCTGAGTAACAGGGAACTTTACAGCAGACTGCTCCCAGACTTGAACCACTGCCCCAGTTCTTCCTGAGTCTTCAACCTGATGGTCTTCAGATTCGAACTGTAACATCAGATCTTTCCTGGGTCTTCAGCTTGTGAACCCACCCTTCAGAGTTTGGACTTGCCTGCCTCCACAATCCCATGCGTCAATTACTTTAAATAAATCTCATTCCATTTGTCTACCCATCCTGTTGGTTCTGTTTCTCTGGAAGACCCTGAACAATGCAAACACCAATGAGAGTAGCAAACAACTAATGCTCATTGTTTACCAAGGCACCATTCTAATCATTTTACAAAAATTAACTGTGTAACTGTTATTATCATCATCCCCACTTTATGTATGTGGTTCTAGAAGCTCAGAAGGATTAAGTAACTTGGCCAAGTTCACACAAGTATTAAGCAACATGGTCAAAATATGAACCCAAGCTTGGGTGTAGGCATATGTTCTTATCTAATAATCAATATAGTTCCTTTCAGAGCTGCTTAAGAATAGGGTTTCTCAGGGACACCTGGGTGGCTCAGTTGGTTGAGCATCTGATGCTTCATTTTGGCTCAGGTCATGATCTCACAGTTAGTGGGGTTGAGCCCCACGTTGGGCTTTGCACTGGCAATGCAGAACCTGCTTGGGATGTTCTCTCCCTCTCTCTCTGCCCTTCCCTGCTTGCACACACTAGCACTGACTCTCTCTCTCTCTCTCTCTCTCTCTCAAAATAAATAAATAAATAAACTTTAAAAAAAGGGAATAGGGTTTCTCAAACCACAAGTTGAGTCTTATTAGTGGGCAGTGAAATCAGTTTAGTAAGTCATGGCCAGCATTATTTAAAGAAATTTAGAATAGAATAGAATAGAATAGAAGTAAAGCAGAAGTCACCAAACTTTTCTATAAAAAGCTATATAATATGTAAGGGCGCCTGGGTGGCTCAGTAGGTTAAGCCTCTGACTTCAGCTCAGGTCACGATCTCACAGTGCGTGAGTTCAAGCTCTGCATCAGGCTCTGTGCTGACAGCTCAGAGCCTAGAGCCTGCTATGGATTCTGTCTCCCTCTCTCTGCACCTCCCCCACTCACACTCTGTCTCTCTCTCTCAAAAATAAATAAACATTTAAAAACAGCTATATAATATGTAAATATTTTAGGCTTTGAGGGCAGACTGTCTCTGTGACAACTACTTAGCTCTGTTCCTGTAGCCCCGAAGCAGCCGTGGGCAAGCCACAAACCAGTGGTCTGTCTTACACATTTTTGCCCCACAGAGAATATCTGGATACATTTCTGATGCAATGACTGGGGTGGGGATGGTACAGGCATCTAATGGGTAAAGGCTAGGATGAGACCAACCATCTTGCAGTGCAAAGAACAATGCCCACCACAAAGAATAATCCAGTCCTTAAAATGCCAATGGTGTTGCCATTAAAAAACTGACGTCAAAAAATGGCCGCATGCCAACAGAACTTCATTTATGGATGCTGAAATAGGAATTCCAAATAATTTCCAGGGCCATGACATATTACTCTGCTTTCGATCTAACTGATCATTTCAAAACATAAAACCCATTCTTAGCTTGCAAGTCACAAACAGGTGCCAGGCTGGAAGTGACCCACATGCCAGTCCCTGAAATTGAGTAATCAAAATGTATTGCAGGTAGTTAAACTACACACACACACACATACACACACACACACACACACACACACACACACATATATTAACTATGGGACATGTAGTTAAACTATATATGTGTGTGTGTGTGTGTGTGTATGTATATTTTAACTATGGGTCATGTTTGAAAGACATGATTCTTTGGGGATAAATTATTCTTTTCTGAGTGTGAATTTAAGTTATAGTACCTCTCTGAATTGTGGTTGATTCAGCGTGCTCTCCTTAAATTAGATTCTCATAAGAAATTCTGGGTTGAGACTCTGCAAGAAACACCTGTAGATGAAGAACTGAACTCAGTTCGGATACACTCAGCCAAGACCCAACTGTGAGGACTTACATGTGGCGTTGTTCCAGACTAGTGGCCAAATCTTAGACAAACGGTCTGTGGAAGGACTCCTTTGTCTCATGGGATTGCCTTGCCCGGAGTCCACAAAGCAAGCCACGTGAAGACTCAGAGCAGCCATGTTGCAGCCCAAGTCATTCTTAGAATCACACCGGCTACTTCCACTTTTTAATAAAGTCTCATTCGTAGTTGCAGCCTGGCCTCAACTGTGCTGAGGGTAACCTAGAATAAAGTGGGTCTGTGTGCAAGTTTGGGAGGAAACAGTGCTGTCTTGGAAGGGTGGCCACTAGCAGGAAGCAGAAGAGCCTTGGAGCAATGGGAATCGGGAGGTGTGGGAGGAGCCAAAGCAGCCTGAGGCAGCTGTGAAGGCAGGAAAGCAGCAGTGGCTATGTTCCTTCCCCCTGGGGACTCTCTGAGCCACGTGGAGAAGACACGCTGGAATCACTCTACATTTCTTGTGACCGATAAGGATGGGAGTTTCAGTCCATCACAATCTGTCCTGAAAGGGCATATGCCCTTTTTAGCTACTAGCCATTGAAACCAGGGGATACTTAGGTTGTGTACATACACAACAAACACATCTCTGAGTAAAAGGTGCCACCACAACCCTGAATTTGGGATTATTTCCTTAGGATGAATTATCTGAACTGGAATTACTGGGTTACTCCAAGGAACCCACAAAAGAATCCCTCAAGAGAAAGAGCCAGCAATTCTGTATCTGTCATTTCAAATTATATTATAGGCACATTTTAGAGTTAACTTGATCAATATTTTGAAATTCCTCTTGCCATTTCTAAAAACAAAACCTTTAATTCAATAGTTAACAATATCTTTTCTGACGTCCATTTTTTTATTTTCTTAAATTTTTAAAAATTTTATTTATATTTGAGAGCGAGAGACAGAGAATGAGTGGGGGAGGGGCAGAGAGAGAGAGGGAGATACAGAATCCAAAGCAAGCTCCAGGCTCTGAGCTGTCAGTACAGAGCCCAATGCAGGGCTTGAACCCACAAACTGTGAGATCATGATCTGAGCCGAAGTCAGACACTTAACCAACTGAGCCACCCTGGTGCTCCTGTAATGTCCATTTTATAGTCTTCATGCTGAGATGCTTTCCAAACTCTCATTAAGATTTCCCCTTCTTCTGATATTCCAATCAGAACCCTTTCCCATACATCTATGAGGTCTTTACAAAAATACTTAATAAGAAAAGTACCAGGTATTTATTTCCTACAAATGTTTCCCTCCTTTTAAAAAGGACTTTTAACTCTTTGACCTATGGAAGTTTCATGAAAGGTAGGCAAATCCATCATTTTTTACACCCACTTTAAGGTTATAAAATGCACCATTATCCCCCTGTGTTTTAACATGTTTTACTGGTGT
The DNA here is from genome assembly GCF_022837055.1 of Prionailurus viverrinus. Lineage (NCBI taxonomy): Eukaryota > Metazoa > Chordata > Mammalia > Carnivora > Felidae > Prionailurus > Prionailurus viverrinus. Next base: position 102,064,312 of record NC_062570.1, read on the forward strand.
TATGCTTATGTTTGTCAGTCATTCTCTGAGTCATTTTTCAAAGCAAAGACTGAACCCCCAAAATATCCCTTCTTCATGTACTTCTCATTCCTTTCCTCAAAAAACTAAGAAATATTTGGAAGACATAGCTAGAGGGTATTGGCAAAGCTCTGTCTCTTCTCCAAGCTCAATTAATTCTATCTCAGGTGAAAGGAAATATCGGCATCCCGATCCTGTCCTTTCTTTCCCTACAAGACAGTACACCCTGGGACAGTATTTCTACTGAATGTTAACCAAGAATTCTTCACAAAGGGCCACATTGTCAAATGCCTTTGGGAAACGCTGACTTAATCGAATATAAACAGGCTCATTTAATGTCAGATTTCGACGAACATCTTTAAAATCACCACAGGGAGGGGATATGAAGCATATAAGGTTACAGTCTTCCCCAATTTACTTTACTATGACTTTTTCTATATTGATTAATTCCTCCCACAATTTGGGATGTCTGGGGCATGCTACCTTGGGAAAGCCCATAGGTGCCAATGGTGTCTTCTGCTCTCTCTATCCCAAGCACACATGGGGCCAAAGCACAAAGAAGGGTGAGCTATCATAAGGAGGATATAATTGTAAACTAAGGCACCAGCTATGGTGGAGTCCTGTCTATAAGTCACTGCACTCCCCACAATTCACTGGCTTTCTGATATCAGTAGACATAATCCCTATGATGGTTAAGCAGTGACTATCTCACTTGGCTGACTGCATCCTGTTTAAGGCCTAGTGGGAGTATGTGAATGTGTCCCAAGAAACCAACCATATTGGGGGGGGGAAGGAAAATTATACATGGGGATGTAAGTTTCTAGGATGGCCATGTATGAGTGCAGCATGAGGCTTCTAAGAGTTTCATTAATTAAACAAAGCAAAAATAAAGGCTTTATTTTTTAACTCAGTACTGTGCAAATATAAGCCATAACTGTGATTGTGCACATTTTCTCAGTTAATGGGAAATCACACAGTAAACTAAAAAAAAAAAAATGTAAGATACTTTTTTTTAAGTACTGTTGATGGGATGCCTAGTAATAAGAGAAGTTTTTTTATATGCAGTAATACTTAGAGATTGTCACAGGTGAAAAACTACCTCAGTCAGTGTCACAATAGTAATATACCTTGTGTTTATTGAGCATTTGTTATAGCAAGACACAAAACTATGCACCTAATTTTTATTATCTGACTTAAATTATGCCAGGATGCTAAATGTTGTCTCAGAGTTTTAGCACAGGCCCTGGAATGAAGGACAAGCTAAGGTGGCTGAACTTGCTGAGTTTTTTGTTGTTTTTTTTATGCTTATTTACTTATTTATTTATTTTGAGAAAGAGAGAGATAGAGCACATGAGCAGCGAGGGGCAGAGAGAGGGGAAGAGAGAGAATTCCAAGCAGGTTCCAAGCCGTCAGTGCAGAGCCTGATGCAGGGCCTGAACTCAGGAACCATGAGATCATGACTTGGACCGAAATCAAGATTTGGATGCTTAACAGGGTGAGCCACCCAGGCACTCCTGAACTTGCTGAGTTTTAAACCAGAGTTGGGGCGCCTGGGTGCCTCAGTTGGCTACGTGGCTGACTTTGGCTCAGGTCATGATCTCGCAGTTCACGAGTTTGAGCTCCGCATCAGGCTCTGTGCTGACAGCTCAGAGCCTGGAACCTGCTTTAGATTCTGTGTTTCTCTCTCTCTCTCTCTCTCTCTCTCTTTCTCTCTCTGTCCCTCCCCCACTCATACTCTCTCTCTCTCAAAACAATAAACAAACATTTAACAAATTTAAAAAAAAATTTAAAGCAGAGTGTGTGGACATCTTCTTGCTCAAGGGGTGGGAACATTCACCCTGGATCCTGGATCCTCCAGCATTACCAGATTGGGTCACTTTCCTCTACTGTCCCTAAGCTTGGAGGAGAGGCAGGCAGTCGGGGGAAGAGGTAAGGACAGTTTGGAGAGGATTCCTTCAAAGAGAATCGTCAATGTGCACCCTTATGCCTTTACCAGGCCAAGTGACAGAGCCTTCTCTTCCAGAGTTTGGAGGGCCTGAGAGTGCCTGTGTTTCCTGGAGCCAGACATGGGCCACAAGGAAGAGGGAAGGCTCTTAAAAAGGAAAGTCATCCTCCTGGCAGGGTGAGATCACCCTGGACTCAAGACCAGAAACCAGGGAGCTGCTGGAGGAGCCATAAATGTCCAGCCAGAGGGGGAGGTGGCTTCCCAAAGGACTAACAGATGGAATTCAGGGGTCCGGGTTGCTGGGGTTGAGGGGCGCTCTCACTCTGAAGAACCCACAAAGGAATCCCCCGAAAGACAGAGCCAGCAATCATGCATCTGTCACCAGATTCCAGCTGTTCCAGCCAACTCCTTCTGCCCTCTTTCTCTTCCTCTTTACATCCTGGCTTTGGTCCTGGACTGGCCGCACAGCAGCTGCAGTGTGGGGAGAAAAGGCCACCAGTAGTGACTTGGGTTGGTCCCCTTTGACCACAGCAAGACTTTAGCACCTGAGACGGGGGAGAGAGGATGTTGTAATCTGGGAAAGGGCATGTCGTCTGACATGACAGTGCACTTGATTTTCTAATACTTGGGGAATAAAGGAAATCTTGTGTTTCTTACTTCCAAGGAAAACCTACCAGAGCTGCCTGCAATGTTAATGAGTGGGAGGAAGGTCTGAGATGACACAGCAAGAGTGTGAAGGGGCAATGACAAAAAATAGGAAAGTTGCCTCCTACGTACACCCCGTAAGCTTTAGCTTCCTTCAAGAAACTGGTTACAAATCCTCAGTAAGTTAGGCAGTATTATCCCTAGATATTTGGTGAAATTAAAAGACATCCCAGAAAAATCACAAAACTCAAGTGATGGCTCTGGGATTAGAATTGAGGTAACTGTCCCATCTGCCTCTGTGTCCCCTCCCAGTACTACATCCTAAGATCCTGCAACGGAACCAATACTGGGGGGTCTGTCACACTTCCAGTAACACGCTGGTTCCAGAGTTCTGCTGTTTTCACCGAATAGCTTTATGGGGGGGGGCAACAAAATATGCTCATAGTTTATGAAGTTATTCCACCTGCATTATTTAATCCTCCTGATCATTTACAATAAGGTGGATATTATCATTACCTCTGTGTACCTCATTATGGACTTGACTGAGATGTCACAAAAGGTAATAAACAGAAGACCATCTTAGATCTGCTATCCTATCCACTGTGTAGATGCAGCAATGATGTTTGTTTTTCTCACCATTGTATGCAACACCAGGCTCAGTGCCTAGCACACAGAAGAAGTTCAATAATTATTTGTTGAATAAGTGAATGCATGACGTTTTCCAATTCTAACTCTTTTTTTTTTCGTTGTTGTTATTATATCATGTTGCTTCTCTACTATCTCCAGTGAAGACTCTTGGAGAAATTTGATCCCATCTGGGAAACTCGCTGTAAAACAAAGTTCTTGAATTTTAAATAAATCTACCATAAATAAATTTGATAGCAAGTCATACTTTGGGCTTTTGTATCACATAAGATAATAAAAGACATTTTTCTCTGAGCCAGTAATCTGGCTAGGGTAAATGATCTCTAAAGCCCCATGGCTACAAAGCATGATATGATTGTGTGGGAGCTCACTGATCAATTGTCTATTTTCAGAGATTTCACATTAAACAATAATCGCTAGAAAATAACCCATCACACTTTGTATGTGGAAAAGTACACAAAAGTTTAGAACAGTTGTCTATCTATATAACCAGGAGACAGACCATGGCTCTCATTAAAATCTTCTTAATCGACTTTGCTAAATTCATTTTAGGCAAATAGTTGGATGTAGGAGTTCCTTAAAATTCTGAGGACATTTCTACAAGGATTTAGCCCTGAGGCTATAAGGCCATCTAGGAATGTTGATCCATTTCCTCCATGAAGCTCTCTGCTTTTTGTGTCTTCATTTCAAAGTCCAGAGATACAGCTATGTCAAGAAAAGATAAGATAGAATTGAATCACTTTGTTGGGTCTGTGAGAGGACATAAAGGCCCTGGCATGGGAGCCCATTCTTCATATGCAGCGATGGTACATCACAGTGCTCAGACCTGACGTCTTCCCAGCACTTATCTTGCCCTTAATTCATAACCATCAAATTGAGCTGCCTCTATGAACCCCCTTGTTATGCTACAAACCTACTGACCTTAAGAGAAACAGATAGATCTAGACTGAGAGCCCAACTTCACCTATGGCATTTCTCTGTACATTCTTGGCAGCATCATATGCACGATCAAATCCCAACCTGCAGAAGTTTAGGTAATAATACTTTCAACACCTTCCAGAAAATTGAGTTCTAAAAAAATGTAGTCTTAGCACCTTCTGTCAGAAGCTTATTTTGGTGTTCAGTGCATTAGAGTGAAGCAGAAGTCTCTGTTACTATAAATGGCCCCTGTGAACCACCCACCTGTCAGAGTTGAACACAATTCCATCTCTAGGCCCTGAGATATATGTAGTTCTTCATGTCAAGGTCACTCCAAAAAAAAAAAAAAACTAGTGTATTAGGAGGTTAAGCATAAAATTCTACATCCTTTTTTAAATAGATTCATTTGGTGGGAGCTACGTAGGAGTGCAAAACCCAAAACACTGCACATATCAAGGAGTCAGTAGGGAGAGAAAATATATCAGCAGAATAAAAAACAAAACAAAACACAATAATTGAAATTAAATAATAAAGGTTTTTTGAAAATAATTGGATTGTGAGGTGTCTGAGAGAAGCAAAATTAAATACACGGTAGATGTGAACTATAATATTGGTATATTACGGAGGAAAAAAATCACATACAGGGCTTAATCAATCCATATTGACTGAGTAAATGAATAAGTGGATAGATGAGTGGGTAAATGAATGCCAACCAGCCCCCAACACTTACAAATGGCCTGGAATCTTAGGAATCCACACAATTAGTCTGTCTTTTTAGAATTGTCTCCCAATTTCCTGACGACATAAGAATTTAGGCCATACAAAACTTCCTCTTAGCAGCAGTCCTGTGGATGGCATCTTTGACTTCCTTGTTCCTCAAGCTGTAGATAAGTGGGTTCAACATGGGGATCACTGCAGTGTAAAACACTGACACCACTTTATTGAGATCCAGGGACAGACTTGCTCTAGGTCGTACATAAATAAAGAAAATAGTACCATACAGGATGGAGACGGCCGTCAGGTGAGAAGAGCAGGTAGAAAAGGCTTTGCGCCTCCCATCCACAGAGTGGATCTTCATGATGGCAACAAGGATGTAAATGTAGGAGATCAGGATAGTCAGACCGCTGAAGACTCCAACAGCTCCATCCACGACAAAAACTACCAACTCAGTAAGCCTTGTGTCAGCACATACAAGGGAAAGCAGGGGGGACATATCACAGAAGAAATGATTAATGACATTGGGGCCACAAAAAGGAAGACGGAATGCATTTGTTGTATGGGTCATGGTGTTCATGAACCCGATGACATAGGGACCAACCACCAGCTGGATGCAGAGTCTCTGGGACATGGCAACAGAATACAATAACGGGTTGCAGATGGCCACATAGCGGTCATAGGCCATGGACGCCAAGAGAAAACACTCTGCTGCCACAAAGAACCCAAAAAACCACTGCTGCAAAGCACAGCCCAAGAAGGAGATGGCCTTCCTCTTCGCAAAGACGTCCGTGAGCATCTTGGGGCTCACAACAGAGGAGAAGCACATGTCCACAAAGGACAAGTGGCTGAGGAGAAAGTACATGGGTGTGTGAAGGCGGGAATCAATCCGAATCAGAATAATCATACCCAAGTTTCCGGTTAGATTGATGACGTAGAAACTCAGGAAGAGCAGGAAGAGGGAGGCCTGCAATTGGGGGTTGTCACTCAAACCTGCCAAAATGAACTCTGTAACCCTTGTGTAGTTGTCACCGGCCATTGACTGGTTCCCGTTTCCCCTAGAAGAAGAGCAGAGGAGTCACAACAGATTGGCTGAACATATCTTCAAAAACGGGACACAGAAAAAATATACCAGTGGATGGGAGAGCATCATGGGTGATATGACTTAGTTGCATGTTGTGGCCAAGGAAACAAAAGTGAAGTATAGACCAGTGCAAAAGATCGGATCTGAAGCCTTCATCTTCTAAGAGTCTACAGAAATCCGTCAATACAGAGATGAGAAACCAGAAACCTGGAAAATAGAAGCAGCTTTCTCAAGGTCGCATGACTGATGGCAGAGAGCTTCCAGAAGACATGTCCAAGAACTCTCACTTCAGTGAACTTTGCTTGAGTTCCCCAGGTGAGCGCACACCTGGGGTAATGATGCAGGAGAGTGGAAGTGAGGCAAGGTGGAAAAGTGAGCAGCCACTCATTTTTGGGATATACACACTTTGGAATTAGAACCCAAGCCTAAAGGCAGGGTCCCTCTGACCCTGGGAAAGTTACTTTTCCTCATCTGTGAAACAGGAATAATAATAGTAACATCTACCTTGTAAATTGCTGTGAGGATAACATGAGAGAAAGCTTGCAAAGTATTGAGCTTGCAAACTACTTATTGAGAGTCTCATTGGGCACCTTGACAAGGGTATAATAAGTGTTCGTACTTTTGCCTTACATACTTCATTTAATAAGCCTGCAAGCTGACTATGATTATGTCAATTCACATAGGAGGAAAATTGAAGCTCAACCCACGTTCACGATGCTAGTGACCTGCAGGGGTGGGCTTTGCACGTGTGCGTGCCCAAACAGACTGTGCTCTTTCCTTCGTCACACTGCAGAAATTGCGTGTCCACAATTCTACTCTTTTCAAAGAGATGCAAAACTCATTCCACTGTGAGTACAGGATGATGCCTGATTGGCTTCCTACTCCTGATGTTGAGGTTACAGCCAAAGGCCACTAATGGGAAGCCCGTAGGATAATAGACTATTGAGCTTGAGTATCACCTGCATGGAAATGCACAGGGAAGAAATCTGGAAAAGAGCCTAAATCATCCCACCCATATACCCTCCACATTTCCTTTGTCACCCCCCATAAGGGTGCACTGGGTTAAGTCAGCTGATCTCTTCGAACCTGAGTTGCTTTGTGTGCTCAATGCAACTAAAGCTGTGTCTTTCTCTCTCAGAATTTGCATCCACTTAGAACAAGGGGAAGGTGTACGTCAGGGATCAGAAAACTACTTATACTTTCTTTGAAAAGTTTTCTTAGCCCAGAATGATAGGAGCCCAACACCAAACTTACGTTAGACGCTTTTCCCCTGGTTTTCCAATCTGAAATGTATCATTCGACTTTGGTGAGGCCTCCCTGAGGCCAATAATGCAGCTTACATTATATCCTTTGCTTCAGGGAATTAAAGAGAAAGGGAGGATTTCCAGGCAGACTGTCTACCCCACACTCACCCCTTGCTGAGGACTCTTCAAGAGTCTAGGAACTTCTTCAGGGTCCTTCATACACTACATCTCACTCTTCCATTTGACAGTTGCCCAAAACTCTAGGACAATCCCTTGTCAGCTATAGTTTCTAAACTGACCCAAGCCTTCCATGCACATTTTAATTTCTGTTTCCCTGCTGTATGTGGTGTTTATAATAGAATGCAGTGCTCCTTAAAGATCAAACCACACAGAGCGGGGAACACAACCAGCCCTCATGTTCAGAGCACCAGGATAATATCATAATGCAACACAACCTATGATAACCTTCCCTTAGCAAAGGTGTGGACAGGGATGTGAGTTGAATTCTGTGCTACTTTTTTTTTCCCTTTCTTCCACTGCTAAAGCATCTCTGTCCCATGTTCTACTTACGTGAGTATGTTTTGATCCAGTTGCAAAACCTAAGTTTATCTCTACATGAATGATCTCTTCTTAGGTCTTCTCCATCATCCAACAAAGATGAGGATCGTGTTCATCCTGGCCATGAGTCCAATATAGAATTTATTGTAATTCCATTTAAAATAATTTGTGTTCTCTTTACCTTGTTAAAAGTCGGGTCGAAAGAACAGAAAATGATTGGGGGCTGTCAACTTACATTCTAACGGGCTCTTTCTTCTTTAAAGATGGCACAAAGAACTACAGCAAAACTAAGCCAAGTTGGTCGGGTTCCACCCCTCCCCTTAATCTGGCCACCTTCACGTGCACAACAGGTCAGAATTTTCAACAGTCATTTGGGTTTACTGTTTCTTTTCTTCCAAGAAGAAACTGGAATCCTCACTCACTGTAAAATGTGTTCAGGGTCTTCAAGTCAATAAAAGTTCCCTGAACCAGTTGCATCATCTCTGCTATGGGAGCTGCTGTGTCCCCAGTCTGCCATATCTTGGGAATGGACCACTAAGGGAAGGTACAATCAAAGTTTCGCTTCATATCCTAAGTAAATCCGATGAGATCTGTTTTCTGATCATGTCATTATGTTTGTTTTTAACTGGATATAGTCTTTTCACTCTCTCTGTATCCAGGCTAAGCAAGGAAGGTCTATGGAACTCTTGGGAAACCGGAGTAGCACAGAGAGGGTGGGACACAGGAGGACCCTAGCTCTCCCTTTCCGTCTCTCTTTCACGTTCGTATCTTGGGGTCAAGGGAAAAGCATGTAGAAAATGAACTTTTCTCAGACACAGCATTGACCATAGGTTGCTAAGTAAATTCGTTTTCCTGGGACTTCGTTCAAAACAAAGAGTGGAACCATCGGAAGGAAGAGCTGGAAGAGAATTTCTGAGAATGTATCAATGGATCAGTAAACTTTATGGAAAGATGTTATATCTGAACTGTTAGCATATGGCAAGGGAAATACATTTCTTACTGCCCAGAAATGAATAAAAATCAATAAAACAAAATTCTTCAGCATTGTATTTGCAATACAAACAGCATCAGCTTGACCAAACAGAGTCAATACAGGTTGCAGCCCGAGTGAGGGAAAGCGTACGCACTTCAGTGTGCGACACAGCCTCCTTACTCTAAGAGGTTTTGTTTGAATTGTTTTGAATTTCTTAGCATGCTCCTGAGTGCTTTAATGTAAATTTTTCCATGAGACCTGAATCTTTGATAATAACTTCTGGTCGACTCTACATATGAAAGACCATTCCATTTCTCCCCTGAAAACCATTTAGATTTGTCCTTCAATTTCTTTTTTTCTTTAGTTTCAAGACTTTATTTAAATTCCAGTTAGTTAACATAGAGTGTAACATTAGTTTCAGGAGTAGAATTTAGAGATTCATCACTTGCATATAACAAACAGTGCTCACCACAAGTGCCCTCCTTAATACCCATCTCTCATTTAATCCATTCCCCCAACCTCCCCTCCAACAACTCTCTATTTGTTTTCTGTAGTTAAGAGTCTGTTTCTTGGTTTGCCTCTTTTTTTCCCTCTGTGTTCATCTGTTTTTGTTTTTTTTTTAATTCCACATGAGTGAAATCCTGTGGTATTTGTCTTTCTCTGACTGACTTATTTCACTTAGCATGATACACTCTAGATCCATCCACATCATGCAAATGGTGAGATTTCATTCTTCTTGATGGCTGAGTAACATTCCGTTATATATAAAATGCCGCTATAAACATGTATCCTTATGAATCAGTATTTTTGTACCCTTTGTGTAAATACTTAGTAGTGGACCTCTTTCATGGTTTTCTGTGTGTTCTTCACAGAAACAAACACATCTGAGATCCTTCAAATATTCCAAATATTTTTCGAATATTTTTCTGATTCCTTTGCTACTTTGCTTCAAAATTATGTGGTTCCTTCGAGTTGTCTGGATAATAATCCATTTTTATTGTATGGCAGTGTGAGTTCATAGGTTGAATATTGCTAAGGCTTTTTATATGCGTGTTTTCTTAGGTAGAGTGTCTACAACAAGCATTGGTCATTAATTAGAATTTGGGGAGTGACTTTGGCCCTGCTTACTGTCTTCCTGATGGTTGGTTGAATCTTTTTCTTTGAAGAACTGGTTAATGCGGGTTTTGTAATCATGTTTCTATTTTCTAATTTTTTTTGAAATTGTACTTATTAAGCTAAATGGAAATTAGTATTTTAATTCTTCCCATGTTGTTTATCACATAATTATTTTTAAGTCCTTTGTGTAAGACTGTTTTGAATCCTGAGGGTGTATATTCCTAAGATTCCTTTTAAGCTTTACTTCCTGGGGTGCCTGGGTGGCTCAGTCAGTTGAGCACCCAGCGCTTGATTTCAGCTCATGTTGTGATTTCACAGTCACGAGATTAAGCCCTGAGTCGGACTCTGTGCTGGGTGTGGGGCCTGCTTTAGATTTTTCTCTCACTCTAGCTTTACCTCCCTGCTTGTGTTCTCTCTCTCTAAAATAAAATAAAATAAAATAAAATAAAATAAAATAAAATAATTAGATTAAAATAAATTAAAATAAAATAAAACTTACTTCCTGAAATAAGTCTGACAAAGAAAGACACATACTGTATGATTTCACTTACATGTGGAATCTAAAACAAAGCAAAACGAAACAAAAACAAAAACTCAAAGATACAGAGAAGTGATCGATTGGTGGTTTGATGAATGCCGGAGGCAGGGGTTGGAAAGGTGAACAAAATGAGTTATAAGATAAATAAATCCTGGGGATGTAGTGACAGCAGGAAGACTACCATCAAAAATACCGTATGTATATTTGAAAGTCGCTAAGAGTGTAGCCCTTAAATGTTCTCCTTGTAAAAAAATAAATTGTAACTCTGTGCTGATGGATGTAAAAAGCTTGTGGTAACCATCCTGCAATGCACACAGAGAGCAAATTATTATGCTGGACACCTAAAACTAGTATAATATTGTATGTCAATTAAATCCCTATTAAAATTAGTTTCTGAAGTCAAGAAGACCTAAGATAATTCATTTTTAGCTATATGGATATAACCACTGTTGACTAAAGTTGGGATTTCAAATTCATAAGGCCAACTTATTTACCAAAGAAAAGGCGAAAAATTAGGTTGATTTCTAATGTATATTTGTGTGCTCTTAAAAGCTGTTTCCTTCTTAACCTAAATGATTAATATCAGGCAAGGAAAAATGAACAAAGAAAGGAAAGGTACAAATACACTATGTTAAGCTTTACCACAGAGCATTCACCCTATGCTGCAAAAGATTTGCCTATTTTTATCTGACAATAAGGATAAATTAATAAAAATATTATTTTGTGCTTTTTTGTTTAATATCAGATTGGTATTGAACACTATTTTAAATTCATGCAATTTTTAGCTGAAACATAACCTCCACCATAGCGAGCCTTCCTTCTGACATCTGCAGTCTAAAGCGATCTCGGCCACTAAATTTCAAAACCCGCAATGATCCCACCTACGGGATTTATCAGTGCTACTTTTATTATGGTGGTTTTGTGTGACGCTATCTTTTACAAGACCATGATCATGGAATACAGGGACGATAACCCAGTCAATGCAACAGACATTTGCAGTGTCCAGGGTAGCATTGCTTGGCTGTGCCAGCTGTTAAATATCAAAATACATCCATAGTCTTTGGAAAATAGCTGCTTCTTGCTGGGGTCCAGCTCCAACAGGTCCAGGGATCCCTGAAGGATGAACGGCGTCGGTAAGAATAAAACAAAACTAAAATAAAAAGCTAAAAATAAAAAACTGAAATAAAAATGGACATAGACAACAGCAGTGTGTTGATCTGGCCGATTTACTGTAGCAAACGTGGCGCGATATTTGCTAGTGATTTCCTTGTAGCATTCGTCATCTATGTGTTTCTAACATTACCTAATTCTAAAATGTTCCTAGTGTAGTCAACCTTTAAGAAATAACATGGCGATTTTCTCATAATGTTCCCGCATACCCTTTGATTATAGATTAATTTCTTACCTTATTCCATTATGCATCTGCGTTTATCTATAATTATCTATAGTCTATGAAGCATTTGTTTTGCTGTTCTCGTGAAAGGCCCTCCATTTCTCGACACCTCAAGTGGAACAGTTACGGGGACATGACCTCCTAACCACAAGAGGCCAGAAGAACAATGTTTTTGCCTGGGTCCGAGGTGCCGGGAAGGGGCCGATAGGACTTTAGAAACCCATGCCTCACACATTCTCAGAGAGACAGTGCACCTAGGAACTAAGGAAACATTCTGTACGTGAACCGACTAGGTTCAGTCACCATCTGGAATGCCTCCGGGGGGCCAGGTGGGCCTAGGGATTGAAGTCACCTGTGCCCAGAGATACACTCCTTAGTTGCCGGAGTGAGGCTTTCAAAATCCATATGTCTCTCCTTTACAGGCCCTCTTTGCTGGCAAATCCATGAGGCCATCCTTCCTGCAAGTGGAGGAGTCTCCACAGGGGACGGCAAGGGCTAAACGTAAAGCCGCTCAATTTCTTGCAGAACCTTATTTTCTTCCCTAATGGTTCTTTTCCCAGGGGGCCTGCCGAGGGCAATTCCCCAACAGACAACACCCCAGGTACTTTTAAGGCCAAATTACCTAAAAGCGGGAGGACAAGAAGCTTCACTGTCGGCGGGCCGCCCTGCTGTCACCAGTCCGTCCACAGCCCGGGCCCCGCCACTCAGGCTGGGATAGCTCGCTTCCAGCAGCTTCTCTCAGCCTTTCAAGTGCCCACCACCCTGAGCACGAAACCCCTATACTCCAAATCCAGACTTCGCTGCCATCCAGCCACTAGAAGGATGATGCGAGGACAGCCCATGGCAGAACCTTGTTTCAACCAGTATTCTCTTCCACGTATCAGTACCCTTGTCCCACCAGGTATATTTTGGATACCCTTCCTGATCTATGTCTACTGTTTGCAAGATTCTATAACATGGGGTGAGGAGTGCAGAGGGGACCAAAACTTGGTTGTCAAGTAATTCAACTTACTCTCTTATGTCCTTATAAATGAAAGCACAATCTTGATTTTTTCTTGTTTATTGGCTAAGGTATGTCAGGGAACAGACATCAACTGCTACTCCAGTTGGCAATTCATATAGACATTTCCTGTTGAGAACTTATTGGATTTGCAACAGGATTTTTATTTACATTTTTATTTCCAAAAAATATTCTGCATTCATCTAAAACATTTCACTAGTAAACGTATCAAGAAAAATTCCGAAAATGATAAGTAGGGCATAAAATACCAGACCTACTAAATAACAGACTTTCTACAGAGTTAAGTGTTGGACCAGGTGACACTGGCACCAGAACCGACAACTGAACACAAGTGCCATCGTTAAGCTCTAGATTTTCTTTTTTCTTTTTAATTTTTTTTTGAATCTTTATGTATTTTGGAGAGAGAGAGACAGAGACAAAGCATGAGCGGGGGAGGGGCAGAGAGGGAGGGAGACGCGGAATCCCGGATTCCAAAGCAGGCTCCAGGCTCCCAGCCATCAGCACAGAGCCCGATGCGGGGCTCAGAACTCAGGAGCCACCAGATCATGACCTGAGTCGAAGTTGGACGCTCAAGCGACTGAGCCACCTGGGCGCCCCTAAGCTCTAGATTTTCTAATAAAGTAAAAGAGGCAGTTCAGTAAAAGGAGAGCTTGAGAACCAAGCAGACCTAATTTGACTCTATTTCCTCCGTGTAGCCTCAGGCAAGCCACTCCACATCTAAGACCCTCACTTTTCGTTATCTCTTGAATGAGAACAACTTCTACCTGCAGAGTTGTCTTAAAATAAAATTATCTTTACAAAGCCTACAACATCACCTGTTCTTAAAGAGGGTTTCAGTAGCTCAACTAACAATAGCATTTTATAATCGCCACTATTACTAACATATAAGTATTATCTCATGAAGGAGAAGGGGATTCTTGTTCAGATATTTTTAAATTCCTGAATAATTAGATTAAAATACAAATATGAAAACCCACAAAACCTCAAAAATAAATGTTTGCCAAATATTCTAATCTGTGCTCAATATTCAAAGATGGAAGTCGTAATAAAAATGAAAACATGCAATTTTATTTACTTTCAAAGTCGCAAAGGACTAGGAAAAGTATTTGCAGCTAATGTTACAAAGACTTTTTATTTATTATTGCTATGAAGATGTAGGAGTTGTAAGAACGTTTGGTGACAGAGTAAGCTCTCTGAGCTGTGTGTTATGGCCCAAACACACAAAATGTGTATATAATTTCACAGCCTTTCAAAATTATTTTTCAGGCTTTTGAAAGCTTTTCCAAGCCTCTTAATAAGGCTTTCAATTACTAAAGGAAACTAGTGGACAAAGTAATTGTGGTTTATGAGCTCATGCTGCCATCTAGTGGCCAAGGTTAGCTCCACCTCGAGGAGGAATTCTTAAAATACTATCTCATTAAGGAAAGCTGTCTGCCTTGTATTTGAACACATCCTATAGCCACGGAGACCATGCCAATAGGGGACTGAAAACTGAGAAAGAAAATGAAATATATTTCATAACTAACGTGAAATTGTTCATGTCGTGTTCCTAAAGCACATGACGCAAAACAAATTCTTCACCCTCTTGTTCTAAAATAATTCTAAATATTGAAAACTAGGTTTTTAAGAAATCAGGATAGGTCAGTTTGAGGGAATCTTTATTAACAGGAAATTGTATAAACGCTAATATCAGCCTTAAAAGTAATGAAATTTCAGCACATTCCTTTCAAAATGACCTCAGATGGATTTAAGAAACTTCTACTGAATCACTCGTGTCAGATATTGTGCTAAACTCTGGTGAAAAAGTAGTCTTTCCTCAGGACATGCAAGAAGGAAGCGTTTATCTTTTTTTAGGCTACTATTTTCATAAAATTTGATCAGGAGCAATGGTTCTCTATGCTTTTCTAACATCTACACAGATGATCATACAAAAATTTTACTAGACTAAGCAAAAATATTAGAAATATCAGTCACAAACTTCAAAGCCCTTATCTGTGTCATATTTCTTAATTTTATAATAACAAAGTACCCTACATAATGTTACCTCCATTTCCTAAATGAGTATATTAAGAAATATTTGTTTACATTGTCTGCATTATTAGACATTACTTCTTATTTTGCATTTTGCACTATGCAATCTTACTTGTGAAGTGTGATTATAACTGGGCCATTCCCATCTAAATTCTCTCTCTCTCCTCTCTCTTTTCCTCCCTCTTCTCCTCCCCCTTCCCTCTCATACCCATACACAATCTTAAGCATGTTAAAAAATGGGGTTTTCTTTAGCTAGATTGTCTCTCACATTGGTAAGGGGCAGGAACGTGTGGAAGAGGTTATCTCTTTCTCTCTCCAGACATCTATTTTAAACCTTTCTGTCTCTTTCTTCAAAGTTCCATTTCAAATGTGTCCATCTGGAGGTCCCTCCATTCTGTTATGCTTTTTGCTTTTTATATAGTACTTTTAGTATTATTACTGACCCCTAGCTAATTTTCCTTTACTTACAAGCCTCTCTCCCTCCAAATATAGGCTCTAGCAGCAACAATAAACAATGTTTTTATAATTTAGGCACATTTTTATATTCTTATTAGTTCTAAGACTCTTTGATAGAATTTATACATTAAATTACATATTAACTTAAGTAAATTGAAACATCTTCTCAATTAGAAAAATTATTTTTGCTTCATCATTGAAAAACAGTGGTACAACCATGGAGAAAGGGGTTTCTGGAATCTCTGGGAGGGCGCATAACCTCTCAACACACTCAGTGGGAACTCTTTGCTAGGTTACCAATGGCTGTGCTCTTCCCACACATCCCGAGATTTGCCTTCAGCCCCGTTATATTTGGCACTGAAATTGCTCAAGTGAGATTTAAGGAGATTGCGGTTCCTGACCCACCATCCTGAGTTCAGATGATGGCTCACTTCGATCTAAGTGTGTTCTATTGGTCCGTTTCTTAGATATCAAGAGCCTTGGCAAAAGTAAAATGTCTACACAGATGATCCCGATGGATTTCAGGGAATTTGTAAGCACCTAAAGAAGACCTGATCGCACCCATTCCGTTCAGAAGGTTAGGTTCTTCACCAAGAGATATTTTCAATTGTACAGGGACTTATAAGCAATTCTGCATCCCCTTTCCTGACCGAAAACGTTTGCTTAAATTATTTCTAAAACTTTCGTTGTTTGAGTTATACACAAAACGTGGTGGAACTTGTCTGATGGTGTCTCCCGACATTATACAACGTGAACAAAATCTAAGACTCTGTGACCCACACTTTTTCTTTTTTCTTTTTTAATTTTTTTATGTTTATTTATTTTTTTTTGAGGAAGAGAGAGAGACAGAGGGTGAGTGGGGGAGGGTCAGAGAGCGAGGGAGACACAAAATCCAAAGCAGGCTTCAGGCTCTGAGCTGTCAACACAGAGCCTGATGTGCGGCTCAAACTCATGTACCAGGAGATCATGACCTGAGCCAAAGTTGGAGGCTTAACTGACTGAGCCACCCAGGTGCCCCATACCCACACTATTTCTTATCACTACGGCTCCCCAAGGCTGCAAGAGCTGTGTTATGGGAGGGGGGTGCTGGGTTGTGATTTGAATCGATTAGTGTTGAGATGCAGAGTGGCCACTGAATGACCATGAATGAATTCCCTGGCCTGACCCTTATGTCCACTATCCTTCTCCAAGATTGCTTCAGAGGTGTCAGTTGCCCCATCATTCATGCCAGAGGGAACATGGGACTCACAAAAGTCCCCCTGAACCCCAGGCTGAAGCAAAGCTACCTTGATCCCAATAACTTGGGTGAAAAAGGTTTGAGGGGATTTTGTGGTAGTTTTGTTTTGTTTTGTTTTTAATGTTGCTTACTTTTCCTAGTCCAATATCATAGAGAAAACAGATCAGATTTGTATTTGTACCCCGTAGCACTAAACTTAGAAATTGGAGATTCTACTGAAAAACAAAAACAAAAACACCTCAATGGGAGTGGGAAAAAAACAAGGGAATGCTCAAGAACCTTCCTTTGTTACAAGATCTGTGCTGTAAAGGCACAGACTAAAACACTGATAACTTTCCTTTCAGCAAGAGAAAGGGAACTCACTTATATCAGCAGCGGCACAAACATACACATCTGAGACTGTTGATCCCAGCCTTCATCTAATTAACTGTTTCAAAAATCAATAAATAATGTGAGTTAAATGGAAGAAATTTCTGTGCTAAAATCTGAATCCTTTTCAGAGCATCACATTGGCACTAATTCTGCTTCTCTAGGTTGCTTGCCCGTGACTCATTCCTGCTGTCTGAGACAGTTGTCTCACCAAAACCATGATTGTCCCTAGCCTATATGTCATTTCATTGTCTTGGCATTCAGTTACCTCCATAACCTGCTCACTCCCTCTGAACACAAACCACTCTATGACCTCATTGCTAAGGGCTATGCACTTAGTGCATAGAACTATAGTGTGGTGGTTCCTCAAAAAATTAAAAATGGAACTATCCTATGACCCAGAAATTCAATTGCACTGCTAGGAATCTATCTAAATGATACAAAAATGCTGACTTGAAGGGGCACATGCACCCCAATGTTTATAACAGGGCTATCAACAATAGCCAAAGTATGGAAAGAGCCCAAATGTCCATCAACAGATGAATAGATAAAAAAGAGGTGGTATATATATATATATATATACCACATATATATATATATATATATACTACATATATATATATACCACATATATATACCACATATATACTATATATATATGCCACATATACACTATATATATATATACCACATATATACTATATATGTATACCACATATATACCATATATATATATTCCATACACACACACACACACACACACACACACACACTCAATGGAATACTACTCGGTGATCAAAAATAATGAAATCTCGTCATTTGCAACTACATGGATGGAACTAGAGTGTACTATACTAAGTGAAGTCAGTCAGTCAGAGAAAGATAAAGGTATGACTTCACTCATATGTGGGATTTAAGAAACAAAATAGATGAACATAGAGGAAGGGAAGGAAAAATAAGATAAAAACCGAGAGGGAGGCAAACCATAAGAGACTCTTAAATACAGAGAATAAACTGCGGGTTGATGAGGGTAGGAGGGTGGAGGATGGGTTAAAGGGGTGATGGGCATTAAGAAGGGCACTCTTTGGGATGAACAGTGGGTGTCATCACTGGGTTCTACTCCTGAAGCCAAGGCTACACTGTGTGCTAACTGGAGAATTAAAAAGATATATAAACATAAAAATAAATTTAAAACAAGAATAATTGCAATATTCAAAGCGGGTTCCTAATCCTGGGAAGGGATGGTTGTGACACTAACATTCCATCAATACTGCCAAAGAAAGGATTAGTGTATCCAGCATACTCCATCATGAAATTTATTAGGGCACAGACTTGGGATTAAATTTACACTCTAGTTCTCTCTGTATCCTTACTGAGTCATGTTTCATTTTGCTTTTCCCCCCCTCTGTCTTCTGCGGTCTAGAGATAAATTTTATATTTTTAGTTCATGTTCAGCCATCAGGGCTCAAATACCTGCAAACTCTAGCTTGCACCAAAAGGGCACTTTTTAAAAATCATAATAATTAATAATACCTCTTCCCTGAAATAATTATAATACTTCTTGAATTGCTCAAATGTTTTCTGAGGCACAGAAAGATGTTAAAATCTTTTTAAACTTCATTCTGTCGTATTTTTTTTAATTGGAACAACCAAAAAAGACTAACATGAAAATAGGATATATATTTTCTGAATTTCAGTTTAGCTCTGACTTCTCAACACCTGTTGCCTCTGACTTTTTTAGAATTTTCTTGTTCTCTCATTCACATGTTTGCATTTTATTTATAATTTCTATAATAAACAGTGCCTATTTATTTTTGTCTGAAAGAAATAGAAATAACTAAATACCAAGTATTAAAGTAGTAGTTGGAACAACATCAAAATCAAATATGTAAAGAGGCATCTCTCTTGTCATTTGTCACTTGGTGGATGAATAAGGTGCAAGAATTGTGCTGTCAATGTTGTTCACCTTTCACTTGTCCATATTTGGGTTTCTTTTCTGCAGTGATCATGACGTTGTATTCTTAGAAGACAAGAATACAAAAATAGGCATAAAAGATATTTAAAGGAATATGATAGGAGGAGTCCCTTTAGTTAAAGAAATCATTTGTACCTAGTAACCTGCCCTGTTTGCTATTTTCAATTCTGTATTTAGAGATAGGGAGCATGCATATCATTCCAATGAATCTCACCTGGCCTGGACATGTATATTGGTTTAACTAGTGCCACACTATTAATAGCTAGATGATTCCAACACTTACTAGATTTTTATCCTATTCCTAATGATGAAAATGTTTGAGGAAGCAGAATTACTCTGACTCTGAGTGACTGGGGATTCTTATCATCCACAGGCACACGATTGAAATGGAGCTTTAAAAAGTTTTTAAAATAAAAGTCATATTGAACGTTTCAAGGATGCCATACTCCAAAGTCTGCACGTTTGTTTAGCATCTTTGGATGATGACCAGGTAGACTAACCATGTCTAGAAGCTTTGCCCTTTATCTATTTTGTATTCCAGACAGGAATTTAATTTCTTATGCAAAACTTCCCCCTGATGATCGTTCTGCACATGGCAGCTTTCACTTCTTTATTTCTCAAGCTGTAGATGAGAGGATTCAACATGGGGATCACTGCTGTGTAGAACACCGACACCACTTTATTGATGTCCAGAGAAAAGATTGCACCTGGCCTCACATAGATAAAGAAGAGGGTCCCATATAAGATGGACACTGCGGTGAGATGGGAGGAGCAGGTGGAAAAGGCTTTGCGCCTCCCATCACCAGAGCGGATCCTCAGGATGGCAGTAAGGATGTAAAAATAGGAGATTATAATGGTCAGGCTACTGACAACCAGTACGGCTCCAGCCACAATGAAAACCAACAGTTTATTGATCCGGGTGTCAGCACATACCAGAGAAAGAAGGGGGGACATGTCACAAAAGAAATGATTGATAATGTTGGAGCGACAAAAGGCAAGTCGGAAAGCAGCCGTTGTGTGAGTCATGGTGCTCAAGAAGCCAATAGTATAGGGTCCAACCACCAACTGTACACAGAGTCTCTGTGACATGGAGACAGAATACAATAATGGGTTACAGATGGCCACATAGCGGTCATAAGCCATGGATGCTAGGAGAAGGCACTCAATGGCCACAAAGAACCCAAAGAACCATTGCTGCAAGGCACAGCCCAGGAAGGAGATGGCCTTCCTCTCAGTGAAGAAGTCAGTGAGCATCTTGGGACCCACTACTGATGAAAAGCAGATGTCCACAAAAGACAGGTGACTGAGAAAAAAGTACATGGGCGTGTGAAGGCGGGGATCTATCTGGATAAGAATAATCATACCCAAGTTTCCTGTGATGGTAACAAGGTAAAAAAGTAGAAATAGCAAGAAAAGGAAGACTTGCATTCGAGGATGATACTTCAAACCTATGAAAATAAATTCTGTGATTCTTGTATTGTTCCCATCAGCCATTGGTTGTGTTGTTCTCTAGAGTGAGAAAAACAGAACGTTAATAATGCATACAATTTTAAATTATTTAAAAGCATAACATTATACACAAGAAGAGAAACTACAGGTCCAATTTGGGAGCATTGGTATAAAAAGAGACTAAACTAAAAGCTACCAAGCAAATATAGTAAGGTTCTTACTCTTAACAGCAATATGGTTTAAATGTTTTAAAGAGGGGCGCCTGGGTGGCGCAGTCGGTTAAGTGTCCGACTTCAGCCAGGTCACGATCTTGCGGTCCGTGAGTTCGAGCCCCGCATCTGGGCTGATGGCTCAGAGCCTGGAGCCTGTTTCCGATTCTGTGTCTCCCTCTCTCTCTGCCCTTCCCCCGTTCATGCTCTGTCTCTCTCTGTCCCAAAAATAAATAAACGTTGAAAAAAAAAATTTTTTAATGTTTTAAAGAAAAAATTAGAACTAAGAGTTGGGTCACCATTAGAAAATGTGTAAAATCACTCACCACACTTACATATTAAAAGACAATGCATTATAATTATTTCAAAAGAATTCTTTAAAAGAGCTGATAAAATGTGGCAAGAAAGAAAGAGAAAGAAGAAAGAAAGAAAAGAGAAGAAAGAAAGAAAGAAAGAGGAAGGAGGAAGGGAGGAGGAAGGATGGAAGGATGGGAGGGAGGAAGTAAGGAGAAAGAAAAGAAGAGAAAGGAAAGGAAAAGAAAAGAAAGAAAAGGAAAGGAAAGAAAAGAAAAGAAAAGAAAAGGAAAGAAAAGGAAAGAAAAGAAAAGAAAAGAAAAGAAAAGAAAAAGAAAGGAAAGGAAAGGAAA
Source organism: Prionailurus viverrinus (assembly GCF_022837055.1). Classification (NCBI taxonomy): domain Eukaryota; kingdom Metazoa; phylum Chordata; class Mammalia; order Carnivora; family Felidae; genus Prionailurus; species Prionailurus viverrinus. The sequence continues at coordinate 102,085,497 of NC_062570.1, forward strand.
GGAAAGGAAAGGAAAAGAAAAGAAAGGAGAAAAAGGAAAGAAAATGAAAGAAAAGAAAAAAAAAGAAAACAAAGAAAAACTTTCCAAACTGGAAAAAAAAGGAATTACTTGATTTGGTAAAAAGGATCTTCCTCTAGCTTCCAGAGAATATATGTGTGTAGGGTAAGCCCTGGGAATATTAATACTATAACCAGAAACTATATATTTTCACAATGTGTGCTATTTAACAGTATAGTGAAGGGTACATCCAAAATACTAAACTATAAAAAAAGAAAGAAGGTGTAAGAATTCTAGAAAACAGAGATAAGAAAATACTGTCACTATTTGCAAGCAAAATAGTCATCCACATAGAAAGTGTAAAATAGTCAACCAATAAAGATAATTTTTTTAGAAAAAAAATGAAAGACTTCAAAGTAGCAGAAGATTGGTGTAAAAAAAAGTCAATAATAATTACCTATGAATTATAATGGAAAAACTTATATTCATCAATACAAATTGATAAAATAGCTGTAAATAAGCCTAACAAAAACCATTCAAGATTCATATGAAGAAAAATATAAATTATTTAACTTTACTGTACAAGGAAAGAACTGCCTAGATCAGTCAAAAAAACACATTTACTGTATTTTTATGTGTTTATTAAGATTCATTTCCTCCTGAGATAGTAAAAATTAGCTCTAACAGGGGCAGTAAGACTCTGCGTGGCCATTCTTCAGGTTGGAATAGCACACACAGATACATCAATTATGAAGGGAACAGAAAATGATATTTCTCCCACAGATATGCTGCAGCTGGAAAGTGTCCTAACAACATTTGGGTGGGGGGGGGGGGGAGGTAGTGACAAATACTTTATTGCTCAATGATAAATTTTCCTTTCTGAAAAAACAGACTGTCTACAATTTTTGTCTGAAATCACATCAGCAAGACGAAACACCCCACTCTGGTCTGGAATATCTAAGTCAGTCTGACAGAGCAAAGCAGTTCCAGTCCCCAACACGAGTACAAAACTCCACATGAGGGATATCTGGATACAACATTCTACACCTAGTTCACCTTTGTAGTTTCCATGGAAACAGGACCCTGTGCTACCTTTGTGGGTCAGACTGTTCTGATGTTGTAATGTTGGCCCCTTTCCACACAGCCTTGCTTTGCTTTGAGCTCATCGCAATTTTCCTTGATTGAAATTTCACCAAAAACTTCCCACTTCTCAAAATCCTATAATAGCTCTAGTTTTTTTTTTGTTTGTGTGTTTAATGAGACATCCATGGTTCTAAGTGTGCATGGTCTCCCTCATTGCAGTGGGTCAAAAGCTGATTGGATCAGACTACAAACCTGATCCTGGCTGTTTAAGGCTGATGAGGCCAGGACACCTACCAGGTTATTTGGTAAATTTAATGCAGTTCCAACCAATTGGAAAAGTTAAATTAAAATATAATTTTTAATGAAAAAAAATCAGATGTTTAAATTCATGGAAGAGAAAAATGTTCAAAGGAGCAAAGGACATTTCAAAAAAGAAAATCAAAGAAACGGGATGTGCTGTTCCAGATATCAACACATAAATAAAGCCATCATGCTTAACCAGTAAGGTATGATTACTAAAATAGGCAGGAGACAGAAAAACCGTAGGCAGACCAAGACGTATATGCCAATTTAGTATGAATAAACATTTTCTTTCAATCAGGAAAGTAAAGATTAATTACAATATTTGGATGGCCATTTCAAAAAATAGATTGTATTAAAATTCCACCCACATCATTAAACTAAAAAGAAAAATTCTATTATAAACATACAACAGTAAAACACTAAAGAATTAGCATTACAATTTGTTGTATACAGGGATGGACTTCTTAAACAGAACATGAAAATCACCTGAAGAAAAGTTTGAAAGCTTTATGGCATAATAATTTTAAGTAAACAAATGCCAACATATACTCTGGGTAAAATTAAGACATAGAGATGGAGAACTACTGCAACATATGTTACAGAAGACTAAAGTCAGATCACACAAAGAGCTACCACAAATTATCCACTAAGATAGCAAGTATTCATTGTAGTCATTGGCAAAAGATACAGAGAGGACACTCCCAGTCCCAATAAATATGACAAGATGTTTAATATCCCTTTAATATCCCCAATAATCACAGAAACCAAATTGAAACAATAATCATATACTATTTCACCCTTCAAGTTGACAAGATATTAAGAAGTGAGAAAATATACTGAGAAAGCAGGGAGAGAAACTGGTGATCACTGGAGATCACTGGCTGTTACAAGGGTGGGGCCTCCAGAAGGCAATTTTTTACTATCTCTTGATATTTTTTTTTGAAAAGTGATTACCTGATGATTCAGAAATCCCATTACTTTTATCTACCCTGAAGAAACACAGAATGGAAAAACAATGATGTCCACTTTACTATTGCTTCAAATGATAAAAAAACAGAATCCACATAAATATTCTCCAAAAAGCATAACAGTAAATAAACTTTGGTATTTCATTCTGGGGAATATTGTACAGACATTTAAAAATTAAATAATAGATTACCAGAGGGGAGGTGGGCATAGAGCCTGCTTGGGATTCTCTCTCTCTCTCTCTCTCTTCCTCTGCCCCTCCCTTTCTCAAGGGCATATGCTCTCTCCCTGCCTAAAAAAAAAATAAATCAAAATTAAAATTAAACAAATATGTAAGGGGTGCCTGGGTGGGTTAGTTGGTGGATGGTCCAACTCTTGATTTTGGCTCAGGTCATGATCTCATGGTTCATGGGATTGAACCCTGCTTTGGGGCTCAGAGTGGACCTTTCTTTGGATTCTCTTTCTTCTTCACTCTCTGCCTCTCCTCCCTCGAAATAAATAAATAAATAAATAATAAATAAATAATAATCTAAAGCAACCCCCCCCCCAAAAAAAGTAATCTAAAGCAATTCCTTAAAATATTTCAACATTTAAAAAGAAAAAGAGAGAAGAAAAAAAATAGCTACAATCGATTGGGAGAAAAACAGGCAAGAAATATACAAAGCCTAGGTGGGAGAAAGTGAGTAACAAATATAGGCCATGCATTTGAAGTTCGAGATTTCTGAAATTCTGAGAAGCGGAGAGAACTCTAGCCCCAACCTCGCCCTTTATAAATAAGAAAACTGAGGCTCCAAGATGTCTGACCCAGGACCACAAAGATGGTGGCAAAGATACAATCAATTTCCACCCTGCGGTTCTAAATCCGTGATTGGCTGCATGGTACAAGACCTTTAAGGTGACAATGGAGAGGGGACAAGGGACAAGCATTTTCAGAGTATGCAAGACTTATCAGATTCGGCCCCAGGTGCTCTGCAAATGACAGCCAATTTGACTTCCACCCAAGCTTGGGTAAGAAACATTTTGCTATCTCCATTTTAAAGAGCAAACAATCAGGGGCGCCTGGGTGGCTCATTTGCTCATTCAATTAGGCAGTTAGGCATCCAACTCCAGCTCAGGTTATGATCTCACAGTTCGTGAGTTCAAGCCCCTCCTCGGGCTCTGTGCTGACAGCTCAGAGCCTGAAGCCTGCTTGGAATTCCCTCCCCTCCTCAAACTCTGTGTCTCTCCCTCTCAAAAATAAATGAAAATTAAAAAAAAAAAATGTAAAGAGCAAACAATCAAGGCTGCCAAATGTAGAAGGTGATACCTGAAGGGCAGGACCTGGTATCTCCAAAGAGTTATCTGCGATTAAGACACTGCCCTATCTGAATACAGGGTATCCACCCTTTCAAAGATGTCACTCCTCCAAGAGGGAAACTCGGATGTCTCAAAGTCTCAACCCAGTCCTACATGTTGTTTGAGGGCTGCAGAATCAGACGAAACGCGTATGCAAATTTATCAGTGAAAGAGCTGTTGATTACAAGGAGAGTAAGGAGGTCCCAGGGAATCCTGTAAAGAGTCCAGGTTTGCTCAGGTACAAGCGCTCTCAAACATCTGCACCTGTGCTCCCATTTGTACCCCCTGCTTGGAGCGTGATGCTTATAACGCACGGCAGCATGCCATACAGATGGCACCACCCCTAGAGAGGGTGGCCCTGCCTCTCTCTCCCTGTTCTGGGCAGCCAGTGAATCTGAAGAGGGATTTCACCTGACTATAATCTCTTCGTGCATCTTAGCAAATTTCACATTATTGCATGTTAGGTTTGCTGCAACATTCTAACCAATTATGGTCTGAAAGTGGGTATTTTTCTATGTACCGAAGAAACACATCTTAGATGTCAGTCCTTTTTGTTTTCCCACCAATCTTTTTATTTTGAGCTTCTTGAAGAGTAAACGGAGGGACAGAGATGGGTTTTTAAGAATGCTTTAAACTTACATTCCAAGGAGCTCCTTTCTTCTTCCGAGGATTGAATTAAAACGGAGCATAAATTATACTCTTTTTCAGCCTGTTTTCCTTCTTCCCACCTTCATCTGCGCCTCCACACAGAGAAGAGGGCAGACTTTCTTGGAATCACTTGGCTTTATTCTTAAGTTTCCTTCCCAAGGAACTGGTAAGATTCCACTCCAAAGCACATTGTCTTTTCACTTGGTTGGAAGTTTCCAGAATTAGTTACCTCATTTTGTTGTTGTTGTTGTTCTGGAAAAACTTATGTCCCAATACATAGCATACCTTGGGAATTTTGTTAAGAGGGAATTAAATTAAAATGTTATTACTATCCTTAAACTCTAAAAAATCCACTGGGATCCACTTATTTGCTCTCTGTGCTTGACTTGAGTCAAGTCTTAATTTCTTACCTCCTTCTTCAACAACAACAACAACAACAAACATTTAATGAGTAAACTTCAATACGCTGTTGTAACAACTGCTGAGTTTTCCCCCATAAGAAACACCACGGAATTTCTGCAACTGTTCAGCTAGAGATTTTTACCATTGAAGATCAGCCCCCAGGATAGCTTACTTGGCATTGTGATATTCCATCTTCCTTTCCTGATACTCATAGGGAACTCACTGAGAATCATAATGTGTGAAGTATCTCCACCATATTCAATGAGAAATTGAGAGAGATTTCACCGAAAAATACAAGCCTGATACTACATTTTTTCAACTTATATTGATGAATAACACACAGAAAAGTGCAAAAACCTTATGCGTACTGCTCACTGAATTATTACAATGTGAGCACAGGCATGCAAGCCTCCACCCAAGTCAGGAAATAGAACCTCTCCATCCATTTTATATTTGTGAAATTCATCTTTTATTGAATACATCTCTAGTTAATGTATTTATGGATGCCAGTATTCCATCCTGTTAGTATTCCACAAATGATTTATCAATTGCTTTGTTGTTGGACATTTGAATTTTTCCCAGTTTTTAGCTTTGTGATTTTTTTTTTCTCCAATGGGCATCCAATGAATGCCATGTGTTTTGGTATTCAGGAGCATGCATTTCTCTTGGGGATATACCTGGGAGGGAAATTTCTTTGTTATTGGGCGCATATATGTTCCTGAGGACCGATAATCGAAGAAGTCTTCCAAAACCCACTGCTTACACTTCCATTAGCAGTGTATGAAAGTCGCTATTAGCCATTTTATAATGGTGTGTGTATAATGGTATCTCATTGTGCCTTTAGCTGCCATTTCTAGAGAGATGGAACAATTCTGCAAGCTTTACAAGCCATTTCCATAACCACTTTTTTGAATTGGCTTTTGAAATGTCTTGCCTGCATTTCATCACCGGATTGTCTTTCTTTAAAAGTTAACAATAGTTACTGGGTGGCTCAGTCGGTTAAGCATCCAACTTCAGCTCAGGTCACGATCTCACAGTTCATGAGTCTGAGCCCCGCCTGGGGCTCTGTGCTGACAGATCAGAGCCTGGAGCCTGCTTCAGATCCTGTGGCTCCCTCTCTGCCCCTCCCCTGCTCATGCTCTCTCTCTCTCTCTCTCTCTCTTTCTCCCTTTCTCTCTCTGCCCCTCCCTCACTTGCTCTCTCTCTCTCTCTCTCAAAATAAATAAAGTTGAAAATAAATAAAGAGGGGCGCCTGGGTGGTTCGGTCGGTTAAGCGTCCAACTTCAGCTCAGGTCATGATCTCATGGTCTGTGGGTTCGAGCCCCGCTTCGGGCTCTGTGCTGACAGCTCGGAGCCTGGAGCCTGCTTCGGATTCTGTGTCTCCCTCTCTCTCTGCCCCTCCCCTCCTCATGCTCTGTCTCTATCTCTCAAAATTAAATAAACTTAAAAAACAGTTAGATAGTTATTCACGTTCTTCAGACATGTCACCTATATGCCTTATAAATAATAATTTCCCTTGCTGTGGCTTCCAGGTTTATGCTCTTAAGAGTAAAACCTAAGTCTTCATTTTAATATAGTTCAGGAAATCAATATTTTTCTTCATGTTTAGCATTTTTGCAGCCTACTTTGTTTTTAATTTTCTACTATACATCATGAAGATATTCTCCAATATCTTCCAGATCCCCTAATTCTTTGCCTTTCACATTTCAATCTCCAAATAATCTGTAATTAATCTTAATGTGTGTTGTGAGATGGGGATAAAATTCCACTTTTCTTCCCATTTGGACATCCAATGGATTAAACGCCATTTTTTCTCAATCTTTTCTTTCCCCAATACTTTACTGTGTCCCCCTTGTCATAAATGAAGCATCCATATATTGAGTCTGTATATTCTTTAACAATAAAGGTATTAGCATGCATTCATTAATATACTTGGACACTCCACTCTGTTCCACTGGGCCATTAGTCTATTCTTGATCCTGCCTTAATTACTATAGTTTTAAGTAGAGGGAGACCTTCTACCTGGCTTGTTTTTTTCAATTTTTTTTAACGTTTATTTATTTTTGAGACAGAGAGAGACAGAGCATGAACGGAGGAAGGGCAGAGAGAAAAGAAGACACAGAATCGGAAGCAGGCTTCAGTCTCTGAGCCATCAGCCCAGAGCCCGACGCGGGGCTTGAACTCACGGACCGCGAGATCGTGACCTGAGTTGAAGTCAGACGCATAACCGACTGAGCCACCCAGGCACCCATGGCTTGTTTTTTTCAAGATTAAATGAGATATTCTGGGCCCTTTGCATTTCCATATAAACTTCAGAGTCACAGCGATATCTCAGCATGATTTAAGTCTGGATTCACTTTAACATAGCTTCTTCAGTGTTGCAGGACCTACATTGACAGCTTCCTTTCTCATTATAGGAGCATTATAAGATTCAAACAGGCTCACTGATTTATGGTTCCCACACAGACCCACAGGCACCCACTTCCTTACAACCCTCCTGACACTCCCTTCTCACATACTGAAATACTGGAAGTCAAAATCCCATCTGTTCTGCAAGGTATTGCTTAATTATAACCTCATCCAGGAAGCCTTCCTTGATCCGTTTCAGACAAAAATAATCACTCTTTTTGAATGTTAACAGTATCTTTTGCCTCTCTTCTGTCACTTAGTGTCATATGTAAGAGTTGAATCACTGGGTTCTACTCCTGAAGCCAAGACAAAACTGTATGCTATCTAACTTGAATTTAAAGAAGAAAGAAAGAAAGAAAGAAAGAAAGAAAGAAAGAAAGAAAGAAAGAAAGAAATGCCACCATATATCGTTCTTTGTTCATGCATGATTCCCTTCACTAATAAACACTCTAATGGGTCAAGGGTCATATCTTAATGGCTTGAACTGACATCATCAAAAGTCCTACTAAGCATATACCTCTATTTTCTGAGTTGTTGAGAAAATGAGGATGCTTTTTCCACTGGAAGAACCTTGTAGTCAAGCTAATTTACTCAAAGAGTAATTTGAAATACTGATTTCAAAATGAAAACACACTAAAATTAATGCCAAGTGTTCCTCGGAATCAATGCAAACACTGTTTTCCTGAAGTGCACTGCATGGAAAAGCACAAGCGATTGCCTTTGGCCGTTTTAGATAAAATTATTTTTAGTTAGATCATTTTACAGAACTTACCAGGATTGTCATCTTAAATAATAACTATCTACATCATGCTGTTGTTATTTTTGTCTGGAATAAGCAAACGTGAACCCAAAGAAATACTGAGGGGGATAAAGAATGGTAAGCCTTGTACCAATAATGGCCTTCCCCTGACTGTGTGACAAGACTGGAGCTTGGGGGACTCAGAATGCGGTCCAGCAGTACCTGCATCATTTAGAAGATGCCTTGATCTGAAGCATGTGGTTCAGTCTCCCTGAAGCCTCCAATTCTCCAGCTATAAAATGAATCAAGTAACTCATACCACAAATGGAAACTGTATTCAATGAAATATTTGCAAAACACATAGCATAGATCCTCAGCAAATGTATAAAATAGTCTTATTATTAAAGAATATTCTGTACTAAAGTGTGCTTTCAAATTATATTAGCATAAAAACAAAAAAAAATAATACAACGGAGGGCCCAGGGGAAAAAATACACACACACACACACACACACACACACACACACACACACCACAAATCAACAAGAACAAGCTTCAATGTCAATTCTTCCCCTTGCAGAATACCATTCTTCGGGATAGGCTTTTATTGTGAGAATATCATTGTGGGTGGCAGAATTTCCAAAATGATCCTCTAAAGATCCATAATCTTTGCCCTGATCCCTGGAGTCTCTGCATGTGATGAAATACCACTCATATGATTATGTTATACTATGAGACACAGTTAGCCTTCAAAGAGACATGACCCTAGATGAGCTGGTGGGTCCCAAGCTTTCTCCAGCTGAGAGCAGAAGAGTCAGGCTGGAAATGTGGGAAAGGCTAGATGAGTCACTGCTGGTCTGAAGCTGGAGGGACCACGGAAGGAAGGCAGGCAGTCCTAAGGAGCTGAGAGGCTCCTGCCCGACAGCCCCTGGGGAAATAGGCACCACAGTCCTACAACCACAAGGACTGAATTTTCTCAAACACATCAGTGATCTTGGAAACAAGTCCTCCCCACAACCTCCAGAAAGGAGCCAGGCCCTGCCAACATGTCGATTTCAGCTTTGTGAGACCCTGATCAGAGAATCAGACCACGATGGACCCGGAAATGAGGCCCAGGGAAAATGAGAGGTGGTACATTTGTGTGGTTAGGACTTACCAGCTTTGTGGCCATTTGTTATGCAGCAGTAGAAACTGACTACCAGAGCATGTTCATCTTTAAAATAATGGAAACAGCCATATTTTACTTGAGTGCATATCTATACTAACAGAGATATCAGAGATGACAATTCTCGAAAGAACATAGTATGCTTCCTCTTACACTGTGTAAGTTCAATCAATGATATTTGTTATCAGGACTATTCCACAAGTGGAATTATGCTGGCTCTCAAAACAGAATCATTTAAGCATGACTCAGTGCCTCAACTAATATTTAAATAGAAATAAAACGCCAATTTAATCTATTCCCCTTCTCCTGAGGTATGCTAAATCACTCATGCTAAGCTTAGATTTGATTGAAGAAATTATTACAGAAAAGAATAATAACTATTGAATACTTTGTTGTCAAAGAAAAATTAAATAATATATCAGAGTTTCAGCCGCACGCAAGAGACTTAGGAAATTCACCAGAAGTATACCAGGTAGATCCGAACATCACCTGGACAAAAACCTGGACAGCTCTGGGTGTCCTGGTAGCAGAGACCGTAGGTCGTCTACTCAGGGGACCATGGTTGACATGAATGTCCTCCAGCCATTTATCTGGCATTGTGTCATTTTCCTTACAACTCAATATCCAAGAGAAATAGTTTAAGTTGAGGTTGTATGCCTATAACTTGTTGTGGGAAGTCAGTTATAATGCTTCCAAGACTTCTATCTGTAATTGAGATATTATACCTCTAAAATGATATCAGGTACTACTGTAAATATAAATAGAATAAGTTCTTATTCTTATTCTTATTACTATTGCGTGCATGCTCCATGTAAAGTCATACATTTATTTATGTGCATGTGTGTGTTATTCAATTCTGATGCATTTTGTCATTGCATATCCATGGAAAGAAACACAACCAGAGTTGATCGCTGAACCTACGTCTGTCAACATATAATATTCACTGAATAAAAGAATATAGTATTGACCATATATTTGTCATTCGATCAACAACCATACACTGAGCACCTACTATGTGCCAGGCTGGGGCGTCAGGCATAAAGTGATGGCCGTGAGCATCCTTCTCTCATGAATATCATCATCTACAGGGAGAGACACACAATAAGCCAACAAGTAGGTAAATGATATTCTGGTGTTTTTAAGTACCTTGAAAAATAATAATGCAGAAAAGGTAAGCGGTTGAGATATGGGAGGAGCAGAGAATTATTTTAGGTAAAGAGGTCCCGATGGCCTGTTTGATGATACAACATTTGAGCAGAGACTCAAAGGAGGTAAAGACTGGCCTGCAACACTGCCCTAGGATGAGGAAACGGAAAATGGAACAGCCACATAAGACCCCAAGAATGACTGAAGAAGTTCCATGGAGGAAGTTTCTGGATGGTGCACACACCACTGAAGGGGACTGTGGCCTGAGCGGTGTGCTCTCCCCTCCCCCCCAAAAAAGCAATCAGATTGTACTACCATGAGGTACCATGACAATCTGCTCAGATTTTTGTATGGTCCTGTTTTCGTGGCACAGGAAGGTCTGGGGTGACTAGGAAATAGACCATCATCAATCCAGCATAAAGTGCCCGGAAGATCTTACAAATCTATGCAGCAAAGAGTCCCCTGGTGAAAGATACCTATTTCAACCTATTCTCCAAAGTGATCCCTTTTGTCAGCACTCAAAGCCTATAATAAATCACTTTTCCCAAGGCGCCTGCGTGGCTCAGTCGGTTAAGCATCTGACTCTTGATTTCCACTCAGATCACGACCTCAGCATTTCTGAGACTGAGCCCTGCGATGGTCTCCACAGTGACAGCAGGGAGTCTGCTTGGGATTCTCTCTCTCCCTCTCTGTGCCTCCCCTGCTTGCACTCAAACACTGTCTCTCTCTCAAAATAAAGAAACTTTAAAAAATAAATAAATAGATCCCTTCTCCCAAAAAAAAGCATTACATTCCCAAATCCTACATCATATAAAGGAATGAAAAAGGTATCCTGAGGGTCAGGATCAATGAGCTTGCAAACTCTCCTTGTGTGCTAGAATACCCAGAAGCCTCTGTTACTACTGTGTGGGGCCCTTTCTCCTTTTATGATCCAAAGAGTGACCTCTAGACTCCATGGAAAGCCGGGTATAAAAACAAATTTTTTTCATCTTTCCCAACCTCTATTCTATTTAAAGAGGCTTTCTTTTACTACCCTTGCTAAAATATGCTCCTTTACACCCTCTCTTAATTCCTTCCTTACGTTTGCCACAGAAATCATCATGGATGGATATGGAAACGTTTTTATTTATTTTTGTTTTTAATTTTTTTAAACATTTATTTGTTTTTGAGAGACAGAGCGAGACAGAGCATGAGTGGGGGAGGCTCAGAGAGAGGTGGGTACACAGAATCCAAAGCAGGTTTCAGGCTCTGAGCTGTCATCACAGAGCCCAATGTGGGGCTCGAACCCGCGAACCGCGAGATCATAACCTGAGCCGAAGTCGGATGCTCAACCGACTGAGCCACCTAGGTGCCCTGGAAATGTTTTTTAATCTTTTTGCTTTTCTTTTTTTTTAAATTTTTTTTTTCAACGTTTATTTATTTTTGGGACAGAGAGAGACAGAGCATGAACAGGGGAGGGGCAGAGAGAGAGGGAGACACAGAATCGGAAACAGGCTCCAGGCTCTGAGCCATCAGCCCAGAGCCCGACGCGGGGCTCGAACTCACGGACCGCAAGATCGTGACCTGGCTGAAGTCGGACGCTTAACCGACTGCGCCACCCAGGCGCCCCTCTTTTTGCTTTTCTTTACACTATACTAGCCTGTAATCTCCAGGTGGACTTTGCCTCTGTCAACGTGAATAGTACCCAGTAAAATGCAGGTGCATAAGAGACATATGTAAAAAATTGCTTAATTATTGACTGTAGTGTTCTTTGACTCCCATTTCCTCTTTATTAAATAGCATTTTGACCACGTCATTACCCAACACAGACACAAAAACTGGGCTAAAGCATAGTGAAAAGCAAGCAAGACACGCCAAAATATTTTAGGGCCTTAGAAACGACTGACATCTTTCAAAGTCACGGGACTAAAATAAATGCATTTCAAAGAAACCCTTCAAAGAAAGACAGAGTGTGGCTCTCAGTGAGTCTCAGAGTTGCACCAAAACATGGTTTATCCCGTCATTTCTTAGATTTGTTGCTACAGTCCAGAAAATGAAACACAGAAGTATAGTTGAAAGAATATTGTACCCGAAGAAAATAAAAGTGTGACCCAAGTTACGAGCTCATGGGCACTGGTTCCTCATGTGTACCAGGCTGAACAACCATACGAATAGAATTCACACCCTGCCTATGACACAAAAACCAATAAATCACAATAGCATAACTGATGCTCTTTAATAAAGAATTGCAATGCATTCTGCATTTCACACGTGCAATCATAGAATTACAGTGACAAAATCTCAGTAAGCTACTATATGAGCAGAGAGGATCGTGGATGTGAAAGGCCTTTGTAAATCGTCTACTCCAAATACGAAGGTAGTATTAGAGAGTGCTACGGCTACATACTTCCTGAATAATTCACTTTTTTATCATTTTGTTGGTATACAACTGACATATCACATTGTATGTCCAAGGCATACAACATAATTTTATGAATCTATATATATTCTTGTGAAGAGGCTGAATTTCTTCTATTGGGTCTCACAAACCCTCTTCATCAGCCGATTTGTCTTCTTTGTCATGCTTCTGCCTATTTCATCACACTGAGGGGTAACTTGGGGATACTCACTCTCATATGCATTGATCCTAGACTACGCCCCTATGTACTTTCTTCTCAGCTGCTCGTCCTTTGTGGATATTTGTTCCTCTTCCCCCATTGCCCCCAAGATGCTCTGTGATACCTTCGCAGAGAAAAAAAGGTGTCTTTTTCACAGCTTCTGCTGCACAGCTGTGGCTCTTTGGTCTTTTTGTAGTAGCTGAATGTTTCCTCCTGGCTCCCATGGCATATGACCGGTATTTGGCCATCGGTAAGCCCGTGTTGTAGGCACTCATTATGTCCCAACAGGTCTGTGTGCCGCTGGTTATAGGGCCTTATCTCATGGCTCTTCTAAGCAGCATGACCCATATGACATTGACTTTTTGCTTGCCCTTCTGTGGCCCAAATATCATCAATCATTTCCTCTGTGATATTCCCCCTCGGCTTTCTCTTGCATGCACAGACACCTTCTTAATACGGTTTACGTTTTTTTTTTTGTGGCTGGATCTGTAGGAATCCTCAGTGGCCTGACCATGATGGTCTCCTATGTAGTACCATCGCCTGAGCTATAACATAGTCTTGGAACTGGGCTCCTGCTCTGTTTCTTCCTGCCCGTCCCCATCTCTGCCATCCATCATCACCCTCACTTTTCAAACACCGTCACCAGTGTGGCCTTAATGCATATCTCTAAGCAGGTCACTTTTCTGCTTAAAAGTCTCTCTATCTCCCCATCCACTCAAGGCCCCAGGAGAAAGCCATGGCTCCAGTCTGCCTTCCAAATCTTTCCTGATTCAGTGCCAACCTACTCTTCCAGGGTCTTCCATCATCCTCCCCTAACACACACTAAACCCTAATAGCACCTGCTTGCTCAACCTTCCTTGGGCATGGTTCACTTCTAGAAAAACTCAAGTTTAAGTTCCCTCCCTCTGCCTGCAGTCTATCCACACTCCAGTCTGCTTGTTCAAGTTCATCCATGCTTACAATTTGAACTCAGAACTTGTTACTCTGTAGGACCTCCCCACATGTCTGTGCCCTGTGGCCCTGGTAGGTCCTATCCCTCTTTCCCCCAGGCTTTCCTGTTATCTTTTCCAAAAAGCACCTGCAGTTCTCTTAATTCTAATGTATCCATTCTTCTCCCCAGTAGGCTTGTGAATTCCTGGAAGATGGGAACGCTGTCTTGCTCATGCTTATATTGTTGCCTGGATGTAAATAGTTAAAGAAGACTGCTAGGTCTCTCAAATGCACCATAGCTAAAGTAGGACCCCTGATTCCACCCCTCCACCCCGCCTCTCTGTCATTACCCTGAGCTGTTCTCTTATTCCCGTCTTCCTCTTCTTGGTAGACAACACTGCCATTCACCCAGTTGTTCAAGCTCCAAACTTGAGTCTCATCCTTGATTCCTCTCCCTCCCTTCCCCCATCCTAATCCAGCCCATCACCAAATGAGCTCTACCTCGAAATCCATTCAAATTTGCCCACTTCCCTTCACCAACCCTGCCCTCCTCTTTCCTGGACTGCTGCAATGAGTCCCGAATGATCTCCTTGCATCTGTTCTTGCTTCCCTGCACTCTGTTCTCCTCTCTGAGACGACAGACAATGTTATTTAAGAATGTGCATCATGGGGTGCCTGGGTGGCTCAGTCAGGTAAGCGCCAGACTTCAGCTCAGGTCATGATCTCATGGTTCGAGAGTTTGAGCCCTGTGTCAGGCTCTGTGCTGACAGCTCAGAGCCTGCAGCCTGCTTCAGATTCTGTGTCTCCTTCTCTCTCTCTTCCCCTCCCCTGCCTGCACTCTCTCTATCTCTCTCAAAAATAAACATTAAAAAAAATTTTTTTTAATGTACATCACTTTATATCACTGACATGAAACCCTTCAAACATCTCCTATCACGTAGAATAATACATAACCTCTTATTCTGGTTTACAGAGCTTTGCACACTTAACCTCTCCAATCACATATCATACTACTCCCCCTGGGGCTCATACCACATCTTCAGCCACTGTGACCTTCTCTCCAATATACTAAACTTGTTCCTGCCCCAGGGTCTTTGCACTGCAACCTCTACCCACAATAGTATTCTTCTGATCTTCATATCTTTAATTATAATTTCAAGTTTAGCTTAAATATGATTTCCTCAATCTGAATTATACTCACCCAACCATTCTATTATATTGTTCTACTTTAAAGTTATTTTTTAAATTTTTTTAACGTTTATTTATTATTGAGAGACAGAGAGACACAGAGCATGAGCAGGGGAGGGGCCGAGAGATGGAGAGACATAGAATCTGAAGCAGGTTCCAGGGTCCGAGCTGCCAGCACAGAACCCGACACGGGGCTCCAACTCACAAACCAGGAGATCATGACCTGAGCCGAAGTCGGACGCTCACCCGACTGAGCCACCCACGCGCCCCTATGTTGTTCTACTTTGCATTCTACTTATCGCTATCTGATTAATTATTGTAGTCACGTTTTACTCTGGCTGTTTCCATTCCACTAGACATAAACTCTATGAGACTAGGGACGTTAATCTTAGTTATCACTATATCCTTAGAGCCTAGGATAGTGCTTTGCACATGGTAAGAATTTCTTAAGCAAATACTAATAGTAATATTACTGTTACTATAGTGAATTTTGTATGTATTGTGTACCAGGCTGTTATACGGTGGAAAAGGGGGGGGGGTGATAATAATAATAATAATAATAATATTGTTCTTATAGGGCTTGGCACAGATAAGAGATGATTCACATAGAGTGTTTGCTTTGCTGAAGGTCTTACTATCACCTGTTTGCCCAATGTCTGAAGCTTGCCAGGGCTGGACGCAGATATCACTGCCTTTAATGCTGGGCTCTTACCACCCCATGGGAAAACTGGTAATACTCTGATTTATGTCTTATGATATTAATATCATCTCAGAAGATTTTGTTGTATTAGTGTCCTCATTGTGTCTCTTTTTCACCCTTCTCTTCTAAAACAATATGTGCCTGTATTTCAAAGGCATCTTATAGCTAGCAGATAGTTGTATTTTGCTGTTTTACTGGCCTGTCAATAATCTGTTTCCTAACTGGAAGTTGTTGGTTGATTTTTTTTAGCTATGTTTTTAAAGTTATTTTCTTAGTGGCTAACTCAAGATTAATACTAACTTAATTTGGGTAAAACGCAATCCATTTTCTTCCATGTAACTCCCTATACTTCTCCTCCTTTGTGCTATAATCGTCATATAGATGACATTTAGATGTGTTACAATCCAACATCTCAGTGTTGGATTCATTATTAGTTATTAATGTAATTATTTATTTACATAATTTTATGTCTTTTAAAGAAATTAAAAGAGAAAAATATATGTATACTATTTTTTTATATTTGTCCACATAGTTACAGTTTTTCATGCTCTTTGTTTTATTATTATTATTATTATTATTATTATTTGCAGATGCTAATTCACAGTATGGTGTCCTTTCTTTTTACCCAAAGGACAACCTTTAATATTTCTTGTAAGAAGGATCTGCTAGCAATGAGTTCTCTCAGTCTTTATTTTTCTGGAAATGTCTTTATTTCTCCTTCAATAATGGAAGCTGTTTACAGGGTTACATAATTATTGGTCACAGGTTTGTTGTTCTTTTCTTTTAGTATCTTGAATATGTCTTTCCCTTACCTTTTGGCCTCCATTGTTCCTGATGGGAAACCCGTCATTAATCAATTGTTTTTCCTTTGTAAGTGATGAGGTAAATCACTTCTGTTGCTTTCAAGACTTTCTCTGTCTCTGGCGTTTGGTCATTTGAGTACGATGTGTTTAGGTGTGAGTACCTTTGTGCTTCTCCTTTCGACATGCCTTGGGGGGTTTGCACACTATTTCCACAAATATTTTTTCGGACCCTTTTTCTCTCTCCTTTCCTCCTGGAATTCCTAGCAGGAACTGCCCTGTTACGTTGCTTCGCTACCTGACCCCATGGACGTATAGGCCGTATAGAACCTCTATTCTTCTGGAACTTTTCTATTTATGTGCGATTGTATGTATGTGTACAAAATTTCATTTTTTCCCTCCTCAGTGAATGATGTGGCACCATTATAGTATTCTGTATTTTGCCTTTTGTGTTTTGTTTTGTTTTTAAGTTTACCTCTTGGACGGCAAACGGGAACGTCCCTGGCCATTCCTCAGACAGAACTTAACCTCCTTTTTCGAACGTGCACTGAGTAGCTATCGTGAGCAAGGCCCACATGCAGTCAGTGCCTGCTATGGACACATGAAGACAGCTTTCTGTGCAGACATACAAACGACTGCCACGCAAGGCGGATGGTGGCAAGTGGCAGGGGGGGCAGAGAGTGTTCTGGGAAGCACTGGAGAGAGAGAGAGAGAGGGAGGGAGAGAGAAAGAGAGGGAAACGACGTGATTTCTGGCTTGAGACGGGTCAGGAAAGTCCTCATGGTGTTGGTGACATATGAGTTAGATCAGGAATGGAACAGAGGAGAGGTCTTTCGGAAAAGGCTGTTCAGGTGGAGAGAACAGGTGGACAGACACAGACAAGGGCCTGGGTGGGGAAGAGAAGCTGGCTTGAGCATCCTGTGTGGATAAGAAACTGGTACAGGAGGCACAGACCAGGTGGCCGTGGGGTTAAGCGCCAGTCCCAGGAAATGAGCAAGGACTGAGGACTTTCCCAAGATTTCTGCTTGTCAGGGTTCTGTCTCAAGATTCAAAGGACTGGATTCATAGATTAGAGGTACTTCCCAGAGGAAACCCTCTCATCCTAAGCGCAAATCTCAATAAATTTGTTGTAGGGGCGTCTGGGTCGCTCAGTTGGTTAAGCTGCCGACTTCAGCTCAGGTCATGATCTTGCGGTCTGTGGGTTCGAGCCCCGCGTCGGGCTCTGTGCTGACAGCTCAGAGCCTGGAGTCTGCTTCAGATTGTGTCTTCCTCTCTCTCTCTCTGCCCCTCCCCTGCTCACTCTCTGTTTCTCTCTCAAAAATAAACCTTAAAAAATTTAAAAAATAAATACATTTGTGGTAGAAACTTCCCTCCCTTTCCTACTACTTTAATTTGGTTCCATTTCCCTCATTTGTTTTTTCTGGTCCCTGTTCCATGATGTCTCCTGCTGTAGGTGAGAGTATGGAGATGGTAAACATCCCCAGAAGAAGACAGGGGCCCTGTGTAATATGCTGTGCATTAAAGGAAAATAATTTTTTTAAAAGGGGGGTTGCTTATAAACTTAAAGAGGATTAGCCCCTTATCACAAAGAATAAGTTCAAACTTCTAAATGGTTTAGAGAAGTAATTCATATAAAGGACTGCTTGAAAGCTAGTCATCTATCATTTTTTAGTAGGCTTCATGTCCAGCACAGGGCTTGAACTCATGACCCTGAGATCAAGACCTGAGCTGAGATCATGAGTCTGATGCTTAACCACCTGAGCTACCCACACGCCCCAGCCATCCTGTATATTAAATACATTTTAGATACTGCTAATTTTTAGGTTATCTCGATCATAAAAAAAACTTCAAACCATGTTTTCCAAGTGCACAGAGAATTGTTTCTACTGCATTGTACCCTTCAGTCACACTCTTGGTCTTCTAGGAACAGACAAAAACAGCGCTAAAGCTCACATTATTCTGTTTGCTGCAGGGATTTTGTTAAGGATACGGCATTTGACATTAATCAGTGCCCCCTCAGGAGCTATTTCCTTCAAGTCTTACTGCCAGGAGAAGTTTTGCTTGCCCTGAAGATCTGATACGTTTTCTTCTCGTGAACATTGAGAATCACGTGACTGATTCCATTTCCCCCTTTTGCTTTGGCAACCAGGAAGCTCAGTGCCAAATTCATTATTTACTTAGTGACTGCAGAGAACCTAAGTGACCTGCATCCTAATGTAGTTCTTTGCTTTTTGCTCTCGAACTGACCTTCTCTAATTTATATTTTCTTTGGTCTAGGTTATTATTTGCACACACGCAGACACACACACATCACACACACACAGATACACACACTTCTTTTAAGGCATAAGAATGGAGCACGGATAAATGAAACAGGAACCTAAAGCACATTAAACTGTCAATTGTTCTTATCTTTCTATATTTGCTTCCAGTTTTAGCCTTACACACACACACACACACACACACACACACTTATTTCCACATACTTAAATTCAAATCATCATTAGACACAAGATTAGAACAAGATTTATTTTTTTAATGTTTATTTATTTTTAAGAGAGAGATAGAGTGCAAGTGGGGAGTGTGGCAGAGAGAGAGGGAGACACAGAATCCAAAGCAGGCTCCAGGCTCTGAGCTGTCAGCAGAGAGCCCAATGCAGGGCTCGAACTCATGAACCATGAGATCGTGACCTGGGCTCAAGTTGGATGCTTAACCGACTGAGCCACTCAGTTGCCCCAGAAGTTATTTTTTTAAAGGCACCTGCCTCCCTTCACCGTGTCCTTCTGGAATTCTTACTTCTTTTCCAGCTGGCGATTCTCCTGTCTACATTCAAAGACCACTATTGCAGGCGAAGTTACTATCTGCCTATGTGATTCATTTCTGGAAAGTTCTGATCTCTTGCACCATTTCACTTCATCTTTGATCCTACCCCGATGGACCATAGAGTAAATGTGAATTCTTCTTCCATAGTTGGTAGTATTTGAAGTAGGCTATTATATCCCCCACGAGATTTTTTTTCTTTTTACCACAAACTTCAAGTATTCTGCAAATGATATAGCCACGAGTTCTCTCATTGGTTATCTTGGTCACTTTCTTCCAAACACAATCCTATTCTGTTGATTTCCTTTTTAAAGTAAGTTTAAGAGAATTAAACTCAAAACTCTCAAAGCATCCTTGCCCCTCATTCTAAGTACATATTAGCTTTCTGTGGAGTCAGATTGTAACTGACTCACAACGGACTTCCTGCTAGCCAGAGTCCCTAAACCCTTTCTGCACATGCCAGAGTTAAGTTATTTTTTCTCCAACCTGTTTTTGGGCAATTAGTCTTTTTGAATGTAAGTGAAAGGTCTTCTATTGCCCTCATCAATTTTCATCTTGGTATGTATAAACCATACCTTAGAACTTGGCAAAATTATTCTGGATTTTTCTCCCATCAGCCAAGACATTTGCTCCCCTTCTTGGCTTCCCCATTCACAGATTTGATGGTCTGACCTTTATATCACCGCTTGATGCAGGGATAAAAATCTTACGGTCAGCAAAGCCAGGAGCCCCTGGTGTGGGTTAGCAGGGACCTTCTTCTAGGATAACACTGTTCTATTTTTTTTTTCAACGTTTTTTATTTATTTTTTTGGGACAGAGAGAGACAGAGCATGAACGGGGGAGGGGCAGAGAGAGAGGGAGACACAGAATCGGAAACAGGCTCCAGGCTCTGAGCCATCAGCCCAGAGCCCGATGCGGGGCTCGAACTCTCGGACCGTGAGATCGTAACCTGGCTGAAGTCGGCCGCTTAACTGACTGCCCCACCCAGGCGCCCCTGTTCTATTTTTAAAATAGTATTCTGTCTGCACCATTATTTGCCATTAATCTTCAAACTATCATCCAAAATAAAATTTAGTAACCATCTACCGAGGACAAATTATGTGTCAGGCATTGTACTAAAAGTTCTTACATTATTTGAATTTGTTCTTTGCTGAATCTCAGAGACAAAAATGTCAGATAGAACAAGGCCAAGACCCTCATGCCTGACTCATGGTTTGCTGCTTTGTGTGGAACCTGAAAAAATTAGGTTCTAACGCTGTTGATAATAAACTTCGTATATAACTTTTTTTAACCTTTAGTCATATTTTGATAGAGACAGAGTGTGAGTGGGGAAGGGCAGAGAGAAAGGAAGACACAGAATCCCAAGCAGGCTCCAGGCTCTGAGCTGTCAGCACCGAGCCCCACGTGGGGCTCGAACTCACGGATGGTGAGATCGTGACCTGAGCTGAAGTCGGACGCTTAACCGACTGAGCCACCCAGGTGTCCCAATAAATTTAGTATTTAGTACTCAATGCATGCTGACACTAAATTGAAATTGGTTGGGGATGCCAAAAATAGTGAACTGTCTTTCACGTTCAGCCTTCAGCTATCAGGTTCAGCTGGAAAGAAGAGTGGGATTAAAGATGATATGCATTGCTGGAAAAAAAGCCAGAAAGATTGTCTCAAGAAGGCAAGATGTATTTGAGATTTTACATATTTTTTTCATTTTGGAGAAGACAATCCTCTTCATGACATGCAAGTTAATTTACCAACGCAGGCTTTTAAAACATTTTAGAGACAGAAATGCATTATCTACACAAATGGGGGATCGCCTTTAAGCTCTTTCTGGCTACTCAGCCAGTTTCTGATGGAGCTGGAATCGGACATTCGTTCTTTTCTCCAACAATGAAGCCCTCATCTCTCCATCTTGCCTGAGAAGCTAATGTGATTGGTTTTGAAAATGCCTTGTTGGAGTCCCAAGGCACCACTTTGCGTTTCATTTTTTTCTTAGGTAACATGAGGTCACACAGACATTTCCAGAATCAGCGGAGTCTGGGAGTTCACCATTGTCTGTCTTTATGAAGTATTCCATCTGAGTTAATCGACCACTGTTTATTTAGCCATTCCCCTATTGTTGGCCATTTGGGTTCTTTCCAATTGCTAATTATTACAAATGGGCTTTGAGGACTGGTAAGTGCTAGACAGATGTAGGGCTCCCTCATTATTCTTTTGTTATCACACTCCCAGGATGCAGGCATTTTTCTGTCTTCCTGACCTTCTTCTTCCTAATGGCACTCTTATAAAAGCACCAAAGATCTGAAAACACATGCTTTATTAAATCATCCAAGGCTGCACTATTAATTTCTTTGTCTCTTCAAGTTCAATACAGAAGTCTAAAAATTGTAGGTCTGCGTCTGCTCTTCTTCACGGAGTTGCTAATCAAATCCTAGACTTTTCCATCCCACCTTTGTTATGCTTCACTTTCAAGTAAATTCATTTCAGTTCCCCAACCCATCCCTCATTTTTTAAAAGTAAAAAGAAAGGATAAATTATGTGGGTTAATATTCTAAATGAAGTATTTGCCCAGGAAACCAAAATATGAACATATACATATTGGATGAAGATTTACTTTCAAAGATCTCATATGGAATACATATTTATTGCACAAAAGTTGGAAGAATATTTAAAAGTAAGTAAAAGGGAACAAAAAGGTTACATCCCATTTTCTCAGAGCCCCCACTACTAAGATCTTGGTGGATTCCCTTCTAGTTTTCTTTTTCTCTGCAGAATTTTTTTCTTTGCAGAGCTGTTTTGAAAAGTTTTCAAAGTTTAATTCATTTGAAAGTATCTTCAGGCTGTGTGAAGGTGGAGAGACCATGGGATGGGGTCAGGACCCCTTAGGTGGGGTCATTTCTCAGGGCCAGTCCCGCACTGATCTCATTTTACCTGAGTGACCTTGGGCGAGTCCTATAAACCCCTGGTTCTCAAAATAGGGTGTCTCCCTGAATCCTAATCTCTCCAGAAGGCTGTTAGGAAGTTACATTCTTGTATGGCACAACGGACTTAATGAATCACAAACAGAAGTGAGAACTGCTGCCCTACCCTGTCTGGTAGATTTCTTTCTAAATCAAAACGGGTGTGGGGTTTGGGCTGGGTCATCCAGGGTAGGAGTTCTTATCACAGGGCTCCCCTGGATGGGGGGTGAACTTCAGGGATCTGAGAATCCTGGGAACTTGGCTGTAGGTTTTCGTCTTTCCCGTGTATGCATTTTGTGGACAGACTGTCTATATAGCTTTAAATTTTATAGATTTATCAGAGAGCTTCTTACTCAGCAAGATACCTGAGCCTTCCTTCATTGATCTAACATCTCTTCCAGAAATCCCTCTGTCATGGTCCTCTGATGGCTGCGAGAAGTACCATGTTGTCTCCGTGAACATCCTCCTTCTTCCACTGTGGCCAGAAAAGGCATGAGACTCTCCTCTTTCATTAGTTATGTGGCCTCAGGCCAGTTGCACAGCCCCTTGCGATAATTTCCCTCTGGCAGAACTTAGTAGTAGCATATTTTATTTCATGCCTGCTTTACAGGCACTGCTGTAAGCACTTTTGACCAACTATCTCATTTCAGTCCACAGGACGATCCTGTGAAAGAGGCATTCTTATTACCCCTCTTTTAAGAATGAGCAGGCAGGCACAGAGAAGTCAACTAACTTGCCCATGATCACACAGCTAATAGATGGTGCAGTTGTGACTCAAAACCACACTGGCTGCTTCTAAATCTATGCTAAGCGCAGCAGTCCCCCCTTATCAGCAGGGGATACGTTCTAGGATCTCCACTGGATGCCTGAGACCTCAGATAATACTTCATCCTATATATACTCTGTTTTTCCTGCACATACTCATGTATGATAAGGTTTGATTTGTAAACAAGGCACAGTAAGAGATGAACAACAATCAAACAATAAAATAACACAATTAAAATAACATCTGCATATTGCTATGAGAATAGGGTCTCTAAAAATATCTTCCTTTTACAGTACTCATCCTTCTTCTTGCGATGATATTGGATGATAAAATGCCTACGTGATGAGATGAAGGGAGGTGACTGGTGTAGACGTTCTGACCCAGCGTTAGGTACTACTGACCTTTGGATGATGTGTCAGAGGGATCATCTATTGCACGATCGCGGCTGACCACGGATAACTGAAACCATGGGAAGCCAGGCAGCGGTTCAGGGGGGGCACTGTAGTGAGTACTGAGAGCATTAGGACTAATATCACTTCTAATAATGCTATCAGTAATGAATGATACTAATTAACACTAACAGAACCTGCAATATCACTGCTAATACCACTATCTACAGCAGACTGTAATGGAACTGCAAGCGGGCCCCAGCTGGGGGACCCTGACCAAGGGGACTCCTCCATTCTTCTGGGAACCTCTGGGAATTTCCACTTCTTCATTGTCCCCTGGGGATGGGAAATGCCGCCTGCCTCCCAGGGCCGCTGGCTCCCGGGCAGAGCACAACCTGCCACATAATATTACCGGATAGATGTTTTTGTTGTGGTAAAATATGTATAACATAGAATGTACCATCTTAACCATATATAAATGCACGGTTCCGTGGCATTAAATCATTCACATTGTAGTATATCTACTACACAGGTTTTGCTTGTATTTTCTACACTGTGTAGAGTACTCAGCCCAGAATCTGGTACCTTGCAAGTAGTCAACCTTCAGCCTGCCCCTCCCCCTGCCGGGCCCCTCCCCTCCCTCAGCCTTTGACAAGTGTCCCATGCCTCAGAGATTTCAGTTAGCATTCTCCGGTGCGGTGTGAGGCAGGATGACAGGTCTCTCCAAGTGATCGTGGGCACGTGACTCCATAGCTCTCTGCCTCAGTTTCCTTCTCTATAAAATGGGGATGAGAGCAGCACCTACCAAAGAGGCTGTCACCTGAGCGAGGCTCTCGGCACAGCTCCAGCCCTGGCAAGCGCTCAGTAAAAGCCGGAGACGACTTTCATTATTTGGGGACCGCATCCTTCCTGGGAAGAGTACGCTGGCAGGGGTGCAGAGGAACTGGAGGCTGGCGCTGGCCCCAGACGGCTGCTCGCCCTTGCTCCCTCCAGGCCGCCTTGACGGAAGGCGCTCAGGGGAACAAGTGGCAGTGGGCGCTCAGGGGAACAAGTGACTGGGTTGCTAGGGGAACAAGTGACAGTGGGTGCTCAGGGGAACAACCTCACAGTGTTGTGAGGAGGAGGAGGGAGGCCTTCGGGGCCCACGGAGCGCTTTATTCCATAAAAAGCTTCGACTCAGGCTGTCATAGTGGCCTCGGATTTCTGTGTCTCTTCAGCTTCTATTTTGAGTGCAGAATTGGCGTGGGAATGTTTTCCTTGATTTCAAGCCCTAAGTAGTTGTTGGGGAACAGCTGTTTTGAAAGATCATCTTTGAGGCACTGAGATGCTGCTACAAAACAAATTTCCTGAACCAAGAAAGGCTTCCCTGTTCCATTTGCCTGATTTTACTTTTGTCCAGGTCTTTCCTCCTGCCGTTGCTTCTTCCCGAACCCTCTTTTTCTACCCTGACTCCTGCACTTGGGCTCCCGTCGAAATCCCCCTCGTTGCCTCGCTGCCACTTCTCCAGTGGAACTTTCTCTGGTTCCCGCAAAGTATCTCGCTGGGTGGGCTTAGCCCTGCCCTCTGACCTGGGTGTGGGTTGGTTCTGAAGCAGTCCCTCCCCACCTGGATCGCGGGTTCTGGAAGACTCCAGGGCCTTGTTTGAGTCATGACCCCTCCCGTGCTGCCATTGAGCAGGAAACTGGTGAACGTTTCTCTTTGTCAGCTCAACATCCAGACGGTCTACTCGTTCTGTTGGTGGAGGGAATCCTAAGGGGGTCGGTGGAAGGGTCCCACCTCTTGCACAGAAGCCAGAAGAGGGACAAGACATCCAAGCTCCTTGGCCTCTGTCTGGCGGAACACAGGGAAGCCCTTGGCCGGGGTTAGCATTGCTCACTCGGGTGCAAGGCTGATTCTCCAGCTTTCTGAACTAGCAGAGACCCCAGAAAATTCATTTCTGTTTAAGTTAATGAACGTTGTTTCCACGTTGTTTCCGTGGTTCATCGCCAGTAATTCTTACTAGTATAGCGCCACGAACAGAATGAAAACTTCAGGGATGTTGATAAACTTGAGGTTGCTGAAATCAATCCCCCGTGATGATTATCCGTCGTTTCTGCCTCCTCCACGTTCCGGTACCCCTTCTGACGCTAGCAGCCTGAGTTTCCATTTCCAAACCACTGTCTCCATTCTGGGTCCACGCGGTTCAAGGGGAGCTGACTCCAGCCACGGCTGCAGGGTGGGTAAGTCTGGCCAAAGCACCGCACCCTCTGGCTGCCGTGATTGGCTCAGAGATGGGCATGTGACCTCCTCCAGGCCAATAGATTCCGTCCCAGGACTTCTGCCAGAATGACTCAGAAGAGGCGTGTCTCTTTGCCAAGCCCCTAGGCTGGTGGCTTAGAAGACTGGAGTTCTCAGGGAGCGCCAGGAGGGTGAGTCGACACGAGGGCTCTTGAGGCTGAGTCCAGAGGAAAGCAAAGCTGAGAGATGAAGAGAAAGAAGTTCCTGATGACATTGGTTAAGGACCTGGATTGAACAGCATCTGAGTTGTAATAATAACAGCTGACATGTCTTAGATACTAGGTACCAGGCACTGGTGTCAGCATTTCACAAGTTGTCAACATTTTCTCAGGCTGCCATAACCCAGCTCTATGAACTGGGCGGTTGAAAACAACACGAATGTGTTGTCTCATAGTTCTGGAGGCTGAAGAGTCAGATTCAAGGTGTTGGCAGGGCCATGCTCTTGGCTACAGGCTGAATTAGGCCCCCCAATTTATATGTTGAATCTTTAACCCTCAGGAGAAAGGGCATATAGGGAAGTAGTTATGGGTAAATAAGATCATAGAGTTGGCCATTGGTTTGATAGTATTACTGTCCTTATAAGAAGAGACACAAGAGAGCTCTCTAGCTCTCTCTCTGCCACGTGAGAAGTTGGTCCCCTGCAAGCCAGGAAGAGAACTCGCACCAGAAACTGACCCTGCTGGACCCTGATCTGGAACTTCCAGCCTGCAATCTGCCAGAAAACGAATTTCTGTTGTTCTAGCTGCCCAGTCCACAGTATTTGACTCCGGCAGCCCAAGCAGACTGATATGCGACCTGTGACCTGAAGGAGAGATTCCTTCCTTGCCTCTTACAGGTTCTGGTAGCTCCAGGTGTTCCTTGTCTGGCAGCTGTGGCACATCCTGCCTCCAAGAACCCATGGTGCTCTCCTCCTGTGTCTGTGTCCCCGTGTCCCTTCTCCCCTCCTAGAAGGATAGCAGTCACATTGGATAAAGGGCCCACTCTACTCCGGTATGACCTCATCTTAATCGATTACATTTGCAAAGATCCTGTTTCCAAATAAGGTCACATTCTGATGTACTGAGGGTGAGCACTTCAATGTATCTTTTTTGGGCAGCATAATTCAACCCATAACACATGTGTTGATTTACCCAATCCCCACAACGAATCAATAAGTAGGCATGCATTTAGCATCATGGCCTCACCCACATGAGCGAAGTAAGGCCCAGAGAAGTTAGGTAACATGCTCAAGATCCTATGGTGAGTAAGGGTTTGAGCAGAGATCTTACATCAGACAAAGTGGTGGCAAAGCCTGCACATTTAGCTACTTCACAGTTTAGACCCGAGACATGATCCAGTCGATTCCCTAATTTGCTTAGGCCGGTTTGAATTGGGTTTCGGTGCCTTGTAATGATTCCTTCTTCCTAGCATTGGTCTCATCCTTTCCTGTGTCTAAGCTCTTACAGACATCTCAGCCTCAGGACTTCACTCAGACCTGCCCCTTTGGGGTCTATTTCAGGTTCTACAATTACTTCTTCCTCTTCCTTCCCCCTCCTTCCTCCCCATCAATACTCTGTGCATCAGATGCTAGCTCTCAGCTGGGTCAGAAGGAAGCCAAGGGAGTAAATCAATACAGAGTGAGGTTGATTTATAGATTGTAATTTTCCTAGAGGCTTTTAGCTTTTAGATGCAAGCTCTTAACCCATTGCCTATCTGGAAGTTCAGATCTTAAGATAAAAAGATGGCCTTCAGGTCAAAGGGAGTGAACTTTAGGGGCTGATGCTCTCTTTATTCCTTTAACAATTCCAAACAGATGCCATGTGTGGGAGTTTAGTTTGAGGGTCCTCCTGTTAGGGTATAGTTATTGATCTCTTTTGCAGAGTGGGGATGTGTATGTACCTTCGATCTTGTACATATGAAGATCGTTGCTTTAGTCGATTCAAGATTTTCTCTTTTTTCAGGTTAGGTCTCTTCCCCTTGGGATTGCCTTTACTTCATATCAATCTTTTAACCTTTCCTATAATTCAAACATAATTCAAATGTCTTATACATAGAGGATACATGTTTTCCCTGACAGGTATCATTCCAGTGATCAGCACACACACCAAATCAGAGTTAGATGTTTTTCTGTTGGAAATCTCAGCTTCTGGGAACAAGGGGTGAGTCTGATTTTTACCCCCTCTTAACTTCTTAACCATCTTAGCTAAAGCTGGTCTGGCATACTAGGTAAGGACACATGGAGCCAGAGGGACTTGGATTGGAATTTCCACTGTGGTATTTATTTGTCTATGGCCTGTAGGAAGATGAGCTGACTTAGCTCCTAGTCATAACGTGGACATTATACCATGTTGCAGAGTTGCTGAAAGGAATAAATGATATACTGATTATCAAGCTCTTAGTTCAACACATAATACATTTCAAAATGGTATTATTTTCTTATTTTTATCTTATACCCGTCTCTCAACAGAATAGACTGCCTTGCATACAGTTTAGCACTCAGCAAATGTGGAAATTCTATCAGCTTAATATAAAATTCCCAGGCCAGTCAGGACACTGAATTTCTAGATAATGGTGCCCTGAAGGGGAGAGCTATATCAAGTTCAGTTTCCACGAATGGATTTTGATTTCGTGGTGGCCTTGTGAATTGAGATAAGGCCTGGTCTTCTCTGTGGGTGTAGTACTTATAGCAGAGTCAGTAATGGGTGTCTTGGTGTATATAAAGTCACTTTGCTCTCTGGAATTGCTGATTGCAACTTGGAATTTAGGGAGCTGTTTATGTGCTTCTTTATTCATAGGGCAGCAATTCTTCTTCTGTCTGTTTGGATCGACTAAATTAAAGATGAATAATAAGTCCTAGCAGGAGCACCGGGAAAACTTATTTCATAGGATTATAAATATTTTACGAGAATTCAGGAAGAATGGGAATCTTGGGCAGCCTCTTCCAAACAGGGATGGAGAGTTTTCTATCCTGGCATGGGAAGGTCACCATCTTGAAAACATGGGCGTCCTGAGAAGAGGCTTGCGTTCTAGCTGTGACACTTACTAGTTGTCACATTTGTAATTGGGAGAAATTACTAAAGTTACTGGAAACTCAGGTTCCATATTCATTCATTCATTCCTTCAAAGTTACTGTGCACTAAATACTGTTCTAGGCTCCAGATAGATGGTAATAAGGCAAACAGGCAAGAATCTCTGTCTTCATCAAGCTCATAGTTTAATTCAAAACAAATATACATAGTAAATTATAGTAATTTTCCTCCTCTGAAGGAGGAAAATAAAAGGTGAGGACAGGAGTAAGGGAATGTGTGTATATGAGGGTGAATTTTAGGTGAGGTATACAGGACAAGCCTCAGTGAGAAGCCAACATTTGAGTAAAGACCTGGAGGAAGTGAGGGAGTGAGGACGACCAATATCTGGGAGAATTGCAGGCAGAGGGAATACAGCCAGAGTGAGGATCCAGGGGCAGAGGCAAGTTTGGCATTTTGGAAAAGTTGCAAGAGGCCAGGATGGCTGGAATGGAGTGAGGGACATGGGGTGGTTGGTGCTGGGGTTAAAGAGGTGATAGGGTCAGACTTGTAGCCCTGGAGCATGTGGTAAGGAGCTTGGCTTAGGACCCATTGGAGGGTCTTAAGCAGAGAGAGGGAGACAAGATCTGACTTGTTTTAGCATGCTCCTCTGGCTCCTGTGTGGGGAATAGCTTGTAGGAGGATACATACAGAAGCAGGGAGATAAGTTAGGCGATTATTACAAAGATACAGAAGGAGAGGTGATTGTAGCTTGGCTGAAATCAGGGTCATAGCAGAGGAAATGGTGGGAAGCAATAGAATTCAGGATATATCTTGAAGATATAGGCAAAAGAAGAGACTGTATCTGAGAGGATGTTCTGACATATTGAATGTGGGGAAAGATAAGAATTAAGGATGACCCCAGTGTGTTTTATCTGAGAAACTGGAAACATGGATCCACTGTTAAATGAGATCAGAAATGGTGCAGGAGGAACAGGTTTTAGAGGGACTATCTGGGGATTTGCAATATTTATGTTAAATTTGAAATATCCATTAGATACTCCAGTAGAGGTGTGGAGTAATTGTTGAGTATAATTACTCAAAAGGGGGAGAGAACTGGGTTAGACATATGAGTTTAGAAGTCATGGGCATCGATGGTATTAAATGGCATTAAAGCTACGAATGCCTATGGATGAAAATAGAGATTCAAGGACTGATCCCTAGGACTCTCTTTCACTTAGAGGTCAAGGACATATGGAGGAACTAGTGAAGCAGGTTGAACAGCTAGGGAGGTCAGAGAAAAACCAGGCAACTGGAGGCCAAGTGAAGAAAGTGTTTGAGGTATAAGAGAATCACCAACTGTGTTAAGTGCTAATGAAAGGTGAGGTAAGCTCAGGACTGAGGATTGAGCATTGCAATTAGCCACATGAAGTTACTGGTGATCTTGAGAAAAGCAGTTGTGACAAAAACTTGTTTGGAGTAGATTTAAGTGAGAATTGGAAGAAAAAATTTAGACACAGTGAGTTTAGACAACTCTTTTGGTGAGTTTTGCTGTAAAGAGAAGAAAAGGGATGGACCAGTAAGGATTTTGGGTGTGTGTGTGTTATATTAATATTGGGAGAAAGAGCAGCACATTTGGATGCTGATGGGAATGGTCCAGGAGAAAGGGGGAAGCTGAAGCTGTAAAAGAGGAAGGAGAAAATGCCAACAACGATGTTCATGACTAGGCAAGAAGAGATGGGATTTGGTGTGCAAATAGAGAGGTTAGCTTTAAATAGGAGCGTGAGCGTGGGAGGGATGGTAGGAGTAGATGGACAGAGAATCAGGCAGGCGGGTAAGATTTGGTCAAGAAAAATTGCAGAAGTTCTTTTTAATTTTCTGTGAAATAACCGGATTCTCTAGCTATGAGGAAGGATGGGGCAGTCATGTTAGAGGTTGGAGGAGAGAAGAGATGGGATGAAACAGTTGGCTAAGAGAGTGGATGGACTGAGGACACTCAGTGATTGCCAGATAGCAGCAGGGGCTTTGGGATGGTGAGAGGATAGAGTGGGACCAGCCAACATGGTAGCCTGTGTTTCTGTTAGTTGAATGGGTAACAGTGCAGAGGGTCCAGCAGGTTGGATTAGAACTATGCTTTAACCAAGTGAATATGACAAAGCAAGAGAGGGACAAAGGTGTTGAACTTGTGTTCCCAGAGGATTGCAATGTGATTGACCATGGAAGGTAAGCTAAAGAAGGAAGGACATGAGACATGAGACATAGTGAAAAAGTGGTAGGATAGAGTGACTTAGAGTGATTTATGATTAATACCTATTTTGGCAATTATTCTACTGTTGCCTGTGTACCCCACAAGACTGTAGGTTTCATGAGGACAATTACTATGTCTATTTCTTGCCAAACATTGTACCCTGGGCTTGGATCAGTGATTGACTCAAAAAAGCATTCAGTAATATTGAGTACATGAATGAATAGTAGCTTCTATTTATTGAATGGTTATAGGCACTTTGTAAACATTTATCTCTGCAAGTAACCCTATGATGTGGGTATTATTATATCCCCTTTTGTAAATAAGAAAATTAGCTCAGAATGACTATGGACTTTCCAAATCTCTAGCTGGCTGGAATCCAGATCCATTTGTCTGCAAAGTCTACAACCCTATTAGCAGTGTCTGAGTGCCTGCTATGTCCTTCTACAGTTAAAAATGCTTTCTCCTCTGGTAAGGAGCCGGCCATGGCCTCCCGACCTTGAGATTTGATCCCTCCCATCCCGCCCTTCGTGATGTCCCTTCTTCCCCCTCCAGCACTACTCATGATTTTAATATTGATTCTTCAGGATTGTTGCGAAGATCCCATTAACTTATGGATGTAAAAGTCCTTTTCAGATTTTTAATCTTCTGTATTAAGTAAAGAAACCACTTTGATTAGGATTTGTTCTTTACCACTTCAGGCTGTTTATTCCTTTAATCCCTCTATATCTCATCTTCCATTACTTCCCATTACCTCTTCTCCCTTTGCCACATGTTAACATCCACCCATTCTTTCCAGTTTAGAATGCGGGTGTAGCTTCTCCATAAAGATCCTAGGCCAGAGAAAGAAAGGCAGAGTGTGGGTTACGTTGTCTTGGCCAGGGGGAAAATGATCTGAAGTTTAAAAAGTCATGGGAATTCCTAGAGCAACACCGTAGACATTCCATTTGAAGATGATGGGATGTTATCTCCCATTGCAAGAGACAGTCTTTCCCAAGTGCAGGAAATGCTCTGACGTGGGAGGCTGATATTGGCAACTTTCCCCCTCTGAGGCTCAGTGCTCCTGGATTTGCCAGAAGGGGGCGCTCTGACTATCTGTACCTTCTGTGCCTTTGCTTCTCCGTGGTGTGTGTGGGTTAGGGCTGCTCAGGATTTTTCTGGAGGCTTGATCTGCAGGACCTTCTGGTAGGGTTGTGCAGCTGCGTCCTGAGCAAGAGTGCCCTGCTTGAGGGCATTCGTGGTGCCGACATCCAGCTTCCACTCTGCTTGCTGTGATCTGTCTGCTTTTTACTACTGAGTTTGTCCAGGGGAAGGGGCACCAGTTTATAATTGCGTAAGTGGGCCAGGTAGGCTAGTTCAGGATTGAAGCTCCTGTTTTCCTGATGTCCCATTCGGACATTTAAACTTGTGTGTCCGTGCGTGTTGTGCACGTGTACACACTGCTCATAACTTTACCTTTGAGAATTCATATCAAATAACGTGATGCCTTTTTTTTTTTTTTTTTCCAACAGTGATCTGACCCTTCCAGAATTTCAGATGCAATGTTCGCTGGCAAATTTCTGCATATTTTGTTTGGTCTTTGCTCCCCCAACCCACCCCCCACTGATGATGCAAAATCACCATTGGGTGTTCATGATGTGTTTTCTGTCTCTTTAAATTTTATGCATGCTTTTTTAAAGAGCATTAATTTTTGTTTGTTTGTTTTAGGACCACTTAACTAAAATACAAAATTGCCTTATACTATGGAACATTTCTTTTCAAATTTTTGTTTAAATTCTAGTTAGTTAACGTACAGTGCAATATTGGTTTCCGGAGTAGAATTCAATGATTCATCACTTACATACAACACAAAGGGCTCATTATTATAAGGGCCCCCCCTTAATTTCTATCACCCATCTAGCCCATCCCCTAGCCAACTCCTTCCAGCAAACCTCAGTTTGTTCTCTATCATTAAGAGGCTTTTAAGGTTTGTTTCCCTGTCTCTTTTTCCCTCTCTAATGTTCATCTGTGTGTTTTTTTCTTAAATTCCACACATGAATGAAATTATGTGCTGTCTTTCTCTGACTGACTTATTTTGCTGAGTATTACACTCTCTAGCTCCATCCATGTTATTGCAAACTGCAAGATTGTGTCCCTGTTGATGGCCGAGTAATATTCCATTGTATATATATACCCCTTCTTCTTTATCCACTCATTAGTTAATGGATATTTGAGCTCTCTCCATAGTTTGGCTTTAGTTGATAATAAAGCTATAAAATCAGGATGCAGGTGCTCCTTTGAATCTGTATTTTAGTATCCTTTGGATAAATACCTAGTAGTACAATTGCTGGATCATAAGGTAGTTCTATTTTTAATGTTTTGAGGAACCTCCGCCCTGTTTTCTAGAGTGGCTATACCACTTTGCATTCCCATCAACAGTGCAAGAGGGTTCCCCTTTCTCCACGTCTCTGCCAACCCTGGTTGTTTCTTGTGTTGTTCATATTAGCCATTCTGACAGATGTGAGGCGGTATCTCATCATGGATTTGATTTGCAGTTCCATGACGATGGATGATATTGAGCCTATTTTCATGTGTCCTGTAGCCATCTGGATGTCTCCTTTGGAAAATTGTCTATTCACGCCTTCTGCCCCTTTCTTCACTGGATTATTTGTTTCTTGGGTGTTGAATTTGCTAAGTTCTTTATACATTTTGGATATTAACCTTTTATTAAGTATGTCATTTGCAAATATCTTCTCCCATTCCATAGGCCGCCTTTTGGTTTTGTTGATTGTTTCCTTCGCCGTGCAGAAGCTTTTTATCTTGCTTAAGTCCCAATAGTTCATTTTTTGCCTTTGTTTCCCTTGCCTCCAGTGATATGTCTAGTAGAAGTTGCTCTGGTCAAGGTCAGAGTGGTTGCTACCTCTGTTCTCTAGGATTTTGATGGTCCTATCTTACATCTAGGTCTTTCATCCATTTTGAATTTAGTTTTGTGTATGGTGTAAGAAAGTGCTCCAGTTCCATTCTTTTGCATGTCACTATCCAGTTTTCCCAACATCATTTGTTGAAGAGATTGGCTTTTTCCATTCCATTTCTTTCCTGCTTTGTCAAAGATTGGTTGACGATATAGTTATAGGTCCATTTATGGATTTTCTATTCTGTTCCATTGATCTATGTGTCTGTTTTTGTGCCAGTACCATACTGTCTTCATGACTACAGCTTTGTAATACAGACTGAAGTCCGGAATTGCGAGGCTTCCCGCTCTGCTTTTCTTTTTCAGGATTGCTTTGGCTATTCGGGGTCTTTTGTGGTTCCATAAAAATTTTAGAATTGTTTCTTCTAGCTCTGCAAAAAATGCTGCTGGTATTTTGATAGGGATTGCATTAAATGTGTAGATTACTTTGGGTACCCTAGATATTTTAGCAATGTTTGTTCTTCCAATTTGTGAGCATGGAATTTTTTTCCCATTTCTTCACCTCCTCGTCGGTTTCTTTTTTAAGTGTTCTATAGTTTTCAGAGTACATATCTTTTACCTCTTTGGTTAGGTTTATTTTTAAGTATCTTACTGTTTTGGTGCAATTGTAAATTGGGTCAATTCATTGATTTCTTTTTCTGCTTCTTC
The DNA here is from genome assembly GCF_022837055.1 of Prionailurus viverrinus. NCBI lineage: Eukaryota > Metazoa > Chordata > Mammalia > Carnivora > Felidae > Prionailurus > Prionailurus viverrinus. Next base: position 102,119,938 of record NC_062570.1, read on the forward strand.
ATTATTGGTGGATAGCAATGGAACCAATTTCTTAATGTTGATTTTATATCCTGCAACTTTGCTTAATTCATGTATTAGTTCTAGAAATTTTTTGGTGGTCTTTTGGGTTTTCTACATAAAGTGTCATGTTGTCTGCAAATAATGAAAGTTTGACTTCTTCTTTGTCAATTTGGATGTGTTTTATTTCTTTTTGTTGTCTGATTGATTAGGCTAAGACTTCCAGTACTGTGTTAAATAGTAACAGTGGGAGTGGACATCCCTGTCTTATTCCTGACCATAGGGGAAAAGTTTTTCATTTTTTTCCCATTGAGGATGCTATTAGTTGTGGGCCTTTCATATATGGCCTTTATGATGGTGAGGTATGTTTCTTCTGTCCCTAATTTGTTGAGGGTTTTTATCAAGAACAGATGCTGTATTTTGTCAAACGCTTTTTCTGTATCTATTGACAGGATCATATGGCTCTTATTCTTTCTTTTATTAATGTGGCACATGACACTGATTGATTTGTAAATATTGAACCAGCCCTATAGCCGAGGAATAACCCCCACTTGATTGTAGTGGCAATTCTTTTAAGAATTTGGAAGTTTTCGGGGCGCCTGGGTGGCGCAGTCGGTTAAGCGTCCGACCTCAGCCAGGTCACGATCTCACGGTCCGTGAGTTCGAGCCCCGCGTCAGCCTCTGGGCTGATGGCTCAGAGCCTGGAGCCTGTTTCCGATTCTGTGTCTCCCTCTCTCTCTGTCCCTCCCCCATTCATGCTCTGTCTCTCTCTGTCCCAAAAATAAATAAATGTTGAAAAAAAATTTAAAAAAAGAATTTGGAAGTTTTCCTTTAATTTCTTTTTTTTTTTTTTTTTGGAACAATTTGAGAAAATTAGGTATTAACTCTTCTTTAAATGTCTGGTAGCAAATCCTGGGAAGGCGTCTGGCCCTGGCCTTGTGTTTTTGACAGATTCTTGATTACTGATTCAATTTCTTTGCTGATTAGAGGTCTGATCAAATTTTATATTTCTTCCTGTTTCAGTTTTGATTGTTTGTATGTTTCTGGGAACTTTTCCATTTCTTCAAGATTGCCCAGTTTGTTGACATACAATTTTTTCATAGTATTCTCTTATAATTGTTTTTCTGCAGTGTTGGTTGTGATCTCTCCTCTTTCATTTGTAATTTTTTTTTTAATTTGGGTCCTTTCTTTTTTCTTTTTGATAAGTATGGATGGGGGGGTCTATCAATTGTATTAATTCTTTCAAGGAAACAGATCTTACTTTCACTGATCTCTTCTACAGTTTTTGTTTGTTTGTTTGTTTGTATATCCTCTATTTATGCTCTAATCTTTAGTATTTCCCTTCTGCTGCCTTCACTATTCCTATTTTAGCTCTTTTAGGTATAAGGTGTGGTTGTGTATTTGAGACTTTTCTTGATTCTTGATGTAGGCCTGTATTGCAGTACACCTCCCTCTTGGGAGTGGCTTTGTTGCATCCCTAGAAGCTAGAAAAAAAAATAAAAATAAATAATAAATAATAAAAGAATTTAAAAAAATGAAAATGGAAGCTAGATCCTATTTTCCGTTGAGCTGAAGCTTTTGACACTCGATGATCAGTATATGCGGTGCATGCAAGGGTTCTTTGCTGGTCTTCTGGGGGTTTATGCTGCCCTGTTGCGTTGAATCTCAGGCCAACTTGCCCTAGTGGAGATACACCTGCATGGCGCAGGGGGTTTGGGGCTTGGTGTAAGTAGCTCCTGTCTCCACTTGGTGGCACTCTTCAACTCACTGAGGTTGGTCCGTGCTCATGCTTGTGGGGAGAGGGGAATGGCATTGCCCAACTCTCTCATCCCTGGAGCAGAGAGTTCACACCCTCCACTCTTCAGGAAGCCCTCACAGAAAATAAACAATCACCCTTCCTGTGTCCTCAGATTTCTTCAGATTCGTGTCTTCACCCTGTCTACATCTGAGCTGTCCACCTGCCAGGAAGCATAATATTCCTGTTTGTTTTTGGTTTTGTTTTTGTTTTTGTAATCTCAGGCATGAGGCTGGATTTCAAAACCAAAATTTAGGGATTTGCACATCACAGACCCACACTGATCCTCTGTGGCAAGGTTCCCCGCCCTTTTGCCATTTGCTCAGTTGCCCCAGGAAAGTGCATGACCATGCAGCTGTTGTCCCCATTCCTATGCTTCGGAATAGTGTGGCATGTTGATGCCAATTCTGTCCCCAGAGAGGCAATGCCACAACTCCAAAATGCACTCCAAGCAGGGGAAATGTTTCTCCCCATGGGACCCTGGGAATCATCAGACCATAGGACCCACTCCTGTGTCTCTACTCTTCTTCCCCACCAGAGCACTACTAAACTGGCAAGGCATGAACCAAGCAATGGTGCAGACTTCTAAAACCAGATTTTGCACTCTGCTGCTTATAATAATTTGCAGTAGCCTCCATAAGCATGTTCCTTCCCCTCCACAGCACCTGCGTTTCTTATCTCCTCCAAATCAAATCTCCGCAACTACTACTTTCCACAAGGCGGTCGTTTATCCTCTTGTAGATATACAGTTTTGTTCTCTCAGTCCTCAGATGGATTTATTGGGTGTAGAGAATGATTTGATGTTTATCTAGCTGTGTTTGAGGGAGGAGGCAAGCTTTAGGTTCCCCTGTTCCCCTACCATCTTAACTCCCTTTAACATGTTTTTAAATTGTGCCCTCCCATTCAGTATATTGCATGACCATTTTGTGGTTTTGTTTGTTTGGTTGGTTGGTTGGTTTTGTTTGTTTTGTATTTTTGCAAAACGGAAGTTGTCATGCATGCTTTGTAATACAAAAATTGTATAATGTTATAAATCTCATTCTTTTAATTTTATTCGGCATGATCTTTCTAAGATATGACTATTTTTAATTTTTCAACTGCTTTGCATCCCTCCCTGATTCTCTTTGGCCCTTGTGTTTCCATGGCTTATCAAAGTAAAGTGCAGTTGCATTGCTCCCTTCTCTGGGAAGACTTACTTCCTTCTACCAATGTTAGTCTCCCTCTTCTGGACTCCCATAGTATTTCAAAACTTCTGTTGCAGTAACTAGGATTTCATTTTGCAATTCAAAGAATCTTCTTATCTGTTTGTGTTGAGATGCTCCACAGAGGAGACCGACATATACATTTGTGCAATTCTAGCAGCTAGCGTAGCTTTTACAACATATATTTTCAACAAATGTCCGTTCAGTGAATGAATGATCAATCTAATCGCTAACGTTTACTGAGTGTGAACTACGTGTTAGACACTGTACCGAGTGTTTCATGTCTATTGAACTAATTCTATCCTCACAACAGCCTATGATTTAGGAACTACTAGGGACTATTATTAACATTATTTTACTATTTATTAACATTATAATAGAGAGAAAAACTGAGACATAGAATGTTCAAGTAACTTTGAAATTCATGTAACTTATTGGAGTGCCTGGGTGGCTCAGTCGGTTAAGCAACCGACTTCGGCCTGGTTTGTGAGTTCGAGCCCCGTGTCGGGCTTTGTGCTGACAGCTCAGAGCCTGGAGCCTGCTTCTGATTCTGTGTCTCCCTCTCTTTCTGCCCCTCCCCTGTTCATGCTCTGTCTCTTAATAATAAATAAACGTTAAAAAAATTAAACAAGGGGCGCCTGGGTGGCTCAGTCGGTTAAGCGTCCGACTTCAGCCAGGTCACGATCTCGCGGTCCGTGAGTTCGAGCCCCGCGTCAGGCTCTGGGCTGATGGCTCAGAGCCTGGAGCCTGTTTCCGATTCTGTGTCTCCCTCTCTCTCTGCCCCTCCCCCGTTCATGCTCTGTCTCTCTCTGTCCCAAAAATAAATAAACGTTGAAAAAAAAATTAAACAAAAAAAATTAAACAAAAAAAGAAATTCATGTAACTTGTAAAATTTAAATTTATAATTTGAATTTCTTAACCTTCAGGGTTGAGTCAAAGTGGGGACTCCTCCTAAGGCATGGACCCCCTGCTTTTCAGCAACTGAAGCCACTTACCCAAGATGGTCATGCTGGGGCTTATGGAAGAACATTATGAACTGGTGAAAAGATTGTTTAAAACAGCTAATGACCCCAAATGATCTCTTGAGAGTCCATGAGGTTCATAAGTTTTCACCCACTAGCTGTTTTAGGGTATTTGCATGGAATTTGTTCCTCTTCTCATAGTCCAGGCTGCTTAATATGAATGTATATATATATCTAAACTAAGAGTGCAGTCTCTGGAATTGAAATTAAAACCCCGGTTCCATCACTTAGTTACGTGGCTTGAATAAACCTGTTCAAAACTTCTCTGAGTCACATAACATGAAAATAGATATTACTGGTTTTTCATAATTTGAAAATGGGGATTATTTTGTTAAAGGTCAATGAGATAATGTATTCCAGTTAGAAAGCTGTCCATATTATTATATTTTATCACCATTTATTCATTAATATTTATAGAATACCTACTGTCTAAGGCTCTATATCAGATGTTGAAAGGTCATAGAAATGCACTGTAGTTTAGCTACCTTATAAAAGATAGTGAGCATCTTAGAGGTAAGTAAATAATTTAGATAGGAAGTGGTAAATAGTATAAAATATTTATTGCTACAAAGAAAGCCCTGTGGGTATTCAGTGGAAAAAAGGAATTACCTCCAGGGGTAGAAGTTGGCAGTAAACATGTGCTAAACTGGGAAAACTTCAGGGAGAGACTGACTCTTAAAGTAGCAGTGTGATTTGGGCATAAAAAGATATGTTGTTTCATATGGTATATGTAATATGTTATATATACTGATTAACTGTATATGGCTTCTTGGCTTTGAAGAAGTTACTGCCATGTTATGAGAGGAATTGTGGAGAAGGCCACACAGAAAAGACTGTGGGTAGCCTTTAAAAGCTGGAAGCAACCTCTGGCTGATGGCCAAGAGGAAGGCAGGAATCTCAGTCTTAATACTGCAAGGAGATGAGATCTGCCAATAACATTGGGGAGCTTAGATGTGATCCATCCCTAGCTGAGTCTCCAGATGACACAACAGGTTCTGGGCCAGGTAGTAGGGCTGGTGGGGATGCCATTCTCCAGCAGGAACTCACCCAAGTACACGTCTGCACTCCGGGTAGAAAGACACGTCCTCAAATGGGAAGGTCGTGAATCGTGAATCGTAGATGCGCAGTAAGAAGGAAGCGGATTCACTGCCGCTGCATCATTTGCCTCCAGCTTTTCCAACTCCTCTTCTCAATTGAGGTGCCTCCCGCGCGAGGCCCATACCCCTGAACCCCTCCTTGTCGGTTCCCCATTGCCCCTCTCCCGCCAACGCCCCACTTTTTCTCCCAAATCTCTCACCCCACCCCCCACTCTGTGACTTCCCCAGCCACTTTCCTCATGCTGCTGTTACCCATCCTCCTTTTCCCCAACTCCCCAACCCCCCCATCATCCCATATGACTCCCCCTCCTGCATCCTGACTGGGGCAGCTTCTGCATAGGGGCCCAGTGGCACCCACCTTGCTCCCACCATTTTTGACAGCCCTGGACCATCTTAATTTTATCTTTTATATTAGTCTCGTCTTCTTTATGAAATTGTCAACTCACTGGGGGCAGAACAATGGCATGCCCATATTCCATGTGACCGCAGCACCTGGTAACTACAGTACCGGCTGTCCACAGTTAGGTGTTGGATTGGATTCAGTTATCTCTGAAGTGGGCATCAGACATCCTTCTCCAAATATTACTCCACTGGATACCGCTGAAGGCTTTGACCTCGGAAATTCCAGCCAGACCCCGACCACGCACCCTCTGCAGGACCACTGTGTGATGTGGTGGGTGGCTTCAAGAGGAAAAAAGCAGTCCTTCAAGAAAAGTATTTATCCAGCACCAGCTCTGGGCGCGAGATAGAACAGTGGACAAGTCTGTCAAAAATCTGCTCTCAAGGACCCGGTGTCATTTTCCAGTTCTCCTTCCACTTTATAAATGACAAAGACATAAATTCACTCATTGCTTTGGGAAGCACTGTTCCAGCCTTCTGTATTAAAACTTATTTTCCAGCGAGATGAGATGACCAGTAAATAAGATAATTTCAGATGGTGTAAAGATTATGAAGGAAAGAAAACTGTTTAGGGAATCTAGGCAATGGTGGTGGGGGGGGGGGGTGGTGTGGAAAGGCACATGGATTCTGTGCCTAAACTGGAGTGGATAGAAGGTGACCAGAATGATGAATAGGTACCTTTAGTGCAAACATCTGGGAGATTCCCGGTAGGTAGGACATCAAGTTCAAAGGTGCTAATAGAAGAGGAGAGGAAGCAAGAGAACAGTCAGGAAGCTAATGCAGTGACTCCTGAGAGCTGACCGGTGCCAGGCCTGGTTCTGATCATTTTAACATGCATTGTATTTTTAAAACCTCAAATACATTCATCCTTTATCAATAAAGGAGATTCTCTCTAGGAAGAGGCAAGCTCATGATCACATGTTGGTTAGTAGCTGTGTAACTTTTAAGAACCCTAGTTTGGGACTCTGGTGACTGCACCCCTCTGGCTAGAAGCCCCCCCCCCCCCACTGTGGCTTAGGACAGCCTCCCTCCTTCCCTCCTCAGCTCTGCCTGGTCATGCCCCCATTAAATCATGTGTCGGAACACCAATTCTTTAGTGTAAGCCAATGTTTGCATTTGTCCCCATAAGAAAGGGACCCAAATTGTTCTTGTGCAACTTTTTCCAACTCCTTGAGCAGAGTTCCAAATTACAGGCTTTAATAAATCCAGCTAGTTAGGCATTTTTTGGTCCTCACACTGAACAGAAAGCACGAGTATGACAGTTGGATTCTGAGCAGCAATTATTAAGAATGTTTATAATGCTCGTCATGAGCAACAGTAAGATCATTTACGGTTTTTCATTATTAGGTAGCAACATTTTGTGACTTTGGTCGTTGTGCTTAATTGGGAAATTTTGTTGGTAACGTTGAAATATTCAAGCTCAAATTATCCAAAGGTTGGAGTTTACATTTTATTTTGGATAGGACATTTGTCTTTTGCAAATAAACTACTTACTTAGTACATTGGAGAGACCTTAAAAGGTATGGAAAATTACTACCCACCACCCCACTCACCCACCTCCATTTTGGGCCAAATGAGGGGTGTGTGTCCTGGGAGAAGGGGTGGGGACCAAGGAGAGGGAGTTGGTAGGAGTTAGGTAGAGAGTAGTGGCTATTTACCAACTGACATGGCAGTGTCTCGAACTTTTAATAAATGATACAGCTAAAGGGGCTGTTTCCCATTTCTGTCTGCAAGAATAGCAATGAAATCCAGACTTGTCCCTTGAGGTGGTATAGACCAGGACTTTCCAGCTCATGTGTTCCAGCCCATATGAGGTCATCCTCATATGCCAATATATTGATCCCCTCACCTCTCAGTTCAGCTGCCTGGGGCCCAGAGAACAGAGTCCAGGGTGGGCCCTCTTGGGCAGTGAGCATCCTATCCATTTACCCTGGTGTTTTAGATGAACATTTTAATTTTGTGTCTGTGCCATTGCAGAAAAAACTTTGGGTGGTATGCAAATAGTAAATCCTTATGTCTACTTTTTATAAGTGTTGACAAACTTGGAAACATTAGCAAAATCTTTCTTTTAGAATAAGGGAAACATGTTCAGGGCACATTCTTCAGCTTGGATATATCGTTTCTTCTTGAGATGAGCCAAACTCAACTTTGCAAACTGAACAAAGTTCCACAAAATGAAACAGGCTTTCCTCTCTGATGCCTTCTCTCGGTATTGAACTTGTTTCCTAGCTGCTCCCCTAACCTTTCTTCTTTCCCACCTTCTGCCTCTGACATTCCCTTGTATTTCTCACGAGGACCCAGTGTACGTCTTTTTTTTTTTTTTTTTTTTTTTTTGCAGCGGGGGGGGGGGGGTTGTTCTGGCCTGTATTTGTCCCCACAGCTCAGCTGAAAATATCCTTAAGACTCTCTGCCAAATCAAGTCTCTCCCTCTACTCTTTTTTCTCAGAGACTTCTCTGAAGACCATGTCCAAGTTGGCATCTTTTGCCCTTATGTCCCTTCCAAGGTCCAAAGGGTGTTCTCTACAATTACCTGCTAGCCATTCACACTTAGATTTTCCTTCAGTAGCATAAACTCAAGATGTTTAAAGCAGTCCTTCACTTTTGCTTCTCTTCTACTTGTCAGCCCTTGGCTAATGTCACCACCTGCAACGTGAACTTTTGGTTGTCTAGATTCCCTAATGTTTAATTATGTGACATGTCCCATCGATCCAGCCTCTACAATGTGTCCCATTCATTCCTTTCCATTTCATTATTTATCCCACCAGCTGAATACACATTCTATCTCCCACCCAGGTTTTTGAATTAGTCACCTCACTGGTCTCCCTTCCTCCATGCCACTCATCTTCCAATCTTCCCTTTGTGTGGTTCCAGAAGGGTCTTTCCAGCTCATAGTTTCCCTGTGGACCCACGTAGTCTACTAAACCAAGCATATATTTTCCAGCCTGGCATTTTAGATTTTGTTTCAATGTGAACTCAGTTTAATTTCACAGGCATACCTACCATAGCTCTAATTAATTATTCATGAAAAGATTTACTAACACCCACTCAATGCCAAACAATGGGCGGGTCAGTAATAAAATGATGAGTGTAGTGGGTGTACAGGCAGGAATAAGTTGTATCCATAAGGTGCACAGGGGATCAGAACTTATCAAGAGAGACTTAACCCGGTCAATTAAGTCTGGGAAAATGTCCCAGAGAGAACCATGCCTGTACAAATAACAGGAAATTATTTTTGAATGCTGTAGAAAAGCCAAGACAAACTAGACCCATTAAAAGTGAAGTTGAAGTGTAAGTGAGGGAAAAAGCTGGTGCACTAGTTCAGACTCACACACCTCTTCTCTGTTTTTTAAACAGTAGCTCGCTCCTACCTCAGGGACTTTGCACTTGCTTCTAATGATTTTGCTCATCAGAATCTCATGGCAGGCTCCTTCATGTTCTTCTCAAATTCACCTGCCCCTGACCGCCTTATCTAAACTAGTCCCCTATTTATCGTTCTCTCTTACAACACCCTGTTTATGTACTTTGTGGGTAATCATCTTGCTTTTTCTTCATTTTACTTGTTTATTGACTGTCTTCTCCAGTAGGAATGTAAAATTCAAAAGACCAGTCTACCCACTCTTGATCACATCACCTCTCCAACGCCTGACACATGGTAGGTGCTCAATAAGTATTGCTAAATGAAAGCGAGTGATGAAAATAAATGTATATGAATAAGTGAAAAACAAAGAAAAATAAATGTGTGCATGGTGTTTATTGTTTTGAGTTAATAATTTTGCAGAAAGTTACATGCATTATATTCCCTTATAGGAAAATTCCCTTAAAATCCCTTCAATGGTGAAGCTGTTCCACAATGGTCACCGATTCTTTACTGAAGAAGAGGAATGTACTTTGTGGTTTGCATAATCTGAAGCTTATTTTTCGAAGTAAATTCCTTGAAATTTCCTTTGAAGCACATGCAAAAATCAGATGGACTAATAGACAGATAGGTAGACGATAGGAATGAAATGAGGTGAGTTTTATAAAATGTTAATGTTGATAGATACTCAGATGTTCACTGTAAGATTCTCTCCAACATCTCTATTTGTAAAATTCCATAAACACTGTTGGGAAAGAAAAAGTACCTGAATATATTCCTGCCATCATGAGGTTTTATATTCGATCTTTTATACTTTCTGCATCTTTAAAGTTGATGATTAGCATGGAAATAGTCAAGAGAGTCCTTTATAATGTCCTGATGAAACAACAAATGGTATACTTATATCTGGTATGATTTTCCTTTTTTTTAAGTTTATATATCTATTTATTTATTTATTGTGAGAGAGAGCACACATGTATGGGTGCACACGTGAGTGAGTGAGGGAGTGAGTGAGAGAATCCCAGGAGGCACCACACTGTCAGCACAGAGCCCAACACAAGGGTCGATCTCACAACCATAAGATCATGACCTGAGCCAAAATGAAGAGTCAGACGCTTAACTGACTGAGCCACTGAGGCGCCCCTGGTAGGATTTTCAACAGTGAGGCTTGTGCTGTCACCCAGTTAATCAGAGGTTGGCATAAGTAGAACCTCTGGCTCTCTGCTATCCCTCCAGCCTGAGATCTGGCAATTTTGGCTGGTCCCAGGGGATTTAACAGCCAAATGTGGAAAGTGCCTCAAGGGTGTTACTTGTCACAACAGGAGAAATCATTTTCTGTCTTGTGACTCATAAGCTTCTCACTTGGTGAAAGGTGCCACTGTCATTATAAAAATGATTAAGTGTCTGTCCATCTTGTGTTTCTGTGTGACTCTATGGGCCTCTTGCTTCTGGTGGGTCTGGGATTGGAGGAACCTCATTATAACATAATAGCAATAATAAGCATCAGAATGGGTGTTCTCAGCTTATGAAACTCTTCCGTTTGCCTTACTCCTTTGTCCCAGTCACGCTATGATATGGACGGGCCAGCTAATACTAGGCACACCTGTTACACAGATTGAGGTAGGAGGGTATAAATGACCTGGCCAATTTCGCTGTAGGGTGTTAAGGAGCTGAAATTAGGGTCTGGGTTCTGACTTCTATTCCAGTCACCCTTACTTAATGCCCAACTGATAGTGCGTGCAAGTTCTCACTGCCTCATTTTACCAAGAAGAATGGTGCTTTTGAGGAAATAGGGTTTCAGGGAAGACCATATGAAGACAGCCACAGGGAAGACGAATTTTCCTTTGGCTGAATTCATGTTAAATCACCACAGAATCTCAAATCCGTTTCTTCATCCTGTTCCTCTACAGCTGATGCAGTGTCTATCATTTCTGAAAGCTTACATCTCAGCTTGCCCACTCCCAAGTGAAATTTTTTATGAGCAGGATACTCTTTTAGGACTGGTGAGTAGAAGTGAGTCAATAGGAATCTTTCTTCCTTCCTTCCTTCCTTCCTTCCTTCGTTTCTTTTTCTCTCTGTATATTTTACTTTCTTTCTTCAATGTTTATTTATTTTTGAGAGAGAGAGAGAGCGAGAGAGAGAGTGTGAGCAGGGGAGGGGCATAGAGAGAGGGAGACACAGCAGGTTCCAGACTCTGAGCTGTCAGCACAGAGCCCGATGTGGGGCTCAGACTCACAAACTGTGACATCATGACCTGAGCCAAAGTTGGATGCTTAACCGACTGAGCCACCCAGGCACCTTACCAGGAATCCTTTCTGAGTTGGTGCTGTGCCTGTCATATGCTCCTCTGGCCTTCCCTTCCCCGGGGCACCTGTTCCTGCTGAGGTGAAAAGATAACTATCTTAATGCTTATTCCATCACCTCCTGGCAAGTGATTGAAATTATTCCAGAAATGTCCACTGTCAGTATCTACTAATGTCACTTAATTCCCCTTTGCTTTGAATTCCTTGACTTGGAAATTAATGAAGGTTGACTATGGAGTCAGGCATCGCTGGGTCTGAAACTACTCCAGCCACGTCCTATCTATAACATCAGGCAAGTTGTTTGGCCTGCCTAAGCCCCAAGTTTTTCTTCTATAAAGTGAGATTAATTATAGGACTTGCCCCAAGGGGCTATTATGAAGATTAAATGGAATAATGTCTACAAAGGGGGTAGCTCAGTACTTACTGCTTAGTAGATGTTCTTATGTTTTGATGATAATTTTAATAATTCATGTTAGAATATAGAAATGCTTTTCATATATATGACATTTTTTTCCTTTCTATCAAATTAGAAAGAATTACATTCACATACTTGTCTTCCTCCTTTGCCTCCCTCTCTTCCTCCCTCCCTCCCTTCCTTCCACACATCTTTGTTATGCGTCTCCAACAGATCAGACACTCCCTACTCTCATGGATATTGCAGGCTGGGGTAGAAGACAAACAACTTAATGAATCACACAAACGAATGTACAATTTTACCTGTAGTAATTGTTACAGAGTGTATAACAATAGGCCTTGACTTACAATAGGCCTTTAGTATGGAGGCTGCCCTGAGATCAGCAGGTGAGTGGCAGGTAACCAGGAGAGAAGAAGTGAGGGCAGGGAGGGTGACAGAGGGGTTCAGACACTGGGCTTAGGGGCAAAGACCCTGTAGCAGAGCAAATGTCATGACTGGAAGAAGCCACTGGGGCCGAAGCAGAGGGAACAAGGGCCAGTCTGGTACAAGGTAGGGGAGGGCAATGGGGAGGGGCCAATGCAGGCAAAGTCTGTTGGCCATCTGAGGGTTGGCTCTTTATTCCAAGAGCCATGAAAACCCATTGAACAGTTTCAAGTAAGGCTGTAACTCAATTCTCAGGAGTCATTTAGTTTAAAGACGCAGAAGTCTGGCCCGGCAAGCCACCTTCATTCAAGCGGCCATAGAGCAGAGAGGACAGAAATGAAATACCCTGAGGACTGACCATCTAGATTTTCCCTCAGTGCTCAGTGTTGTGGGAAGCTGTGAATGTGACAGACCTTCGTTCTCCTCCAAGAGGCTTGTTGAACAGGTAATAAAATGTAGTCACATTCCTCACCAAGTGCAAATACCTGTCAGCACAGGGTGAGGGAGAGAAATCAGTTGAGATAGTTTATGAAAATGACTACTATGCTGACTTGGGACACCTTAAGCAGGTTAAAGTTTACCCACCATAAATTTTTATTCTTACCTAGCAACTTGCTTGAACTAATTTCACATGTTTTCCCTACAAAATGTGTCAAAATCCCCCAGATGTGTTCAGTCCCCCAGTAACCAACTCCATTCAGGCAACTGCCAAGTGGTCTGGTCTCAACACAGAGAGGGATGCCTTTGAGTTACTGAGTCTGTCCAGGGAGAAGTTGACTTGCTATTTCTAGTGACCAGGAGGAGAAACAGGACTTGAGCAACTCTGGGGCTTGGACCAGACGAGGCAGAGAAAACAACCACTGTCCCCCACACCCACTTGCAGCCCTGATTTCCGGCAGGAGAAATCACTTACAGATCCACCAGTAGGTGGAATATGGGTTATGGCCATATCCATTAGGATTTATATTACAAAGAATCATGAAACCAATAAAGCCTTTCTTCCTTTCTACCCTCTGCTTAACTTCCCTGTTCAATATTATTACCATTTCAATGCTCCTCCCCCCCCCCCCCAACCAGTTCTTGCTTTCCTGGCTTTGACATACATGGTTAACTCCCCTGGACCTGTGAGTCACTTCACATACTGTCCTTCATTGCCCCATCTTGTACCTCTCTGGCCCCTGCTCCCTCTGCTTCAGCACCAGTGGCTTCTTTCAAGTCATAACACTCACTTCTGCCACAGGATCTGTGCTCCTGAACCTGGGGATTTAATTAAGAACAAAGAAAAAGAGTATTTTGCAGGGTTTGGAGTAAGGGAATGAAATGCTTCCTGGTAGCATTTCAGACAACAGATAAATCCCTAATGCTGACTTGCCTGGAGCTGCAGATGGAAGTTTATACTGTTTGCTTTCCCTCCTCACAGCTAGGGTGAGCTCCAACATGACCCCATGAACAGATGAGCAAAAGCACCAAAGCCAGACATCAGTATGGTCTTGAGAGTGTCCACTCATCCTTCTAGCATTGAAACTCTCTTATCTTAAGAAATGCATAACTCGGTGCTAAGCTTGGAAAATGCCTTGACACAGCCTGGGGCCTACATTACAGAAAACAAATCTCTTTCCTTCATCAGAGTTGCTCAATAGCAAGGCACAGTATTTCCGCTCTTGTGGGTAGGAATTAGGCAAATCAGTCTTATACTCAGGACCCGTTTACGCTTTAGCAGAAGGCCAGTAATGCTAAAATACGGAAGCTTAACCTCCTGTGTCAGTGGATATTGGGCCTGGATGTAGGGAGCTCCTTAAGAGATTTTATAAGTTGGAAGAAAAATACATACACACCATAATTACACATATGCCATTACAATAAGAAAAATCCAAAGTGAAGATTGAAACATTTAAGGAGACTTTAATGTTAATTATGTTTAATTTTTAGAGAAAAAAGAGGCTCACACATTTAAGTAAGGAATAAGCAAAAATTTGTATGGTCAACAGAAATTTCTTAAATACACCATTCTCTTCTAAGGGCAACCGTGCTGTTTTCCCAAGCGTCCATCAGAGGTCTCTCTTTTGTCCCACTTCTTCTTATACCCAGTTTCTCAGTAAGACTTTTGCCTGGTTCCCTTGCATATGCCCCAGTGATGGAGATGATCTGATTAGGTCTATTAGTAGGACTAAGTTCAAGATTCTATAGAAGAAATAAAGAAAATTGGCTCCCATTTCCCTTTTGGTACCCTAACCATCTTGTGTTTCCATTGCTTTGCAATTGCAGAGAAAACCTTCAGGGAAGGGGTTATCATGTGCCCTTGGGGTTCACACTCCTTGCACCGCAGGTATGCCTATGGCACCAGCAGCTAAGAAGGAAAGAGCTCTTGCACATTCATTAACCCCCTTCAGAGACACAGCTACATGTGTGTCAAGGTTGATGCTCTGCTTCTTGTTTCATAGTAAGCATCCATCCAGAGGGCTGCAGATTTCTTCAAGTCCCTGTAGGAGAGGTAAACAAAATCATCAGTAGATGAGACTTTAATGTAAATGGAGATGTGCCATGGCCCATGCACTCCTTTACTTGGCTCAGGGAAATGTCATTTTCAGTTATGGCTGAAAGATGTCTTTTCTGTTGCCCAGTGGAGGGAAACAAATACACTGCATTGCATGTTAGCAGATGATTTCACATTTCCTTTAGGGAGGGGGTTCAGTTTTTCTTTCATTTTATTCTTTTTTGTACCCCAGACTATCAACAGTCCTTTACCCTAGCATTAAAAAAGAGCTTCTCTGAATCTCTGTAAGATAAAGCATATACCTCTATACCAACCCATCCTATTACACACTCATCATATTTTACAATGTGAAAGGTGTTTTTCTAGGCTCTGGGAATACAGCAGTGAGTAGGAGCAACATGAGTCCCACCTATGTGGAGTTCGTCGTCTAGCTTGGGAGACATGTATTAAATAATTTATTACCCACGATGTTATTTGTTCATGATTGTGATAAAGCTCACAAGTGAAGAGAAGCTTGTGCTAGAGCACCTGCAAAAGCAGGTGACAGGTTGAGTCCTGGGGTTGAGGAAAGACCAAGATGAGGAAAAGGCATTTATGAGCCTTGGAGAAGGGATGGGAATCGACAGGTTTTTATGAGGGGAGGCCATGGACTGGAAGAACATTCTAGGCAGAAGATAAGGGGACAAAAGAAAGGAGATGGCAAGGGACAGGGAGTTCTGTAGCAACTGAAGAAGGGCCAGATCTCTGGATACTGCTCTTGGTCAGTCACCCCTCCCTGATCCATACAGTTATGTCCTTGGACCCTGTAGGCATTTAGTTTGCAACTCTGGACCATGATTTGAGAGTCCCTCCCAGCACATAAATTCTAAAGCAGGTCAAGGTTCTGTAGGGGATACAGAGTCAAATAACATGCAGCCCTGGTTTTAAGAAGCTTGATACTTAGTAGTAGGGTAGCAAGGCATTTTCACTAAGAAGTGCCCACAAGGCAGTAGGTAAATGGTAAGAATTATTTTTTAACATTGCATTGTTGATGTTCCCTGAAGGGTCTCATGTCCATGCTGGGCATACAGATGTCCCTTAATAAATAGCTTATGGGTAAGTGATTCACAAGCCAGTGAATAGTGTGGAGACAAGCAGTGAGGGGGAAATGAGAGCTACAAGCTGAGAGACTCTGTAATTACCTGGTGATATCTCCAAATGCTTTCAACAGGGGCTTGTTCACATACTGCAATCCATGCTTGGCACACAGCGACCTCACCAAGGGTGCCACCTTGTGATAATTATGGCATGGCATTGTGGGAAACAGACTAGGGAAACAGATATAAGAGATACAAAACTTAGATCAAAGGAGCAACTTGAAGGAGTTTTTGTTCCCCTATTATTGGATAAAACTCTATTAACAATGCAGACCTTGACGTTGTACAATACTTCTGTTCCAGGAAGCTCAAAATCTGTTACCAGAACACTCCAATCTTATCTCTCAACCCTCTGTAAGCCCTGTGGGTGGCTAATGTTTGGGAATACCTAAGAGAATTACCTCTATCAAATATATTAATTTGACCAAGTCATATGAAAGTATAAGATTTTCTACCATTCTGAATTATCTAGAGAGCTGGAGGGGTGCCTAGCTGACTCAGTCAGTGGATCATGGAACTCTTGATTTCAGGGTTGTAAGTTCAAGCCCCACACTGAGTGTAGAGATTACTTAGCAATTAATTGCCTAGTGAGCTGGAGATACCCCCCCCCAATTCTGTCTCTGTCTCTCTCTGTGGATACCTCTAACTCCTGTACAATTAATGAGTATTCAGTAAGTTTTAGTCAAGGTGTATGGGGGAAAGTTCTAAGATAGGAATAAGAAGGGAGGAGAGATGGGTTTTATTCAAGGCTTTTAATTACCAGCCAGGTGAACTTTTTAGGTTTTAAACTTTACTTTGATAACATATGAATAATAAGCTTTCTTGCTTTGCCGAGATTTTAAAGGAATACCATGAGAGAAAGGATGAGAAAATCCCATGAATAGGTATAAGAACTTTTTCCTTCTCTATCACAGATACAGCCTAGATGAAGAGGAAAGATGAATAGGAAAGTCTCTTCCTTGAATATTCTGCCGCGATTGACTTTCAAAGTACTATCGTTTTCTCCTTCTTTGGTACATGTGCACATAACTACCTATTGGTAAAGTAGTTCAAATATCATTTGGAAATTGCAGCAGAAACTGGATTTCAGTTGATTGTTTTGTAACCTTGGCTCTAAAGATATAGATACAGGTTGGTATTAAAAATAAAAATTAATTTCGACATAACTTTGTTACACAAGTATCATGATTTTTCTTGGGTTTTGCCAACAAACCACATGCAAAGAAAACAACCACCAATTCCTAAGTCCTTGGGAATCTACGAACTGAGTCATTGTTATTTTTCCAAGATTTCCCTCCATTTACTCAATTATTACGCCTTATGCTTTTCTTTCTTCACTTTCTTACCTTTGAAGTTAATAGAATTTAGAGAATTCTGATTCATTTTTTCCCTCTGAAATCCCTAGTCTAGGGCTCTGTTCTGGACTGTATGGAGGGTGGGGTACTGTTATAAGTGACAGCCTTTGCCTTTTATCATGGACTGTTTCTATCACTCACTGGTGCTCAATCTGGAAGTTCAGATGCCCAGTGAACCAGTCATTGAAAAAGGACTGTTCAACATTACAGGTGGCCAAGACCTGCAAAGAAAAAGCTTACATTAGATGTAAATAAGCCCATGTGTCAGATTAAACAAATTAAACCTTTATTTATTCTCTTTAAGTCAATTAGTCAACAAGTATCTATTTTCTGTAAGAAACTTTGAAGGGTAAGAAAGATACACAGTGGGGCCCCTGATGGCTCAGCACATTAAGTGTGCAACTCTTGATTTCAGCTCAGGTCATGATCTCGCGGTTCATGAGTTTAAACCCCTGGTCAAGCTCTGCACTGACAGTGAGAAGCCTGCTTGGTATTCACTCTTTGTCCCTCCCCCCAACCCACACTGTTTCTCTCTCTGTCTCAAAAAATAAATAAACGTTAAAAAAAAAAAAAGCACAGTGTCAGGTCTCAAGGAGCTTATGATTTATATAGGCTTTTAATTATAGCTTTATAATTTAAAAAAAGTGATAAGAGGGGCCCCTGGGTGGCTCAGTGGGTTGAGCGTCTGACTTCAGCTCAGGTCATGATCTCGTGTTCGTGAGTTCAAGCCCTGCATTGGGCTCTGTGATGACAGCTCGGGGCCTGGAGCCTGCTTCAGATTCTTTGCCTCATCTCTGCCCCTCCCCTGCTCATACTCTGTCTCTCTCTGTCTCTCAAAAAATAAAGCGTTAAAATTTTTTTTTCAAAAAATAAAAAGATGATAAGACATATTGCTAAGAAGTTTATGCGATGCAATAGATATGAAGAAGTATGTGGGATTTGAGGGGCTAAGTCACCATCAGCCCTTGGATACAGAAAGCTAAGGTGTCACGAATGATGACTGGCAAATGGGAAGTGGGATTGTAGGATTTGGGTAGAGACTGTAGAGATTAGAATACCATTTCCATACAGTACATTTGAAGGACTTCTAAGTGAGAAGTAAGGCAGTTAATTGTTCGACCATGGGTTCTGAGAATAGAAATACATTTCAGTAAAAGTAGTTTCCTTTGAAATCTAATGTATTTTATTTACACATTTAAAACCATTATCCTGAGAAGGAGTTCATAGGCTTCTCTAGGCTTCCAAGATTAAGAATCTTTATGATTGCCATTTTATTTGCTGCCTTTCTAAGGTTGGTGTTGTCGCTATTTTGAATGTCATTTTTGTGGTTGTTCTATGTCAGCGTTTCTCAGAGTGTACTTCAGAGCACCCCAGGTTCTCTAAGAACCTTTCAGGAGATCTGCAAAGTCAAAACTACTCCCAGAATACCTCTAATACAGCATTTGCACTTTTCATTTCCAATTTCTGATGCTTGTGCAGTAGATTTTTTTTTCCAGAGGACTCTAAACCTAGAATGGCATCATCAGTTTAATGTTTAAAATGTACTGGCTTTATTCTTGTTGTTTTAAAGTTAATTAATAAATAAACTTTTAAAAATTCTCAGTTTTAGTTTCAAATATAGTAAATATCAATGGCTATAACCCACATTAAAAAAAAAAAAGCTCATTGAGGTCATCAAAAACTTGTACGAGTATAACTTTGCAGAGTGTAAGGTGGTCCGTGACCAAAAAGTTTTAGAACCAATACTCTGATTTAATGCGAGGTCCACTGAATTTGGGAATGAGCTTGGAGAAGGAAGTGGTATAATCATGGCTTAACCACTGGAAGGCTTAGGAGTCAAGGGGATTCTATACTGATCATAACTCTGTTAATCATTAACTGCATGCTCAAAGAGCATGCCATGTCTCCTCTCTGGGTCTTTCTACCTATAAAATGACGTGAAGTGACTTCCAGGGACCATCTAGGTGTAAAATTCATTTTGTGATTCTAAGAGCTCAGATTCACTTGAAAGACTGGGTCGGGTGGGAGACAGGTCAGCAAATATTTTCTATAAAGTGCAAGACAGTAAATATTTTACTTCTCTGTCATAGTTACTCTGTTTTTCTTTTATAGAATGAAAGCAGTCATATATAATATGTAAATGTACAAGCAGGCTGTGTTCCAATAAAATTTGATTTACAAAAGCAGGCAATGAGCTCCATTTGGCCCTTGGACCGTAGTTTACTGACCCTTAGTTTAGAGCAAAGCCTCTGAAATCAGACTGCCCAGGTTTAAAACCTGCTTTCTACCACTTATTAGCTGGGCAATATCATACAAGGTACTCAACTTCTTCATGCCTTATTTTTATCATCTGTAAAGTGGTAATAATCATAGCACTTGCAAAGCAGTGGGCAGTGCCTGCCTCTTAGCAAGCATTTCATAAGCATAAATTATTATCATCTGAGGTAACTAGACTCTAAATCAGTATAATCAGAAGGACCTTTCCCCAGAAACTCCACCATTACCTGAGCGCTGAGCCAGTCCCGGTTCTCCTCTTTGCTTATTCTCATAGGTACATGGCTCATCTGGGTAACATATGCTACCCAGGGACTTTCGAGAAACCTTTCAGAGAATAAAAGGAGAAAGTGATGACTTCTTGGGGTGTTTCAGTTCCCAACACTGGGCTGGTACAACTGCTGGGAGATCTGGCTGAGCAATGGAGGAAATGGAAGGGAATCAAAGATTCCGATAAAATGGAGGTCACTTGTTTTCCTCTTTGGAGGCCCTTTATGTGTAGAGATGACACACTGGGTTTTGGGCACAAAACCAGGCTTGCAGCCTGATGTATGAGTGCAGTGACCCCAAAGTTTTCTGTAGCAGTGGTGCAAGGATCAAAGGATACCTAGGGCATATGCAAAGTGATCGACAGCCTCGGCTTTGCCATCAGGTAGAACTTGGCTCAAGTTCTGGTGTGGCACTGCCACTGGCCCTTACTTGCTCTGTAAGTTTGACAAATGACCTAACTAACTCTCTGAGGTTTCGATCCCTTAGCAGAAAAATGAAGATGATGCTATCTACATTACAGGGAGGTGCAAGGATTACATCAAATAATATAATGTAGGTAAACCTTTATCAAAGTTGTGATGCCTAGTAGTTGTCAATGGCATTATTATGTAAGATTTAGGATAATAATGTGAAAGAATGGGAGAGGAATAAATTGGGAAGTTGAAGAGAGCTGTTTAGTCTGAAGCCATTTTAGTTTTGGGGAAATCTCTAGTCATAAAGACTGCCCTTCCATTATTCTTGGCGAGGTTATGGTGTCCAACTGGATTACAATTCTAAAGAACTTGGGGATCAGATGGAATTCTTCAATTGAGAATTAAGTATGTAGGAAGAAAGGGACAAGATTGGGCAAACTCTTTTTTCAAATGACTCTTCTTATTCAACTATTTCAACTTAAAAAAAAACGTTTTTATGGAAATGTCTCAGCTACGGAGCTTGGGCATGGTGTTCCAATCTTCTGCTAATCACAAATATCTCAGATAAGGAATGTAGGAGAATCATATAGGTTATGGGAATAAAAGAATATTCTTGCTTTCTTACTTGACCAAAAATATGAGCAATATGGTTCCGAAGATTCCATAAAAAGGGCCATACATGATAAAATAGTGGATATAAAAGCTGCTGACCCAGGCAAACTCCTGCAGAGAAAAGTAATTGACAGTTAAATGCCCTGGACACAATTTCATTTCCCCTTCCCCAGGTTAGGGCCCCTTCTCATACTGGCTAAATCTTATGCCTTATTGCTCAAGGAAGCTGCATCTAGAAGGAACCAGGCATTTTCCACCCCTTTTTTCTACCTGATCTAGCTTCAGAGGATGAGTCAAGTTACTCACCCCCCAAGATTTTTGGAGGTACATCATTTCCATGGACATCAGGTTGGCATACACAGGCATTAGGAGAAAGAGCCCAACTGAAAAAGAACACAAAGAAAAGAGGGTGAGTAAAAGATGATGTAAGTAAGCAGAAATCTATCTCCTTAATATGCTACTCCTGGAATGTTGCCCCTGAGAAGGGATGCAAAGTGGAGATCCACAACTACTTTCTGGACTCCATGGAGTTCTTTGAGTCTCTGAGGCTGAACCAGGTTTTGGGTCAAGCTCTCTCAAAGAGACTAAGAAAGAGGAAGCTTTGAAGACTTGAATCATTCTTGATGGAGCAACCCAGAAGAGCTTCTGCTGCAAAATTTCAAGCTTTCTCAAGGTCCATGGAATCCATCATCATCACAATTTTAGGAATGGGCCCTGTCACAATATGTCAAGGTGGCAGAAACACAGAACCTGTACTCACTTTCTGACCGGATGGTTATTTACCTGCTTCTCCAGGACCAGGGGTGCTGTCTAGAGCACAAAGCAGTGTGTTGGAGTCCTGACTTTAGTCGAGCCCTCTTTCTCCACTTGGTCTCAATACTGGGTTTCTGACTCTCAAACTCTACAAACTCTTAGCATGAATGATTTGGTCCAACCTCCACACTGAGATACTTCAACAAACATGAGCATAGTTTTAACAGTTCAAGGCCATGCCTCTGGGATGACCCCAGCCCCCTTACAGTTCTGCCTGAGAAAGTTCAACATTGTCAACTGAATTTACCGTTTGTTCTAGCCAAAGCTGACTGCAGGCCTCAGGCTTAGACTATTTCTGTTAGAAAACTTACAATTGTAAAATACTTTCTCTGACTCTTTGTGATTGATCTTCTACAACCCATAAATGCCTTTATCAAAGACCTGAGAGTCATTCCTTTGAATGTAGTAAAATCAGGATAGGACCCTATCTCCCAGCCTCTGTACCGGGGGCAATAACCTGACATTTTTGTCTATGTCCCAGTAGGACAGTATTTTTTTGGTTGAGAACCACTGATCTAAAGGAAATATTTGGGGCCTGCCCTAATTTTGTCTCATTTCTCAAATGCGTAAGCATGTTTAGGACGAGCATAGCTTGGGGTTCCACGAAAACTTTCTTTGTGAGTTGGTATGGGTTTGATTTTGGTTAAGAGCAAAGTATTTTTGCTTATGATATTTTATCATAGTCAGAATTATTTAGCTTCCCTATTTTCTTTCAAGCCAGAACACATATTCAGGTTTATATATATTTCTTTCAAGCCTGAACACGCATATATATTATATATATATTTGTACATACATATGATTTTCACTTAAATTGGGTGAAAATATCATAAAAGATTTCCAGTGACTTGTGGTTTTGTTGTTTTTGATTTTTAGAGAGCACCTGAGTAGAGGAGGGGCAGAGAAAGAAGGAGAGAGACTGTTAAGCAGTCGCACACTCAGCACAGAGCTCAACTTGGGGCTCAATCTCATGACCCTGGGATCACAACCTAAGCCCAAATCAAGAGTTGGGTATTTAACCAACTGAGCCAACCAGGTGCTCCATGTGACTTATGTTTATGAAGCGGGCATTTAAACATTGGCAGGATTACTGAACCTCAAAGATTGGTTAGAAATGCCCTGTACTTTCCACTGAGAAACTGAACACATGTCTTAACAGTTATTATTGCTCCTCTTGAAAGCTTTTTAATTTTAGGTTTATTTATTTATAATCTCTGTACCCAACATGGGGCTCGAACTCACCACCCCAAGATCAAGAGACACATGGTCTGCCAACTGAGCCAGCCAGGAACCCTGAAAGCTTTTTGATACACAAGATACCAGTTTAGAAATTAAAAATCCTTTATGTTACAAAATATACTTTGAATAATGGAAGGTTTCCTTTGTGTTTTAAAATATCTTTACAGTTGATTGTTCAAATACTGGCTTTCTGTAAAAAAAACTTATCATGATAATTTAGACTGTTTGCATTAGGATATCAATACATTTTGTTGTTTGGGTAGTTTTAATTACTACCTTACACACACACACACACACACACACACACACACACACACACACACATTCTGCAGCTGTATGTAGACCATGGGAGCAACCCGCTTCCTCTCACACAGTAGCTCTCAGGTGCCGTTTATTCCTGAGCTTCTATATTCTCTGGCTTCATAATGTCAGTGCTTTGGCATTCTTTTCCTATTTTTCCTCCCTATCAAAATACCATTATTCTTTTCTTCTTGACAGGTGTTTAGTTTTCCTATGATAGTCTCAGATGCAAGGCTTGGATTGGCATCCTGACTTCATCCCTCTTGAACTATCTCATTAGACGCACATTAGAAGTACCTATTTGCAGGATGCCTGGGTGGTGCAGTCAGTGAAGCTTCCGACTTGGGCTCAAGTCATGATCTCATGGTTTGTGAGTTCAGGCCCTGCATCAGGCTCTGTGCTGACAGCTCAGTCTCAAGCCTGCTTCAGATTCTGTGTCTCCATCTCTCTCTCTGCCCCACTCCACTCACACTCTGTCTCACTCTTTCTCTATGAAAAATAAATAAATATTAAAAAAATTTTTTTTAAATACCTATTTGTTTTTTTTGCTTTCCTTTTCAGACTTTTGCCCCCAGGAAGTCTGAAATAAGACATGCTACTTTTCCAAGTCACAATAAAACATGGCCTGGTCTCTCTGTGAGAGCATTGCTGTTGTGCCATCTGGCTTGACAACGGCTTGCTTCAAGGACATGGTATGATAAGGAAAGTGGCTCCAAGGACTCACCCATGTAGAAACACCGGTGCTGCTTTTCATAGTTGATGTAACTGAATTTCTTCTTGCCATTCTGAAAGGAGAGAGCATAAAACTAAAATAAGAGACAATGCTTGTGGTCGTTAATACTCAAGAACATTGCTCTGTGTGTGTGTGTGTGTGTGTGTTTAAAATCTCTATGGAAAGAGACATATGGTCAGAATTTGTTGGCTGTCACACTTGAGGCACTAGAAGAACAAGAACTGGAATAAGAGAAAATATTCCAGCATCTTTTTTCTTTAATTAAATGTGGGTAATTCTTGCATTTGACTACGGGGATTGTGATTTTTAAAAAATTCCTATGGTAGCCATTTTGAAATTTTTTTGTCCTTCTATGGAGTGGAGTGGTGATCAAAAGGGAATATTTCTGATGGGTTTTCCTAGCTTCTCTTCACTATGGTGTTTAGAAGTCTGCCTGAAGCTCAGTCTCCATCTCCATTCATTCATTCAACAGATATTTGTCAAATAGTCATGTGTAGAAGATATAGGCATGGCCCCTCTTATCTGTCCCATCTTCTCTCCTTTGTGTTCTCACTGTGGATCTCACACTGTGATGGACTATTTATAAGGTGCAATGATATTACTAAATCTTAATGCTGGTAATTCGATTCACTTTCTAGAGGAGTCTCCTTAGTTAATTTATTGTATGCTTAGTGCACAAGGACAGCAAACACCCTGAGGGGAGGCATAGAGGTAATGGTTAAACTTCCAGTACCTAGTAAACATACAATTAATGTTCAGTTGAAAGAAAGAATGAATGAATCAAAATTTACATCTGCTCTATAGTTTTATGGTATGTTCACTTGGTCACAATACTATAGAAAGTGATTGATTTCTGCTGTCCCCCATTCTGCTGATACCTTCCCTCCTACATATAGATATCTTTTTGTATTTGGATGGCAGGGTTGACCTTTTCTTCTCTTACTATGATAGGTAAAAATAAATAGCATAATGATGATGTAATAAGAACCATTTCCAGTTACTCTCAAACCTGCAGACATTTAAGTAGTGGGAAACATTAAGTAGTGGGATACTGATTTTGAGTATCACTCCAAAGGAGGACTCCAAGTCTTTCAGAACATGAGCACAGAACCTGGAAAGTAGAATGTTTGAAGAAAATGGTAGAAATATGACAGTAAAATGAGAATGAAGAAAAAGTTCAGGGCTCATCAGAACCATTTTTTATGTAAAACAACTGAATTTTAGAGTTTAAATAATTTCAAGCAATGTCTTGGACAGTAGTAGCTCTGCAACTGTATTAAATGGAGCCCTAGGGTCTAGGGAGATGTTGATGAGCAACTGTAAAACTTGGAGAGGTGACCTCCACCATTTGTGAAGAGGCAGCATGCATACTGAACATAGCCTTAAGGAAGTACTTCTGGGGAGGGGCAGCCTGCTTCATAAAATTCAGTAAGACAAACCCTTCTTACTCTGTGGGGATGATTAGAGAAATCAAAGTATCACACTTTTGTTGATGAGCGTAGGAGTCCACAAACATCAGGCAAGTCCAATTTGTTTGTGGAGCCATTGTCAAAAGCAACTGATTTGTGATGGCAGCCAGAGATTTTTTTAAGATTATTTATTTTGAGAGAGACAGAACAAGCAGTGGAGGGGCAGAGAGAGAATAGGAAAGAGGATCCAAAGCAGGGTCCCTGCTGACAGCAGTGAGCCTGATGTGGGGGTTCAAACTCAGGAACCATGAAATCATGACCTGAGAGGAAGTCAGACGCTTAACCGACTGAGCCACCCAGGCACCCTCAGAGACTTTTAAAAATCTAGTCAAGGGATTGTTTCCTAATTCAGTGGAGAAGAAAATTGGGTCTTCCAAAGCTGGGAAAGCTTATTTTCAAAAAGTTGCACAACTTTTGGTTTATGTAGCACAAACCACAGGCAGCAACTGACAGAGCTATTCTTACTTTTAATAAAACTCCTAAGTTGTTTTAGGAAATAGCAGCCTCTTCCTAAGCACCGGAATCTTGGGATCTACCATTTCCCTAGAGGGGGGAGATCTTTCTGTGATTATCCTCATACCTCCTTTGTTGAAGTAAGACTTTCTCCTAAAAAAAATTGGTAATAGTCCTTTACATGATGATTTTAAGTTGAGGCTAAATAAAATCAATAACTGAAAAATTCTGGAGCTGACTTTACCCTCCCTTTTCTATTGTTTAACAAGTCCAAATGAGAGGTGAGATCTCTAAGTGTCTTAGAAAACATTTGGGCTGTGGTTCATGTTTAAATGAACAAAATGAACATGAACTAAAAATACCAGCACAGCCTTTCCTCACTGAGCTAGACTTAGTTGAGATAGCTAGTTATTCAGATATTTGTGATTTAGTGCTTATTGGATGTACTGATATGTTTTTTTCTGAGCGAATGTCTCACCCTCGTCCAACTTTGGAAAGTCATTGCCAACCTCAGTCATGTGGTTTCACTACCTAACATTAACTTTTGTTGCCTTACAGGTAGTGAGGGCCACTGGGCAGGGATCTGTCTATCACCAGGATTGCTCAAGCAGAGTGATACGGGTTATCATATTTCCTGCTGTTGGAGGTTGGCAACATGTCCTTTCAAGTCACAGAGTCCCATGCTTCACATCTTCTTCTATTCATACAACCCCAGAATCAGTTACTTCACATCTCTATGCCGGACATAAAAGAAGGAGACGTGTTCTGAGAACATGCTTGAAGTGGGAACCCTCAGCTCGATCTTTCCAGGACAAGACCATAGACATTTCCAGGAACCACTTCCAGGAAAATTTCTCATGTTTGCAGCAGCTCTAAACATACCTTGGCAGGCTTCAAATATCCATTCACATGAAGTGGGCCTGTATTAATATCTGGGTCTTTGGGGTAGATGTTTGTTTTTACATGATGTTGGAAGTGTCGGTGATTCCACCAGCATGTTGACAGGCCCTGAGAAGAAGAGAGGATTCATTAGCTGCAAGATTTCTCTCCTGGGATGTCCTTCGGTCTCAGAGTTTTCTGCATGCATCTCCAAAGTCAAAGTAAGATATCTGAGCTTCTGGAACTTGTTCCCTGACTGCTGGGTCACAGAATGGCTCATTGGACAGAGCCTTTCAAAGCCTACAATCAAATAATCATGGGATCCAGGAACACAAATTCAGGCTAATGCAACTCCTGATCATGAAAATTCACAAAAACCGGTAAAATGAAATGTTTTTCCATCCTTTATTTTGGGTGGGGGTCCTCATTTAAAAAATCCTGAAGGTAGGAAGGTCAGTTAGTATTCTTATTTTACAAATAAAGAAAATTCAACTCTAAAACTTTAATTAGCTCTCGGGAAAAAACGGTCCTAGGAATCCTGCTTTAATCAGTATTTCAAAGAATCATGGATCTGAAATGATTTTGTAGGGGGCTTGGCTCAGATTCTTGCATGTTCAGGCTTCAATGATCTCATATAAATATAAATGAGAATAAAAATATTTTAACTGATGCCGAGTTCAAATCATCTCTGATTAGGTTGCTTATGATTTTCTTTCTCTCAATGACAGTATAAAGGTTTTAATAGAGCAAGGATTTGGTAGCACATCAGTGTGGTTTCATACCCTGGATATATAAATACTGCTGTGTGGCTTGGGTAAATTTCACCCTCTTTGAGGCTCTATTCCATCTGCAGTAATGACATTTACCTCCATGGGTTGTTTGGGGAGACATGAGATGATGTATGTAAAATGTTGGCATACTGAGATATTCAATTTCTTCTCCTTTCCCCTATTACATAAATTATTACATAAGAATAAGCAGTATTTGGTTTTTATTGCATATTTGATATATCTCAATAACTGGCCTATACATGTTTTACATCGTCACTGTCCAATATGGTAGCCATGAGC
The DNA here is from genome assembly GCF_022837055.1 of Prionailurus viverrinus. Lineage (NCBI taxonomy): Eukaryota > Metazoa > Chordata > Mammalia > Carnivora > Felidae > Prionailurus > Prionailurus viverrinus. The sequence goes on from NC_062570.1 coordinate 102,147,456, forward strand.
CACATGCTGGCTTTTGAGCACTTGAAGTGTGACCAGTCAAATTAAGATGGCTGTATGTGTATAATATTGGATTTTGAGGCATGGTATGAAAAAAGGAGTGTAAAATATCATATTAACAACTTTTATATTGATTACATGTAGAAATTATAATATTTTGAATATATATGTGGTAATAAAGTTATCTTTTAAGATGTGGCTATGAGAAAATTTAAAATGATTTATATCATTTTAATGTGGCTTAGAATTATATTTCTGTTGGACTATACTCATCTAGACACTATACATCCATGGTAGAGGGGGAAGGGAATGTTTGAAAATCATGTGAGCATTGCCTTCTAGTCTTATTGCAGAGTCCTCTCTTAGCAAACCCTCGTGTTATCATCCCTCCGGAGTGATAGTCTCTTTTTACCACTAACACTCCCTACCATCCTTATGGTGGAATCTCTCTTCCTGCATCCCACATCTCTTCCCTGAATCTCATGCTTTAAAGGGAAATCACTTTCCAAACATTTCCTTGTGGGTGTTTCATGATATGTCAAACTCAAGGTGTACTCATCAATTTTCATTCCCCCTGTGGGGTCTCCATTGCACTCTGCTCGTCTCCTACCAAACTGCATACCACCCACTCACCCTTACAATTGTGCACTTTCTCTTTGTTTATACGTTCATTATTTATTTTGAAATACCTCCCATGCATCAGACACTGAGCCAAGTATTTGCTGTATAAAGTTAGACATGATAAAATGGAGCTCCCACACTTATGAAACATACAACCCAACAGGAGCAATACAGAAACAAGGGCACTGTGATAAACAATGATTCACTTTGTTAGTTTAATCCTTTGTGAGCTAACATTTTGACAGTACCCTTGCAGTCAATGACTATCTGTGGAAACTGGTAATGTCAGAGTAATTATGGGTGTGATAAGGCAGCTGGCTCTACCCTCACCCCTCGGTCTGGAAGCCACAATTACTGGAGGTGAGGGATAGTGATCCAGCTGAAAGTGAAGATAATCAGCTACATGCAAATAGGTTGCCCCTGTACCAAATTCCATATAAGAACCACCCTAAGTCATTCCTCATTTCCATGTTAGGTCCTTTCTTGGTGCATTATAAGGATTCCAAACATTGTTCTAAAGCCATTTTGGGGCTGAATTCAAATCCCTGCTACTGGGTGTATGTGGCGTTGGGTAATTTCCTCATCTGTGAAATGAATGAGAAAAATGTTACAGGAAATAACATACTTGACACTCCCCCCCCCCAAAATTATTTTAGGATGTAGTCATGGAAACAGGATAGGCCAGATTTTCAAGGCAGATCTTAATATCAAACATTCTATCTCTTTGTCCCTGTAATGACACTTGATTCTTATAGTTTTCAAACTGGGCATGCTGGGTGTTGGGGAGGGGAAGTCGAAAAATATGCTACAGGGAGTCCATTTTGATTTGAACATTGCATAGAAGTCCAAAATGTGTGCAGACATTTCAGAGTGTGCTTTCAGAAGGGCTCTTTTGCTGCACAAACACACACAAAAAAGCAAAGACCAGACATACACCATTACTAGCACAGGTAGTGAAAGCATATTCCAACAAAATCTCAATATATATTTGTGCTTTTCCATGGGGGAGGGTAAATTGGCATGAAATCAAGTTTTGAAATTTAAAATTGTAATGTATGTAGAAGGTGAAGTTGTTGCTGCTTCTATTATAATTTTCTTTGTTACTTCCCTCCTTCCCAACTTTCCTTCCCCTAGGTAGTTTACTCTGCTGCAGATGATTGAAGCCTGTATTCATTTTGCTCACAAATTGCTGGTTTTGCCTGCAAAAGGCCCAGTGCACTCAATTAGCTTTTAGAGCATTTCCCATTTACTTCCTCTGTTCATGAGTTATCAAGGTTGTGTTCATTTCAACTAGTGCAAAACTTGTTTCTGGCAACACAACTCATAGAGAAAGAGCAGTGTACAAATTTGGACCAATGGAAAAGCAATGATTTTTTTTAAAGCACCAGCAAGGGTAGAGCTTGAAACATTATATATACTGACACCAGATCAACTGTCAATTATCTCCAGGTCACATGAGTCTCCTTTTCCCTCTGACTTCCTCAAAACAGGGGAGGGAGAGTGGGAGGGTCCATTACCTAATTCTTTCTGTGGGATTTCCTTCTTTTATTCTGTGGTAAAGATTTCTGATTGAACACAGAAACAGTGTCAATTTAGCACTAGTGGATGGAGGGCAGAACAGTGCACCTACAGGAATTTCCCAGTTAAATAAAACATCAAATAAAATGACAATATGTTATTCATTCTAACAATTTTGAGTAACAGACATAATTCTAATAGGAACCCAGATCCCACTCAGTGTTACTGAATCTACTTAAACTTTGTTTGCTCGACTGGAAAGAGGATAGATAAGACGGTGATTTTAAGTATCTTCCAGTTCAATATAAAACAACAGTGCTAAGACAAAACAAAAGTGCCTATGAGTTTTTTCTAAAATGAGCTGGCTTGAATGCAGTATTTGGCTTAGTGGAAGGCTCAGAGGCATTTCCCCCCTGTCTGGGCCAGTGTACATAGTCACTAAATCCTAGAATGTCCTAGAAAAGCAGACATCCAGTTTAACTCCTAATATTAGAGATAAGGACATGGAGAGTCAGATATCAGACAAGATCACACAACGGGCCTTTTCAGAGTCAGATCTAGCACCCACTCTTAGCAGTCCTGTACTGTTACCTTGGTTCACCCATCCATCCATCCATCCATCCATCCACTCAACAAATGCTATTGAAGGCTTACTATGTGCCAAGCACTCTGCAGCATAGTGGCACATAAGACAAAGTATATGCTCTCCTGGAGTTTGGGCAGGGATACAAGGCCAACTGCCATCATCATCACTGCTGTTTCCAGCCTTCTGGGATTTGCAGCCCTTGACTCTTGAACAGTGCCCTCTGACCTGTCTTGTCCACTTTTTCTCTTTCTCTTCACTATTATCTCTTCTGCATCCTTTCCTATTTCTTCATAGACCTGTCCTTCTAAGACAAATCGGGCTTTGCTAGATTCCTGTAGCTTCCCAGCAGTAAATATTCAGACTCCTTCTAGAAACATTCCCATTCATGATTTTACAGAGTGCCTCTTCATTTATTAAGGTACAATTGTTCTCCTCCAAGGTGGTTTCTTAATTGGGTACCAGGGACTGGGCCAAAGACTTTATTAGTGTAAGAAAAAAAAAACTGTTGGAATTTCCTAAATAAAAATAAACCTTCCCTCATAAAAATTCCAAATTCTAATTTTAACATATATATTATAATGTCATATGTATATATATGTATATATATATATGGTATCTACATTTTTATTGTATTTATACTTATTTGCAAATATATTTATGCACAAACACTTTTTTTACTCCTATCAGCACACAAATTTGGTAACCATAGTCTTAGGAAATGAGTTTTGAGAATTCCATCATGCTCGATTAACATCCTGTACCTTGAGATGACTCATCATTAATTTTTGCATCAAGCGGCTCCACTTGGACTTTGGAAATATAGAAATGTGTCCCAAGTCATGTTGCAGAAGAAAACACTGAACCTAGAAGAGATTAAGTTGTTGTTAGAGAGGTTGAGGAGTTAAGAAGAAATTAATCAATGAGCCTGCCCATAGATTCAGGAGCCCATTGGAGAAGAATGGTGGGGGATCTCATCTGGCCCCAAGCCAAGTTCACTTTCTATTTCCCACACATTGCATTCTTTCCCACTTGTGTGCCTTTGTGAACTGAGTTCTTTCAGCCTAGAACATTTTCCTTACCACTGTCAAATCTTCCAGTGAGGAGGACAAAGAGTATGGCCTTTGGAGTCAGGCAGATTTGGGTTCTCAACTGTTCTTTACCATGTATGTGTTGCACAGATCTTGGCAGGTTACTCAGTAGCTCTGAACCTCAGCTCTTCCTCTGATAGGTAGGGATAATAATACCTTACTCATGGACTGTTGGCAAACTTAAATACCTCCAAAGTGCTTGGCTTATGTTAAGCACCAAACAAATATTTGCTTCCTTTCCAGTTTCCAAAAGAATTGTTTTTCAAGGAATAAAGCAAGTTGACTTTACAATAAATAAATAAATAACATATCATAAATTCTGGAATTAACTTTGACATTAATTTTCCATAAAACCTTCCCCAGTTATCCCCATGAGAATTAAATGCCTCTTTCTGCTTTAACAGCATATGCTGGTTCCTCTCTTTGGCACCGATGTCATTCTGTCACATAGAATGTTTACCAGTGTGAACATCGGTCTCCCCAGTGGAAGACTCTTTTCCCCAGGGAAGGAACCAGGTGCATTTCCTTTCGTGTCCCCCCCACAGTGTTGTGCTCACAGAAAGCCGTGTTCAGAGATTCACACTTCATTCAACAAAGATTTATCCAATGCTCTGCTGGTGCCAGTTGTTGATTACAATTTATGGTGGAATCCATAAGTTCAGGTTTTTAAGTTTTTATATAAATTCCAGTTAGTTAATATACAGTGTAATGCTAGTTTCAGATATACAATACAGTGATTCGACACCTCCGTACAACCCCCAGTGCTCATCGTGACAAGTTCACTCCTCAATCCCCATCACCTATTTCATACATCCCCCCACCCCCTCTCCTTTGGTAACCATCAGTTCATTCTCCATAGTTAAGATTCTGTTTCTTGATTTGTCTTTCTCTCTTTTTATTGGTTGGAAGATGAATAAAAAAGGTGAGTGTTACATGGCTGAGAAACGACTTCAGTTACTGAACTGGTATGGATACAATTGGGCAAAGACGATCATCTGTCATAAATTAAATATTTCCTATGCTAGTCATTGTGCTAAGTGTTTTACACGTTAACTTGTTTAGTAGAGAATATTTACATAAAAATTGTTATCCCGATTTACAGACAAAAGACTGGGGCCTGGCAAGATGTGGTAACTTGCTGGTGTCAGATGTGGATTAGTAGCTTGCCAGGAAGTGTCAGGAAGCACCTGGTGCAGGTCTAAAGGGAGAAGGAAGCAATTCTGAATTGTCCCCTAAAGCCACTGCTTGATTTTAGGGTATGTGCTTACCTGGGAAATTGTGAGAAGGAAGGAGATGAATATTGTCACAGGCCAGCCACTGCCAAAATGCCACACTATTAGCCAAGCCAGAGTTTCTAAAATGAAGATCTGGGCGATCTGAAGGAAGAAGAACACTGGGTTGACCTTGAACATGTTCATGGCCTCTAATGTTCTCCGCAATTCTCGGAAATCTTCCACCAGCTGGGACTGAGAAATAAATGTTCAAGGAAGGAATTAGTTCCCTCAGGGAACACAAATGAACACAATTAAAAATCCCTTTTATTACTTTATTAATACCTTACTTTTATGACTAGAAATTTAAGGATATTAACAAATTTAATTGAGCAAAATTAAAAACATAAAACTATGAGCAAACAAAACCTTTTAAAAAGGTTATGATAATATTTTTTTTCAGGAGAAGAGAAAAAATGGGTAGTGATTTGTAAACTGTCCTCAAACTGTTTTGGAACTCAGAAAGAGTAGGGTTTGGGGGGGCGGGGAATCTAGGGAGTTATTGTCTAACAGTTGTCTTTTAACCATCAGTATTGTTTCAGGTATTGATTGATCACCGATTATGCTTCAGGGAACTGTGTGGTCTATATGGACTTGTGTTACCATACTTAGTGGTACACTTTACACAGAATTTTCTACCTCATCATCAGATCAGTTTGTGCAAAGAGCCCTTTCATTAAAGATGATGAACATAGAAAAATGCAGTTCATGTAAATTAGTTCAAAGGAAGACTTTCCTATGAGCTGCTTGATGGGTCCCTATGCACAAGGCAGGATCTCTTGTGGCATTAGTGTGTGTGTGCTGATGTGTATGTGTGTCTGTGTGTGTGGGGGAGGGTAAGTTTCCTTGTCCTGTGTGTGTGTAACATGCATATGTGCATGTGTGTGCATGGTCAAGGCTAGTATTGGTTTACAAGCTTGCCAATCAAACTGGAGAGTCAGTGTAAGAGATGGGAAGACATATCTCTTAGCTTAATGACTAATGGGTTTGAAAACAGGACAGTTGACACAGTGACCAGGGTATAAGAAAGAAAACAAGACTGTTCAAGGAGATACACAAAAGGAGAGAAATTTGTAGCATAAAATGTAAAAGCTATGAACATAATTCTAGAAGCAAATTTTCATTTGGATTGGAGCCAGAAATAAGTGACTTGGAATCCCAGTTTTCTGATATACCAACTATGGGACTTTCAGATAGCAATTTATTTTCCTTGGACTATAGTTTCACCAAATGTAGAAAGGGCTTCTGTTATGATATATTCACATCTTTCATTCAATAGCTATTTATGGAGTCCGTACTATATGTCTGATCCTGTGCAGGTGGGTTCTTGAGTACACAGAGATAAGCAATATAGATAGATATATAGATAGATATATACATACATACATACATACATACATAGATATTCCCTGCTCTCATGGAACTTACTTTAAAAGGGAACATAGACACAGACATCAAACATTTTTATAATCAGTCACTGGACAAAAATTGTATCTAGATATATCTGGGCAAAAAAAGAGGTACTTGGAGACATGGAAATTCTGTTTGGTACAGGCCCAAACATTTCTTTCCTTTTTACACAGAGGTTTAAGAATTCTGAGTGTCTAAGGAGGATGATGTTATATTGTAATGTGTAGAAGCTACTCATTTATTGTATAGCAGGTTCACCCAGCCATGATGTCAGGCATCTCACAGAAAATGATCAATTCTTGGATATGTCAGGAAACGATCAGCTGGCCTTTGTCCTCATCCCTCCACATGTTTCTGAGTCCTGAGACCCCACTCACACTTTTGTGTCTCTCCTGGCTAGGCTCTTCTGGGGCAAGCTCTCCAATGAGCAGCGGCTTAAGGTACAATTTTACAATGTCAAGGTCCAGGTGCATGGCTCTGAAGACATCCTGTAAATCACAGAGAATTGATAGAGGCTTAGCAGACACATGCTTATCTACAGAATAGTCCCCTTCCTTACCTTATCCTGTGCCCATCTTGGGAATCAGCAGACTCTATTACAGAGGATTTCTTCTAACCCCAGGTTGATGTCTCCAGTTGAACAATCAAAATTACCCTTGGAGATATTTTGTGAAAGCTTCATGCTGGAGGTCCCCCAGCTTGATGCACTGCTTCATTAGGCAAGCCCAACACAGCCAGGATATTCCTGATCATTGGAAGGGATTGCTGTTTACTTTATTGAGCACCAGAAGAATTAATTTGCTGGAGTTAATAAGCCATGATGAATCCTTAAAGTCCAACATCAGGCTTGGTGGAAGTTGCCCACACAGAAACATGCAGCAACCATGACTAGCTGTGAAAAGTACATCTCCCATCAAATCTCCCTCTTGGTTCCTGGCCAAAGCCAAGAGGAATGAAACATTTGAATTAAGTTATTTTTAAAAAACTGGTTAAAGTTGACATTGATAGTGTAGGATTAATGCACAGGAGAGAAAGGGAGCACAGCCCTTGAGGTCTGAACTGTCTAAAGTACACGCTTTTCACAAAGTTTTTCACTGGAGGGGTCTCATCACTCTTTCTAAACAGTGCTAGGGCAGTCTCTGCAAGTGTTGTGACAGCCAGGCACATAGAGGTGACCAACTGCTTTTCCCCATCTCAGGTCCATGTTAAGCAGCACCTTGTGGGTAGAGGCTATGTGAAGTGTGGTGGTTCCTATATCCTGCTTATATTTGCAACTAAAAGATACTCTCTTTCCTTCCAGGTGTTTAAACCATTTTGGGGGAAGGAAAATTCTCCAAGAGGTGGACTTTCTAGGCTTTCTGCTAATATGACTTTGGGCACAGGAGTTATTAAAAGTGAGGGAATATAATCAACATCATAAGTTGAAAACATGGAAGCCACACCCACGACTCTAAAGTGCTGGTATCCCATAGTACTGACTAGGAAAATGGACTCTGGAGTGGCCTTTCTTCATTTAAATTCTGGTTTCTACTTACTAGCTGTGGAGCTATGAAGCTGTGGACAAATCTCTTGACCTTGTCTGTGCTTCTGTTTTCTCTAACAGAAGGGTGATGACAATAGCCAACCAATTCATAAAGTTACTTTAGGGATTAAGCGAGTCAACATATTAGCCATCTTTCTTGTATGTATACTTCTAGTGCTAAGAACTTACTACCTACATTCCCTTCAATACAGCACCTCAGAGATTTTCTTCCTATACTCCAATGCTTAATGTGTAATGAACTCTGAATTATTTTAGTGAATATAATGAAACTTCCAAGTTCAAAGTGCAAAGCAATTTTAGATACATCTAAGAACTATGTAGAAGCCTACTTTCTAAGAAGGTGTTTATGTAATGAATAACATTAATTAGAAGGGTGCAATATCAGCTTTTTAGACTTACTTCTCCTTATAGTCTCTAGGTTCAATGATATAAAAAGGGCTTTGTATTTGCTAGAACCAGTCCAGTCCCTACTTTCCATTCTGCTTCTGCGTACTTTACTCTGACCCCCTTTGGAAATGCTATACTATATAATTTCACATTCTACAACTTTAAAACTTAGTTTCCTGAGCCAGGAAGACAGCCATCCAGTGATTAAGAAGGCTATTAAGTATTTCAGAATGATCCATATTGGCAAAATATTCTACCTGTTCTTTAAGAGCAGATAGGATGGAAAACATTCTGGTGGATCAAGATAAGAAGGTATAAGAAAGGTAAGCCATTGAAATTTCATCTTACTATAAGCAGTCATTCAGAACCCTGGAGCAGTGTGCTGACAAAAACATTCTTCTGGGTTCATCGTTTGTTTGTTTGTTTGTTTTGTTGGTTGGTTTTGGTGGGGTTTTATTTGTTTGTCTTTTGATTCACAGCAAAATCCATAGGCAACACTGCAATAACAGATCCTAAAGACCAATAGAGTTTTTCCAGAATAGTAAGCCTTGCCCTGCCATGTGGACCTCTTTTCATTGTCCTGATGAGCAGTACAACAAAGGAGTTTACGTAGTCTTAGAATATTCAATGTAAAAGAATTTCCTAATAGAGTCTGGATATTGTGGAAGTTGTGAAATTCTCTTTTTGAAACACCTGTAAAAACAGGTTATGTTATCAACACACTTGGGCAAGTATATTCGTGCTGAAGGAAGGAGAGGGGGTAAAATGAAGGGGGGAGGGGATAGTGCTGACTTCTGTTGAGCGTATCTTGTGTACCAGACAATCTATGGGCCAACTCATAACCATCACTTTAGATCTGTGAGGTTCCATCATTTGTGCTATAACGATAAAAATACCAAGTCTTTGAGGAGAGAAAGTCTTGTCCAAAATGTCACAGCAAATAGGTAAATAGTAGAGCCAACATTTGAACTAAAGTCTATGTGACTTTAAAGCCATGAAGCTGTAACAATTTATTCTATCCTTAACATGTATAATTCTTTTTCTGAAAGGCCTCTCAAGAGAGAAGTGATGCCAGATTGTTTGGGGTGGTGCAAAAATCTGTATGTATCTCCTGGGCATATAGTAATGATACCTCTCCATATTAGGTTTTAATCCCCTGAATTCCTTTGCCTCTGGCTTCAACCTGCCTCTCCAGGCTTACCTTTCACTATCACCCTTCATGAGCCATTTGTCCACCAGACATCTTCCAATTCAATGAACATTCCATGCCTGTCTATTTTTCTGAAGCTTGTCACAGACTGTTTCCTTTGTCTTAACTACCTTCCTCCATTTTCTCTCTATAAATACTCTTCCTCACCCCTCAAGATTCAGATTAAATAATGCCTCCACCTAACTTAGGAAAGTTATTTACCATCTCCTGTGGCTCCTGTAGCCCCTAGAGCTTTTCAAATTATATTACAATGAAACTGTGTACCTGCCCCCTTCTCTAGTGGTCTTTGTGTTTTTCTTTTTTAAAAATTAGTATAATATTCATATAGCCTTATATTGGCTTCAGGTGTAAAAAAGAACGATTTGATATTTGCATGCATTGCAAAATAATCACCACAATAAGTCTGGTTAACATCTGCCCCCTTACATAGTTACCAAATTCTTTTTCTGGTGATGATAACTTGTATCATTTAATGATACAAGAGATTTAATCTCTCAACACTTTTCAAATACGCAATACAGTATTATTAACTATAGTCACCATGCAAAACATTACAACCCCCATGATTTATTTATTGTAGCTGGAAGTTTGCACTTTTGAACTCCTTCACCCTTTTATCCCACCCCATACCTCCTGCCTCTGGTAACCACCAATTGGTTTTCTGTATCTATGAGCTTGATATTTTGTTTTCTTTCTTAGATTCCACATATAAGTGAAATCATATGCTATTTTTCTTCCTCTGTCTGACATATTTCAATTAGCATAATGCCTTCTGGGTCCATCCAGGTTGTTGCAAATGGCAGGATTTCGTTCTTTTTTATGGCTGAATAGTATTCTATCGTGTGTGTGTGTGTGTGTGTGTGTGTGTGCGCGCGCGCACGCGCGCACGCATGCATGTGCATCACATTTTCTTTATACATTCATCTGTAGCTTTGTAGTGTGTACTGATATCAGGGAATCCAGGTGGGTTATTTCTCAAGGTTGCTTTGACTATTTGGGGTCATTTATGGTTTTAGGATAAAACCTAAATAAAAATTTTTTATTAAAAAATCCAATAAAATTTTAGGATTATTTAATCTATTTTCATGAAAAATGCCATTGGAATTCTGATAGAGAATGCATGGAACCTGTGGATTGTTTTAGGTAGAATGTACATTTTAACAGATTAAATCTTCCAACCCATGAGCACAGAATACCTTTCCATTTGTTTGTATCTTCCTCAATTTCTTTCATTAATGTCTTAGTTTCTAGTGTGCAGGTCTTTCACCTTCTTGGATAAATTTGTTCCAACGTATGTTAGAGTTATTGAAGACGAAAGCCATGTACTATTGATTAAATTATTCCTACTGTCTCGTTTTGCCTGGAATATGGCATGTGGCTCAGTGGATGCCTGATGAATAAGGGAAAGGAGGAATTAAGAGATGAATATAAGCTTTCTCTAACAAAGAAAAAGTTGGGAGCATTCAAGAGTGTTGAGCTCAGAAGATACAGGTCTTAAGAACCAGTGTCTCTTCCCTACCCAGCATCTCCCATTTTCATCTGTTAGCTTTTTGACTCCCTTCTTAACCATAATCTCTACTCCTTAATCTATTCATAAATCTGTACCAACATTCATTTCAAAACGGGTTATTTCGACACAGGCCTGAGACAAACCCCTGCATTTACAAACTTAAGTACTATCAAGAGGTTGTCCCCTGCACGAAGGCACTCATCCAGGAGGCTAGGCATGGGCTGAAATCCAGCAAACATTCTGTTTGCCAAATCTTGTGCTGCAACCACCCAAGGAGTGTGCCTTCCTAATTCACACTAAGGCACAGTGCAGGGTAGCAAAGGACTAAGCTGCTTTATATTGGGGAAATTGCTTAATTTCTCAAGCCTCAGGGTTTTTTCTAAATGAGGATAATAATGTCACCCACTCTGCCTAATGGGTTTACTAATTCTTCCATTCATTTATTCAGTCATTCTATAAAACCTGATTGAGGATCTTATCTTAGCCTAGTAGCTAAGGGATTTGGTTTTGAAAGCCAGACCAAATAAATAAATTAATAAGTGATTGCACTTTTTGTATTATATTTAGTTTGTCTGGGGGAAGAAATTCTGGAAATAAAACACCAGTGAGAAATATATATACACACAGTCACAAAACAAGGTAACTAGAACATGGATTTTGATTTACTCACCTCACAAAAGCTCACCAGACTAGTCAACATCCAACTACATATGCATTCCCACATCTCTGAGTAATTTCTCTTATGCTTAGTCTTCTCTGGTCTCATGTGCTCCAAGGCAAAGGCTAAAGCCCCCTCATATTTTGGGTAGTACATGAGTTGTGAATAGGTCAGTTTGTAAGGAGAATACTGTCTTTGCCCTTTATCTGGGAGAAAGCCTTTTTGGAATGGAGAATGTTCACTTAAAGTCACCCAGATTCCCCTTCACCCACAGGAATAAGCAGAGGGTTATTTTTCCACTGCAACTCATTTCATTGTTTGAGAACTTTCATTATTTGAAAGCTCTTCCCTATACCAAAGTTTTTTCTGCGATACTTTCTGCTGAGCTCCAGCCCCAGTTCTCTCTCTCTCTGCTCTCCCTCCCAAACCTGCTCATCCTCCTGGCTTCCCTATTCTGTCATGGATATAGGCACCTAGTTCACTATGTCACATATGCACAAGTCAGACAGACTGTTTCTCAACAATTAACCAGTCGCTCATCACATTTTATAAATTATGTCTCATAGACATCCTTTGCAGCTACCCCGTCTTTTCCATTCCTGTGGTCAGTGCCTTGTTAGGACTTTCAACATGTTCCATGGGCTCCCTCCTTCATTTTGGCTGACTGTTCTTCAGTACAGCCATCACTTAGCTGCCAGACTGGCCTTTCTGAAAGAAAGCATGTCCTCATGGCCCATCTTCACCTTTAGTGCCTCAGCACCCCCTCTCTCTACTTCTCCACCTATTTTCTACTTGAATCATTGTTCTGATGAGAACCAGATAATTTAAGAAATGTTGACAACCCAGAGAAGATGCAACTACTCGTACTGATTACTACTTTCACTTTCACTAATGCTTAGAAATCTGGGTTGGTTTTGCCGTGGTGATTGCCGATGGGGATGGATGCTGTGCTAGGGAAGTGTTATTATGTGTAGTGGAAGAGGAGAAAGAGGAGGAAGGCATGGCTCAGCTCTCAAGAACCTTCCTCTCCCTCTCCTTTCTCTTTTCTCTTTCTCTACCTCTCCTTTCTCACATTCTGTCCTCCTTATGTCATGATAGTCAATGACGCTAATTGAGCACATACCATGGGCCAATATTGTGCTAAGCAAAAGAAGTGGTTAAGCTGGGATGCCCATTCTGGCTGGGTGTTTACTCCTGACGTGAATCCTGCTTTCACTCCACCTCTGCGAAAAATCCTCTCTTCCTCCAGCCCTAACCTCACCTCCACTGACTGCATGCCACTCTTCTGAACTGCATACAGCTCCCCTGTCTTCCACATGGTAGTCCTCCAAATAGCTGGATGAACTTTTCTATATTTCCTCTAAGTTTTGGTTATCCTTTCCCTGTCATATTGGCCTTTGACCATCATGAGAAAGAACTTGAGCTTCCCAGTGTCTTTCTTAGAGTGGGGACTTCAGAGATAATAAGTGGGTTGAACAGCACTAGGATACGAACTTGTTTTCTTTGTTCTAGATATTTCGTTCATGTACATGTATCACAAGGTTGCATTTATGCCTTTCATGGAACCCAGAACATACTGTTGTCTTACATGAAGACTGCGCCCAACTATTGTTTCATAAGCATGTCTCATCCTCAAATGCCTTGTAATCCTATTTTAATAATTGCAAAATAGCCCATCATATGGATATATTGATAACTATATAATCAGTTCTTCTTGGACTTACAGGTTGTTTCTGACTTTTCCCCAGTGAACTCTTCTGAGGTAAAAATACTGGGCCTAGACTCTAATTATTATCACCATGCCGTTAGCTTTAAATCATATAGTTTGAAAACAATCAGACAACTCATATGGGAAATAACAGGAACTTATGTACCCATTTTGTTTTGTGGATTTATCTGTCTTGCCTTTTGTTTGGAGAAAATTACAACCCATCTCAGAACTAAGTAATAATAAAACAAAAGCACTGCTATTTTTTTTTTAGTTTTTAATCTCTGCCAAGCGAGATGAAGGTATTATGATCCCTAATTTCTAGATGAGGAAGCCAAGGCTTCAAGAGTTTCATCAACCTCCTCAAGACATTCTTAGTAAGTAGTTGAGCTCAGATACAAGCCAACCCTTTTCCATTCCCAAACCTGTACTCTTAATCATTACGCTGGACCCTTAACAAGGGTTTTAGAATAGCTGACTACATGAATGAGTGAATTAATTATCTATCACTATTCAGCATTTATGAGGAAAGTAGAAGCTTCAAGGAGAGTTTCCATGTAAATAAAGGAATGGTGCTCTTCACTGGGCAGGTGCGGTCATGGGTTGAGGGCCAGCTAACAGAGACTATGCTTTCTTTGGTCCACAGTTGCCTTTCAGGGCACAACCTGCAAACACGTCTTAGGTTGTAGAGTAAGTCTCTGATTGTAGGTCCTTTATGTCCTGCCCTCCTTCACTAGAGAGAATGATGCTTCTCCACCATGGGCTCCTCTGTTCCCAATCAGATGACACCAAATATAATCAAGATTTCTAAGCTGGTGGTAAACAGGAAATAATAATCACACCTCTGAGGCTATGGATGCCAGTGAGATAAATCATAATAGTTAAAATTTAATGAAACTTTATTAAGTGTTTGGCATTGTGCTAAACACTTTACAAGCATTAGTCCCATTTACCATAAACCAGTTAGATTGGTAAGGTCATTTCCATTTTACAAATGATGAAGCAGAGGCTGCGAGCATTTTAACAACTTTCCCACGTTCATCTATCCAGATGCCAAGCTCAGGCTCCCTGAATTCTGAGTAGCTATGGGGTATTATATTTGTCAGAACTCCTCTGGAGCCTCCCATTCTTCTTGAACCATCTTCCTTTGCAAGAATCTTTTCTCCAAACATTTTTGGATTTACTTACATAAAGTCTATGGTACATGGCTGGCCACGCTCAGGATTTTCATTCTTAAGATATGAATCCCAAGGTGGCATGGGTATTTTATCCTAAAGTCTTGATGGTTTTATTTTATTAATTAATTCCACCTTGTTGGCTAGAATTGGATGTGGAATCATGTTTTTTCCCTAACTTCTTAGAGATAAACATCATCAGAAAATTAAAGATTCATCAGCTCAGCTGTCTCAAGCTGAGTGAGTTTATCAGTTATTTCCAAGGTGGTTGAAGGCCTGCATCTTTGCCAACACATCATCTGAGCTGATCCTGTGACTTGGGTTAGAAAAGCACTATCCATAATTGTAGGTTTGTGTTATTGTTGTTAACATTTTGATGCCTATCATGTGAATTGCTGTCTTCCTTTTACACACCCCATTTATAAGAGTCTGAGAAATTTCTAGATGGGCACAGACGTGATTTTTCCCAAATTTTACTCATGCATTTGTAACTTTCTTCTTAAAAGACAGTGACAGATGGTAGCCACACTTGTGGTGAGCATAGCCTAGTGTATAGAGTTGTTGAATCACTATATTGTACACTTGAACTAATGAAATGTTGTGTGTCAACTATACTAAACCAGGAAGCAAACAGTGACTCCAATTCAAAACACAACACCAAGAGAAAACAAGATCCAAAATACACAAACAGTATCCACTGTCAGCATCTGAGCCCATCCCAAAATAGGAGCTAGTCCTTGAGGCTTATTTGGTTTCAGGTTCTTGCTGGATAGGAATCCTGAAAAATTGGTTTGGGAGGAGATGAGAAATTGTGGAGTTTGAGCACGTACTCAAAATGCTTTGGGAAAGAGAGCCAAGTCCCAGCCACCCACCAGTCAGAAGAGAGAAGCCAGAGCTTTGAGTTCCTTACCGTGGCATCTTCCCCAGCATAGTGGTTGAGGATTCGGCTCCCCCCTGGATGCTTGTTGGCCCAGCCAGTAACATCGTAGACCTTGCGATTGATCACCAGCCACTGATCAGCCTTCTGATTGTGTTTCTGGATCTCCTGCCAGCTGTACATGTTGAGACTTTTTCTGGGCACGCCACACGTTCCATTTGCCTCCTGCTTTACAGAGATCTCTCCTCTCCCATTTTCTACTGGTTTCCCATTCTCTTGATACTTCTCACCCAGGTATGGCTGACCCTCTCCTACAAGGTCCCCATTACCTGTATGGTTGTCTTCAAGCTTCATCGTCATTGTACCCTTCTGATTTCTAGGTTGGCTCCTGAAATTTCTAATATTTGCCTCTGATTAGACCATAAAATGACACTTTTCCTTCCTTCTTATTCTACTGCAGTAGAACACTGCAGTAGAATACTACTGATGCCTGCACAGAAAACTTTTTAACCTAGTTATCTCTTCACATCCTGAGAATGAGCTCATCCCCAGCCTCACACTTCTCTGTATGTCCTGATTTTCTCTGCCCAGATAAAGGCTTGGTCACTTCCTTCTCTCTGCTGGCTGATGTCTTCGCAGCATCCTCTTTCATCATTAAATGTCCCCTGGTAAAGAGCTTGGACCAATCACAGTTGGTCTGAAAGTTGTGGCCTGCCCCAGGGCTGTGGGGCAAGGCTCAGATCACAGGGCTGTCCTACACTGCCACTCCATGGAGTTGGGTTCCCCAGCTCTCTGGCGTGCCTGTGGATAGAGACATTTAGGTTTGTTAATTCCACGTGTGGTTGAAATGTATTGAATTGTCTTTCCATCATCTCTGTGTAATGGAATTGCCCCAACCTATGTCTGAATGATATAGTTGACCCTTGAACAACACACAGTCAAAAAATCCACGTATAAAACTTGGACTCTCCCAAAACGTAACCACTAATAGCCTAGTATTGAAGAAGCCTGATTGATAGTATAAAAGGTCCATTAACACAGATTGTGTATGTTACATGTATCATACACTTTACTCTTACAATAAAGTAAGCTAAAGAAAACAAATAATTAAGATAATCATAAGGAAGATAAAGTGTATTTACAGTACTGTACTGCATTTGTTAGAAAAACATGGATATAAGTGGACCCACAGAGTTCAAAACTGTGTTGTTCAAGGATATACTGTATTTCCATTGGAACAACCACATCCCTCTCCTCCAGGCCACAGAGGCTGATCCAGGAGAGCTACCCAACCTAAGTTGAACCAAGATCTCCTTCTGGAATTGTCTAATATCTTGAATCGAGGAGATGTAAATTTAGGATATTAACAAGGGTTACTTGCTATCATTTGGACTGGGAAGCCAAAACGTTTGTCCGTACCAAGTGCAAAAAGTAAGGAGATACCAGGAAAAAAATTTCAAGGTTATAAATTTCGGAAGTTTTCCTGGATAGAATTCTCATAATACTACAAAGACTGATACCACACGCTCCATGAGAAAATGGAGATTTGTATCGTGCTTACTATTGTATCTGTAGGTCTAGCACAGTATGCATTTAATAATTATTTGTTCAATGGTTGAACAAGTAGGGCACCAAGCAGAGGAAATAGCTGGATGAAGGAACTGGACATCTGGTCCCAATTACCTTGATCCTGGAAGGTCTTATATCTCATGGAGGATTATTTGACTACTGTAGCTAATTTCATCAAAGTTCCCCAAAGAATTTTGCTGAACAGCAGGTACTTATGAACCTTGCCCTGTGTTTCCACGAATCCCCCTACCCAGTAGTTCACTCACCTCCTAGTTCTAATTAGATTATATATTTTATTAAATGGGAGTTTGAGGTAACATCGATTTGCCATTCATTCAGTGACCACTTATGAAGTTCAAATATGTGTAACGCACAGCAAAAATTGATTGTTTCCTCTGCTTTAAAAGTGTCCTAATAGGAAAGCAGTTACTACCTGCTTCAACAAACAAAATAGCAATACCTACTTTGGGATCAGCAGTTTCATGGTATCATCTCATCAGAACATAAGATCTCCCACGTATATATGTGAAGTCATGAATTCCATCATATGAGAGACTCAGAGAGTGAGGATTTAAAAAAAAAACAATTTTAATTATCCCAAGCTTGAGTAATTTATCTTGACTTTTTCTGCTTGCTTCTCAGAGAGGTGGGGCACAGACCTCGTCTGAGATAAACTAGAAGATGATTCTCTGGCCATAAAGGTAAATTGCATTGCTGTGAATTATGAAGTTGGATGTGTAATTAGAGACCCTACAGGTCATGGGACTTGTGGGTGCCTGTTCAGAGGGGTGGTGGCCAGCCTGTGTTAAAACAAATGCTGAACCAGTCATCTGGGCTTCTAGTCCCCATTACTGATTAACTGGATGCATTTCAAAGCCATTTTCCCTTTCTGGGTCTCCAAATCCTCACCTCACATTGAGAGATTGCATCAGATAAAGTTGTTCTCAAACTTGAGAACTTGGAGATCCCAAAGAATAAGAAGCCAAGAACTATCACTTTGGCCGATCATCATCAGATAAAGTTGTTCTCAAACTTGAGAACTTGGAGATCCCAAAGAATAAGAAGCCAAAAACTATCACTTTGGCTGATCATTTGGTATCAAAATATTCAAGACCACAAACACAAAACACTTGAACACCAAAATTGCATAGCAGAATTTGCTAGAAGTTGGTCATCCTAATACACATATTATTTTTTATAACTCAAATGAAACCAGAATCCTTCACAGAGTACTTGAGGATGCCAAGAAATACTATATTGGATAGTATCTGAGTTTCCTTCCAGCTCTCAGATAAAAAGAAACCATGTCTGAAAAACTTCTTTTTTCTTTTTCAGTAGTAGAACGTAGTGATTCATCATTTATACATAACATCCAGTGCTCACCCCAATAAGTGCCCTCCTTAATACCCATCACTGATCTAGCCCATCCCCTGACGAATCTCCCCTCCAGCAACCCTCAGTTTGTCCTCTGTATTTAAAAGTCTTACCGATGGATGTTGAAACTATTGTGGTAACCATTTCACAATATATGTAAATCACATCATCATGCTATTTGCCTTAAACTTATATAGTGATGTATGTCAATTAATTTTTAATAAAACTATAAAATATTTTTTTAAAAAAGAAACCATATATGATTTCTCTGGTGTGATAATTTCTTCAATGCTCTTCTGTGACGATAGTTGAAGCACACTTCTGATTCTGTTCTATCATATGTGGAGATTAAGCCTACAGATAACATGAGATTTCGTAATAAACACTCCTCTCCTGAGAACATATGTGGCAAACATTTAACTAGGCATTTTTGGAGGATCCACAAGAAAGGGTGAACGTGTGACCTCTGCCCACCGCTGGTTTACCATCTGCTACACTTTTGTATTTTCTGTGCTCCTACACTAGACTATGTGTGGACTCACAAAGGGGACTCCGTGCATGCTGGTGCGTGCCACCCTGCCTACCCGGGGACTCCTGTTAATGCTTCAAAACTCGGGTTAAGCAGCACTTTTAGTTTTTCCTGATCCACCTTGCTAGAGCTGGATCCCCTCTGTGCTCTCCCCGTCCCTCCAGCACAGTGTGATTGTAGCTCTTGTTGCGTCTTGACTGAACTGTGGTCTATTTCCGCCATGAGTTTGTGAGTTATTTGAGGGACAAGTCACTTTCATTCCTGCATTTTTCAAACCTGGCACAGCCTAATCCTCAGTACTTGAGGACAGAGTGAATGAGTGGCTCGGTGGATAACAAAGACTCAGAAATGTTCACATTCTCCTCTGTCATATATTCTCTGTGATGGACGGGGCAAGTCTCAGTTAACGCCTGGCTCCCTTCCCATATTGACAGTGCCAGGCCTTGGGACTCATTTCAGTGCTGTCCCTGACTATTCTCTCCCACTCTCATTAGAAGTGTCCTTAGGTCTTTCATTCCAGGTGTGTTCATTTTGTTTTGTTTTGTTTTGTTTGTTTTTGTTTCTGTTGTGGTTTTTTTTGGATGTGCTGTTCACAGTCTTGTGTCATCTGCATCATCTTTAGATCTGATGATAAATGGGAAGCCTGCAAAAAAGGAGGAAAGGTGATTTCTGAAGGCTTAAAAAACCCTTCAGATGACAAGACAAAGACCCAAACTTTGGGTTTCTAACAGGTGTTTGCTGCTGCAAATGGCTATTTCATGCCTGCGGGGAATGATTTCAGCAATAAATACTCAGCTCTCCAGTTGATTTTCTGATTCTTGTCGTTTTGTTACTTTTTATGGCAGAAGTATTAGGTTCCAAAGTGTTAATTACCATTTCTCAGGCAGTTTGCACAGCTGACCCTTAGCCTGGTTTTGCAGGAAAGATTCAGAATAGTTAGGAACCTGCTCAAAGTCACAGAGCTAGAAAGTGACTTGACCAGGATTTGGACATGGCTCCAAATGGCTTCAGCTGAAGCTCTTTCTATTTTGTCACAATGTCATCTGTCTATAACTAACTTTATTGGATGTCTGTTTGTTGTCAGGCTGCATCCTGGTAACCCTCTGTGTTTCACCCTCTGTTCGGGCAGAGCCTTTGAATATTTCATAAAGGAATTTCTCTTCAATTTCTGACCTAGTGTCTGTGCGTCAATCCCAAACTGGAGGAATGGAATACTGAGGATCTCCCAGTCCTGTCCTTTCACCAAATCAGGTGCCAAACACTCACTGTGCCCTGGCATTGTGTGAGGCCCTATAGGAGATGCCAAGATCAATAGATTAGTTCTTCCCTTACAATATATAAGGGGAACAAAATAATTTTGCAAATAATGATAACACAGCATCTTACAACTGCCATAAAAGTGGTATAAAACCCACTGTGGGGAGTCAAAGTTGGAAGAATTCTTATTTATTTGCCATGAAAAAGGAAACCTTCATAATGGAGATATCATAGAATTAGACCATGAAAGACTGAGAAGCTCTCCAATGGCAGTTCTCAGGGAGAACACATGGGCCACAGGTGATAAGCAAATATTTACGTTTGCGAAAATAAAGAGCAGAGTGTGGGAATGAAGAACACTCAAACTTTCTGGGTCACAGCATGAAAAAAAAGCAGGTTTGGAGAACAAATAAGAATTATTGCAAAGGTTTGGATCACAAAAGGCTTTGAATACCGAGCTTGAGTAATTGAATCCACACATTCTTGGAGATTCTGGGATTTCTACAATTTTATTTGTAGGAGAACCTCAGATTGTGTGTGAAAAGGCATGTTTTTGTAAGAGCTTTATTTTAAAGATGATGAATTGGGAAAGACTGAAGAAAGCAGACTGGAATGGGGAAAGACCAGAGGCTGAGAAAACACTGATGGTTTGCACCATGGATTAAGGTGAAATGTAATAAGGATTTGAAAACGACTAAGAGTGGTGAGAGTAGAGGGGGAAGGAGGTTGGCATCTCCTAGCGTTTTCATCACAACCACATGCACCATGCCTTGACTCTTGTAGAGATATCAAGAAATGATATTGCTTGTAGCAGCTCCAGTTGGTAGAATTGACAGCTGCAAAGATTCACTTTTTCCTTTCTTAACTTAACACCGTGTCAAATGCAGCATTTATTACCCTGAGCAGGTGGTCCAGATTTCTGCTTTGTCTCATTAGCTGGGTACAAAATATTAGTTGGTGAAAACCCAGTGACACTGCATTTTAAAAGAACATCAAATATCTGAAGAAAAAAATAAACTTACTGAAGATTAGAGATGGGTGACTTATGGACTACTGGAATGAGCCCCAGAATGGAAACCTGGAGGTTGGAATTCTTGCAATGGTCTGTCCCTATCTAACTGTGGCTTGGGGACAGCCATATACTCTTTCTGAGTTTCAGTGTCCTTCCGATCAAAGGGTGAGGTTGGGGCTCTGTAGGCTTTCAACTCTTCCCAGTGATAGAGCCCTTGGTTCAAGTAAGTCCTTGTGAGGGATCCAAGACATAAAACAGATATATGAGGGGTGCCCCAGTGGCTCAGTCAGTTAAGCATCTGACTTTGGCTCAGGTCATGATCTCACAGCTCATGGGTTCATGCCCCAAGTTGGGCTCTGTGCTGACAACTCAGACCCTGGAGCCTGCTTCGAATTCTGTGTCTCCCTCTCCCTATTCCCCACACCCTCTGTCAAAAATAAATAAACATTAAAGCTTTTTTTAAATAGATATATGAAACATGCAGTGGTAAGGCTGGGGTGAGAAGCTTGAATCTTGCTTGGCCTCTGTATAAGCTTCCCTGCCTCCAATCTCTGGGGCTCTATGAGGCATATCAGAATTCTAGTGACATTGCAGATTATTAGATCGTCTCATATATTTCTTTAAGCTCATCATAGTGACTCATGAGTTTCCAGGCAGAAGTTCCACATTGACTTACTTATTGCTTTCATGATCCTGAGTTTTCCAGAAAGATAAAGTTACATTCTATACATGGTGGCTTTCTCTCAATGCCTTAGACATTTCAGATTTCTTCTTGCTTTGAGATTTTGCTTTAGTTGAGCCAGGGCAATCTTTTCCCAAGTTTCTCCATATTTTCACATGATTTGCTTCTTTCTCATCATTTAAACCTCTACCTAAATAGGTTCCCAAGGAGTCCTTCCATTAGAGGCCAATTTGCCAGGAAGCTCTTCCTGCAAGGGACCTGCAAGGGACCCCAGGAATGTGCTCACACAATGATATGTTTGCAAAAGTTACTTGGTTATAATGACTGTGTCCTCCTTCTCTCATTTTTCCCACTGTCACACTTTTCCTTGTGGATATCTTTTGAAACATCATGCCTCAATTTCCTCCTCCACAAAATGAGAATAATAACAGTGTCTAACTCCCAGTGTGGTTGTAAAGATTACACATGCTCATACATGAAGAGTGCTTAGAATAGTTAGCGACTGGTATGCAATAAATGCTCATTATTTTATTGTTGTCACCGTCCCGAGAAATCAACGCAACAGTAGACATCCTGCTGGGCTCAAGTTCAGGCCAGGCCACCGTACACTGTAAGTAACTTACTAATACTAAAGTCTCCCCACCCCCTTATCTGAAACTTCATGTTCTGTACTTCCAGTTACCCACAGTCAATATAGTCAGGAGTCAGACGATCCCCTTTCTGATGTATTTTCAGAGGGTCAGTAGTAGCTTAACACCACATCACAATGCCTACATCATTCACCTCCCTTCATCTTATCAGGTATACATTTTACAATCTCACATCATCACAAGAAGAAGGTAAGTAGAGTACAATTAGATATGTTGAGAGAGAGACAGAAAGCAAGACACCACAGCACATAACTTTTGTTACAGTCTATTGCTATCATTGTTCTTATTTTTAGTTATTGGTAACCTCTTACTGTACCTAATTTATGGATTAAGCTTTATTACTGGTACTTAGGTATAGGAAAAAACAGAGTATATACAGCATTTGGCACTATCTTGGTTTCAGGCATTCTCTGGGGGTCTTGGAATGTACCCCTGTGGGCAAATGGAGATGATTGTATTAAGAATATCAAAGCACAAATGGCTGAAACTTCTTCTCCTAGAGTTGTAACTTTCAGAGAGAAGGAGCTTAATTATCTCCCTCTGCAATATCTCTAGAGAGAAAATTCAGTGTATGTTTTTCTTATTTTTTCCTCCTTAGGAAAAGTACTATCTTTGAGCTTGATATAACCTTGGGATGGAAGCAGGAGAGGGAAAAATCCCATATATATATATATGTGTTGTGTGTGTGTGTGCGCAAATATTAAAAAAATGGTTTTCTGCTTTTGTAGATAGGTATTTAGAGTGACAGGGAGTTATACCCTTAAACACAAGATGTGTGCAGTGCTATAAGTTGAATTCTAATTCACATATTTTTTCCTTTGGACTCACCTACCCCACACCCAAGCATGGTGGGGCTTATGGGAGGCTTATCCTCATGCTTCATTTACGGTGAATATAATAATTAAAAATTAATATTAATTAAATATCATTAAAATAAATTAATACAAAATTAATATGAAATTAAAATACAATAATTACATCATGTATGACAAAAGCTTCAAAAGTGAAGTAAGCATCACTAGGAGCATCATTCAGAATAGGGTGGGGAGGATATTGAGGAAGCAGGACGGATCCACTTCCCCTGCTTCCATTTTTGAAAAACCACGGGCTTGTGAATTTTGTCATTTGCTGCTTGTCAACTGCACCTCGACCACCTCCTGGAACACATCCTTCCAATTTGGCCTGAAACAGAGATAATACAACATCTGTTCACTAAATGGCCAGTCGTGTCTTAGAGAGTCATTTTAACCCTGTCAGCACCAATCTTAGTTCCTTCAAACCAACTTATGTAACCTCGTGGTTTCTGCCTTTCTTTTTTTTTTTTTTCATGTCTTAAACATCTTTTTTTTATTTTTATTTTTTTTTCTGAAATTTATTGCCAAATTGGTTTCCATACAACACCCAGTGCTCATCCCAAAAGGTGCCCTCCTCAATACCCATCACCCACCCTCTCCTCCCTCCCACCCCCCATCAACCCTCAGTTTGTTCTCAGTTTTTAACAGTCTCTTATGCTTTGGCTCTCTCCCATTCTAACCTCTTTTTTTTTTCCTTCCCCTCCCCCATGGGTTCCTGTTAAGTTTCTCAGGATCCACATAAGAGTGAAACCATATGGTATCTGTCTTTCTCTGTATGGCTTATTTCACTTAGCATCACACTCTCCAGTTCCATCCACGTTGCTACAAAAGGCCATATTTCATTTTTTCTCATTGCCACGTAATATTCCATTGTGTATATAAACCACAATTTCTTTATCCATTCATCAGTTGATGGACATTTAGGCTCTTTCCATAATTTGGCTATTGTTGAGAGTGCTGCTATGAACATTGGGGTACAAGTGCCCCTATGCATCAGTGCTCCTGTATCCCTTGGATAAATTCCTAGCAGTGCTATTGCTGGGTCATAGGGTAGGTCTATTTTTAATTTTCTGAGGAACCTCCACACTGCTTTCCAGAGCGGCTGCACCAATTTGCATTCCCACCAACAGTGCAAGAGGGTTCCCGTTTCTCCACATCCTCTCCAGCATCTATAGTCTCCTGATTTGTTCATTTTGGCCACTCTGACTGGCGTGAGGTGATACCTGAGTGTGGTTTTGATTTGTATTTCCCTGATAAGGAGCGACGCTGAACATCTTTTCATGTGCCGGTTGGCCATCCGGATGTCTTCTTTAGAGAAGTGTCTATTCATGTTTTCTGCCCATTTCTTCACTGGGTTATTTGTTTTTCGGGTGTGGAGTTTGGTGAGCTCTTTATAGATTTTGGATACTAGCCCTTTGTCTGATATGTCATTTGCGAATATCTTTTCCCATTCCGTTGGTTGCCTTTTAGTTTTGTTGGTTGTTTCCTTTGCTGTGCAGAAGCTTTTTATCTTCATAAGGTCCCAGTAATTCACTTTTGCTTTTAATTCCCTTGCCTTTGGGGATGTGTCGAGTAAGAGATTGCTACGGCTGAGGTCAGAGAGGTCTTTTCCTGCTTTCTCCTCTAAGGTTTTGATGGTTTCCTGTCTCACATTTAGGTCCTTTATCCATTTTGAGTTTATTTTTGTGAATGGTGTGAGAAAGTGGTCTAGTTTCAACCTTCTGCATGTTGCTGTCCAGTTCTCCCAGCACCATTTGTTAAAGAGGCTGTCTTTTTTCCATTAGATGTTCTTTCCTGCTTTGTCAAAGATGAGTTGGCCATACGTTTGTGGGTCTAGTTCTGGGGTTTCTATTCTATTCCATTGGTCTATGTGTCTGTTTTGGTGCCAATACCATGCTGTCTTGATGATGACAGCTTTGTAGTAGAGGCTAAAGTCTGGGATTGTGATGCCTCCTGCTTTGGTCTTCTTCTTCAAAATTCCTTTGGCTATTCAGGGCCTTTTGTGGTTCCATATGAATTTTAGGATTTCTTGTTCTAGTTTCGAGAAGAATGCTGGTGCAATTTTGATTGGGATTGCATTGAATGTGTAGATAGCTTTGGGTAGTATTGACATTTTGACAATATTTATTTTTCCAATCCATGAGCAGGGAATGTCTTACCATTTCTTTAAATCTTCTTCAATTTCCTTCATAAGCTTTCTATAGTTTTCAGCATACAGATCCTTTACATCTTTAGTTAGATTTATTCCTAGGTATTTTATGCTTCTTGGTGCAATTGTGAATGGGATCAGTTTCTGTATTTGTCTTTCTGTTGCTTCATTGTTAGTGTATAAGAATGCAACTGATTTCTGTACATTGATTTTGTATCCTGCAACTTTGCTGAATTCCTGTATCAGTTCTAGCAGACTTTTGGTGGAGTCTATCGGATTTTCCATGTATAATATCATGTCATCTGCAAAAAGCGAAAGCTTGACTTCATCTTTGCCAATTTGGATGCCTTTGATTTCCTTTTGTTGTCTGATTGCTGATGCTAGAACTTCCAGCACTATGTTAAACAGCAGCAGTGAGAGTGGGCATCCTTGTCGTGTTCCTGATCTCAGGGAAAAAGCTCTCAGTTTTTCCCCGTTGAGGATGATGTTAGCTGTGGGCTTTTCATAAATGGCTTTTATGATCTTTAAGTATGTTCCTTCTATCCCGACATTCTCAAGGGTTTTTATTAAGAAAGGGTGCTGGATTTTGTCAAAGGCCTTTTCTGCATCGATTGACAGGATCATATGGTTCTTCTCTCTTTTTTGTTAATGTGATGTATCACGTTGATTGATTTGCGAATGTTGAACCAGCCCTGCATCCCAGGAATGAATCCCACTTGATCATGGTGAATAATTCTTTTTATATGCCATTGAATTCGATTTGCTAGTATCTTATTGAGAATTTTTGCATCCATATTCATCAGGGATATTGGCCTGTAGTTCTCTTTTTTTACTGGGTCTCTGTCTGGTTTAGGAATCAAAGTAATACTGGCTTCATAGAATGAGTCTGGAAGTTTTCCTTCCCTTTCTATTTCTTGGAATAGCTTGAGAAGGATAGGTATTATCTCTGCTTTAAACGTCTGGTAGAACTCCCCTGGGAAGCCATCTGGTCCTGGACTCGTATTTGTTGGGAGATTTTTGATAACCGATTCAATTTCTTCGCTGGTTATGGGTCTGTTCAAGCTTTCTATTTCCTCCTGATTGAGTTTTGGAAGAGTGTGGGTGTTCAGGAATTTGTCCATTTCTTCCAGGTTGTCCAATTTGTTGGCATATAAGTTTTCATAGTATTCCCTGATAATTGTTTGTATCTCTGAGGGATTGGTTGTAATAATTCCATTTTCATTCATGATTTTATCTATTTGGGTCATCTCCCTTTTCTTTTTGAGAAGCCTGGCTAGAGGTTTGTCAATTTTGTGTATTTTTTCAAAAAACCAACTCTTGGTTTCGTTGATCTGCTCTACAGTTTTTTTAGTTTCTATATTGTTTATTTCTGCTCTGATCTTTATTATTTCTCTTCTTCTGCTGGGCTTAGGCTGCCTTTGCTGTTCTGCTTCTAGTTCCTTTAGGTGTGCTGTTAGATTTTGTATTTGGGATTTTTCTCGTTTCTTGAGATAGGCCTGGATTGCAATGTATTTTCCTCTCAGGACTGCCTTTGCTGCGTCCCAAAGCGTTTGGATTGTTGTATTTTCATTTTCGTTTGTTTCCATATATTTTTTAATTTCTTCTCTAATTGCCTGGTTGACCCACTCATTCGTTAGTAGGGTGTTCTTTAACCTCCATGCTTTTGGAGGTTTTCCAGACTTTTTTCTGTGGTTGATTTCAAGCTTCATAGCATTGTGGTCTGAAAGTAAGCATGGTATAATTTCAATTCTTGTAAACTTATGAAGGGCTGTTTTGTGACCCAGTATATGATCTATCTTGGAGAATGTTCCATGTGCACTCGAGAAGAAAGTATATTCTGTTGCTTTGGGATGCAGAGTTCTAAATATATCTGTCAAGTCCATCTGATCCAATGTCTCATTCAGGGCCCTTGTTTCTTTATTGACCGTGTGTCTAGATGATCTATCCATTTCTGTAAGTGGTGTATTAAAGTCCCCTGCAATTACCACATTCTTATCAATAAGGTTGCTTATGTTTATGAGTAATTGTTTTATGTATTTGGGGGATCCGGTATTCGGTGCATAGACATTTATAATTGTTAGCTCTTCCTGATGGATAGACCCTGTAACTATTATATAATGTCCTTCTTCATCTCTTGTTACAGCCTTTAATTTAAAGTCTAGTTTGTCTGATATAAGTATGGCTACTCCAGCTTTCTTTTGGCTTCCAGTAGCATGATAAATAGTTCTCCATCCCCTCACTCTCAATCTAAAGGTGTCCTCAGGTCTAAAATGAGTCTCTTGTAGACAGCAAATAGATGGGTCTTGTTTTGTTATCCATTCTGATACCCTATGTCTTTTGGTTGGCACATTTAATCCATTTACATTCAGTGTTATTATAGAAAGATACGGGTTTAGAGTCATTGTGATGTCTGTATGTTTTATGCTTATAGTGATGTCTCTGGGACTTTGTCTCACAGGGTCCCCCTTAGGATCTCTTGTAGGGCTGGTTTAGTGGTGACAAATTCCTTCAGTTTTTGTTTGTTTGGGAAGACCTTTATCTCTCCTTCTATTCTAAATGACAGACTTGCTGGATAAAGGATTCTTGGCTGCATATTTTTTCTGTCTAGCACCCTGAAAATCTCGTGCCAATTCTTTCTGGCCTGCCAAGTTTCAAAAGAGATATCAGTCACGAGTCTTATAGGTCTCCCTTTATATGTGAGGGCACGTTTACCCCTTGCTGCTTTCAGAATTTTCTCTTTATCCTTGTATTTTGCCAGTTTCACTATGATATGTCGTGCAGAAGATCGATTCAAGTTACGTCTGAAGGGAGTTCTCTGTGCCTCTTGGATTTCAATGCCTTTTTCCTTCCCCAGTTCAGGGAAGTTCTCAGCTATTATTTCTTCAAGTACCCCTTCAGCAACTTTCCCTCTCTCTTCCTCCTCTGGGATACCAATTATGCGTATATTATTTCTTTTTAGTGTATCACTTAATTCTCTAATTTTCCCCTCATACTCCTGGATTTTTTTATCTCTCTTTTTCTCAGCTTCCTCTTTTTCCATAACTTTATCTTCTAGTTCACCTATTCTCTCCTCTGCCTCTTCAAGCCGGGCTGTGGTGGTTTCCATTTTGTTATGCATTTCGTTTAAAGCGTTTTTCAGCTCCTCGTGACTGTTCCTTAGTCCCTTGATCTCTGTAGCAAGAGATTCTCTGCTGTCCTGTATACTGTTTTCAAGCCCAGCGATTAATTTTATGACTATTATTCTAAATTCACTTTCTGTTATATTATTTAAATCCTTTTTGATCAGCTCATTAGCTGTTGTTATTTCCTGGAGATTCTTCTGAGGGGAGTTCTTCCGCTTGGTCATTTTGGATAGTCCCTGGCGTGGTGAGGACCTGCAGGGCACTTCCCCTGTGCTGTGGTGTATAACTGGAGTTGGTGGGCGGGGCCGCAGTCAGACCTGATGTCTGCCCCCAGCCCACCACTGGGGCCACAGTCAGACTGGTGTGTGCCTTCTCTTCCCCTCTCCTAGGGGTGGGATTCACTGTGGGGTGGTGTGGCTCGTCTGGGCTACTTGCACCCTGCCAGGCTTGTGATGCTGGGGATCTGGCGTATTAGCTGGGGTGGGTAGGCAAGGTGCTCGGGGGCAGGAGGGGCAGGCTTAGATCGCTTCTCCTTAGGTGATCCACTTCAGGAGGGGCCCTGTGGCAGCGGGAGGGAGTCAGATCCGCTGCCGGAGGTTTGGCTCCGCAGAAGCGCAGAGTTGGGTGTTTGCGCGGAGCGAGCAAGTTCCCTGGCAGGAACCGGTTCCCTTTGGGATTTCGGCTGGGGGATGGGCGGGGGAGATGGCGCTGGCGAGCGCCTTTGTTCCCCACCAAACTGAGCTCTGTTGTCAGGGGGCTCAGCAGCTCTCCCTCCCTTTGTCCTCCAGCCTTCCCGCTTTCCGAGCAGAGCTGTTAACTTATGACCTCCCAGACGCTAAGTCGAGCTTGCTGTCGGAACACAGTCCGCCCGGCCCCTCCGCTTTTGCCAGCCAGACTCAGGGGCTCTGCTTGGCCGGTGAGCCGCCCCTCCGCCCCGGCTCCCTCCCGCCAGTCCGTGGAGCGCGCACCGCCTCGCCGCCCTTCCTACCCTCTTCCGTGGGCCTCTCGTCTGCGTTTGGCTCCGGCGACTCCATTCTGCTAATCCTCTGGCGGTTTTCTGGGTTATTTAGGCAGGTGTAGATGGAATCTAAGTGATCAGCAGGACGTGCGGTGAGCCCAGCGTCCTCCTAAGCCGCCATCTTGCCGCAACTCCGGTTTCTGCCTTTCTAAGCCTGCACTCACCGCTTGCGATTCAGAGCACACTTTCAATTTCTGGCCTCTCTGCATCTCCCAGATTGCAAGCCCTAAACTCCAAATAAACACTTTTGGTTGTTTTACAGCCTCTTCTTGCTCAGCATATGTTAATATATCATTATATAAGCATCTGTGTGTGTGTGTGTGTGTGTGTGTGTGTGTGTGGTTTTAGCAAAGTAAGATGGAAAAAGTTATTTTCCAGCCACTTTGCCCAGTGTCACCAGCTTCTCTGGATAATTCCGAGCTCCACAATAGCAAATTTTCAGGTGTGCATTATTTGGCCGGTTACTTCAATTTCTCACTACATGGATACAGACTGAATTAATTAGGTAAAAAAAAAAACCTCTGGGAGATGTGTATACAATATTACCAACATTATGCAAGGGACTCTGTAAAGATTTTCCTTTGCACTTGAGACAATTGTAGAGATGTCCAAGGTGAGAATTTGGAGAGACAGACCCATTTTGGTCCCTCTGTGCTTGTGTGTGCGTATCTGTGTCATATCTCAGGGATCAGGGAATTGTATGCAGTCAAGTAACTCATTCCAGGGTAAGAAATTGGAACCAAGCCGCAGTCTAAACTGCCTTTCTCAGCATGAATCAATGGATTTCTAACAAGCCAGAGCAAGACACAGAAGGTAAGCCAGATGAACCTAAGGCATGTGTCTTGTTCAACTTTGCACCATGCAGTAGTATAAGTGGGCAACCAAGTGATGGTACTTTTAGTATTCCTAATAATGTCCTACATTTGAAATGTGCCAATCTCTTTCATATTTGAAATGCGCCAATCTCTTTCATATTTGAAATGTGCCAATCTCTTTCATATTTACTTTGGAATTTAATTCAAATGCCAGTAGTTAAAAGCTGGGTATATTATCTTTATTTTACAGATGAGGAAACAGACTCAGAGAAGTTAAGGTACTGCCCAAGTCACAGAGCAGGTAACATTTAATGGCTCTGAGGCCTGGCACCAGCTCTTTTCTCTGTAAATTGACTCTTCTTATGTCTCAGATGCCTTCATTTATTGGAGTGATTTAAAGAAAATGAGCAAACAAATGAATGAATGCATGTGTGCATGATGGCCTAGGTAGGCCCGCCTCAGGATTGGAGATACTAGCCTGGGAGAGAGGACCCAGACAGAAGACCCATCAAGATCCCTTTGAGAAATCTAGACTGTGGTGTTGGAAGTAAATGACAAATGTAGCAAGGAAGAAACAATTTATAGTGTACTCATATGTACAAATAATCTGTATTTTGACATTTTTTTTCTGTAGCTGACTTCATCTTAAGTAGCACTTAACATGCCGCTGAGCAGCAGTGACCACTACACTTGAGATCAATCCGTTAAACACAACTGAACTGATCTTTTAAGGTCCTGTCTTCCAGATGCCTCATCTCCTTGCTTCTTTCCAAGTTGACCTCTAGAGGTATAGGGAAGGGGTCTCAGCAGACTGTACGGTGATTGAAATAGGAGGGGTCTCTTGGAGTCACCTATGGGAACTTGTCCTCTTGGCATCCTGGTGTCGACAGTACCTTTCCTGCCAACCTACTTGTTTCTCATCATCTAGTGGCTGCTGGCTTCTTCATTAGCTGGTGATCACCAGTTGTCTTATCTCTTGCATGGGAAGGGTACTGTGGACTTGTCTTCATGGTCTCACTCTCGTTTTGTTGGCGATGATGGCGTCAGTTATAAGAAGAGGTGCAGAGAGTCTGGGAAGGTTCTGGTATACCTATTGATTGAGTCCATTTATGGGGCCAATATCCCTCAGTGTCAAAGCAAACTAGATCTCCAACTACTCCTGCCTATGAGACCACCCGCTACCCACCGTCCTACCATTTCACATCTCTCTTGAAACCTTAGTGCCCATCACCCAACTTCCCAGCATGTGCCTATATGCATGAGGTGGTCTCTGTATATAGTTGAGTTAGCCAGCCATGAGGGCCTTTGGATCCTGGATGGATAATGCCTGGATATTGGCTAGTAAGGAACATCTAGTTTTGACCCAGACTTATGAACCTCAGAGTCTCTTGACCTACCCCAGGGAAACTTATTGCAAATTCAGAGATGGGGTGAATGTAGTATGAGAACTTAGAACAATTAAAATACGAATGAGTATTTATTGAGTATCTACAATATACCAGACACTATTCTAGGTACCAGAGAAAAAGCAAGGGAGTGGGAGTTGGAGGTTAGGAGAAGAAAAAAGACACAAAAAATGCACACCTTCACGTAGCTTATATTCAAGAAGGAGTGTCAGATAATAAGTAAAATAACTAAGTAAAATATATAGTGCCTTAACTGGTGATGATTGTTGCAGACAAAGCAATGAAGGAGGAGAGAGGGAGTATGGGGAGTGGAGTTGAAGTTAATCTGGTCAAGAAACATCTCAGGAATGAATGAAATTTGAATGAAAAATTGAAGGAGGTGAAGTGAGCCACGGGAATATCTGGAAGTAGAGTTCCAGGTGGAAGGTAATGCTGTATCTAGTATATATTGAAGGAACAGGAAAGAGGTCAGTGGGCGGGAAAGTCATGAGTCAGGAGAAAAGGAATTGTAAACAGGTAAGAAAAATAAATGACCATAATCAGTGAAAGGGCTTTTGGTTCTATTCTAGATGATATGGGAGCCTCTGAGGTCTTGAGCAGGGGAGTGACCTGATCTGACTTCTTTTCTTAAAGAATCATTTGGTTGCTGTGCTGAGATTTGACTCCATTACTGAGGGGGAAAGGTGAAAGCAGAAAAAACAGTTAGGAGACTGTACCAATCATTCCAGTGAAAGAGCTATTAATAATTTAGACCAGAGTGTTAGCAAGGAAGAGAGTATGAAAAATTGCATATGGATATATTTTGTAGTACAGCAAATAGCATTGATGAATGGATTGGATGTGGGGCAGAAGAGGAGGAGGAAAATCAAGATAACTTCCACATTTTTTGGCTGGAGTAACTAGAAAAATGGAAATACCATTAGGATGTGGAAGGCAGTTCTGCATCGGGCTCTGTGCTGACAGCTCAGAGCCTGGAGCCTTCTTCGGATTCTGTGTCTCCCTCTCTCTCTGCCCCTTCCCCACTCACACTCTGTCTCTCTCTGTCTCAAAAATAATGTATTTTTAAATACATTCTAAAATTTTTTTTAAAGATGTGGAAGGCTGTGGGTGTATCAGGTTAAGGGAGGAAAATCTGAAGTTTATTTTTGAATGTATCAATTTTGAAATGCCAAAAAAATCCAAGAGTATTTGTTGAGTAGATGTTTGGAGTCTGTGTTTGGGGAGAGGTCTCAACTGGACATATAAATTTTGGAGTTATAGGTATATATCAATGAGTCCATCAAAGGAGTGAGTGAGCCAGAAACAAAAACTTAATAACATAGCAGAGCACAACAATTCCAGCTGAACAACCAAACCTCCATAATTGTCCCAGAGAAGATGAATTAGTTGGTCTTTACCCACTTTAAACCCAGAAGCTCATTTTTCCTTGGGTATCTTTGTGTGCCAAAGCATTTTCATCTCATATAGATATTTGGTCTGTGTTGAACATTTGTCCTGGTCCATAACCTCCATAATGAGACTCTTTGGCTTTTTAATCTAGGACAAAAAAAAAATAAACTTAAAAACAATTGATAGGTAAGGAAGTCAGTTGATACTCTTTCTTCTATTCAATTTACATTAAACAAGCAAAACCGCTTCTTAAAATATTCCCAGGAACCATTGCTTAGTGGTAAACATTGGGAATGTTCCCAGTAGCCTCACCATTTACAATTTAAGGGCATGTACTTGTGAGTCCCTGACTTTTTTACCTGAAGTACTTTTCTACCCAGAGGCATTTATTTCCTGTGTTTATCCTTGTGTGACAAGTAAACCACATTTTCAGCTTTCACAAATTTGTCTCTCACTTGGTGAGTAATTTTTTTTCACTGAGACAGTTAAGTTCTCCTGCTTTTGTGTAGAAGGTATATGAAGATGTAAGCTATCACTAAATTTGATATTCCACTTTTACACTCAAGCAGACCTATTACTTGAGAACCATTACTTTCTCAGCCTCTCCATTCCCATCTCCAAAAGTAGAAGCAGGCAGTCTTTCTTTTTTTTTTTTTAATGTTTTGTTTTATTTTTGAGAGACAGAGGGTGAGCAGGGGAGTGGGGGAGAGAGAGAGGGAGACACAGAATCTGAAACAGGCTCCAGGCTCTGAGCTGTCAGTACAGAGCCCGACGCAGGGCTCGAACTCACAAGCCGTGAGATCACGACCTGAGCTGAAGTCGGATGCTCAACCGACTGAGCCACCCAGGCACCCCAAAGCAGGCTTTCGTGATAGAACCATTTTAAAAAGTCACACCCATCTCCATCCTAAAAGAGGTTCATCCCCGTAAGTGAGTTACCATGTTCCCAATGAAGATAAAACAAAGCTTCATAAATACGGGCAGATGTCTAGTCTTCCTCAGTAGCTAAGTGATTCTGCTTAGGCAGAAAGAGTCTAATAAAAATTCATGATATAAGAAAATTAAAGGTGGTTGTGTATCCTAAGGTGGGCTAGACTGCCTGATGATCTCAATCCCTATTGGAGAATATGTGTTCCACAGGCCATAAAACTTATGATAGGTCTTTATAGTCTCAGACCCCCCAAATGACAATGGTTTTTTTTTTTATTTCTAGAAATGTCCATTATTCTCATACTGATGTAAAGATGAGTTTCATATCAGTCCTTTAGGGTGTGTACTGGCACCAGGAGCCAGCCTCCCTGTTAGAACATTTCTATTTGTTTTAACAAAATTTTGTTTTAACACCCTTTTTGTGTGTTAATAGGCATTCATTCAGCTTTTCTGAACGATCTCACTTTTCTTCTTCTTTCCTTTTTTTTTATTTTTATTTTTCAGCTCTTCAAAGGTAAGAACGGTGCTTTTAACATTTACTGAAAGCCTATCAAGTTCAAATTTACAGTGAATATTCTTCCCCTGTCCTGCCCTGTCATTTTCCAGCACTTACAGCTTTCAGGAGCCATTTAGTTTTTACTTTAGAATTTTCCTTCTCATTTCTGCCATCCCATGTCTGATCTCTCCTCTCCTTCTGTAGTCTCCTGTCCAAGTACTGCCTTCTGTGTGATGAACTGTTCACTTAACATCTAGATTCCCTGGTCCCAGCTCCTTGGAAAGGGGAGTTGGTTCTCTGCTCTGCCTCCTCTTCTTGCAAGTGTCTGTTCAAACCACTTCTGAGCTTTCTTTCCTCTTAGTGAGTTAGAATAAAGGGCACAGTACTAAGTAGGCTGTGGCTAAATGCTGTGGGTGGGTTGAGAAGCTGAGGAGAGAAGGTTGTAAATCTAAATAAGAGGATGTTCTCACTATGATCAACTCTGTGCATCCCTGTGGAGTGGTATCAAATATCTAGCTTGCTCTTCTAGATGTTTCCTAAAATATAAATGTATCCTTGATTCTGGAATTACTGTTGAGTGGAACCTCTCCAAAGGCATCTCAGTCCCTCCCACATAAATCTTCAGGCTGGGGAATAGTCTTGTTCAGGAGCAAATTCATTAGAATTAGAATTTAGTCTTCCTGTCCATGACCAGGCTCTTTGCCATGAATAGGAAAGGTAACAAGGTTGAACAAAGCAACCAGTAGATATCCATCTCTAACCCAGCAGTATTGGGATTTGGTCCATGACCTCTGGGGTTCCCAGTTAGTCAGAGGGTGGGTGTAAATCACTAGGTGATCTGACCATCCCTTTTATGGCTGCCTATGTTGCACTGGAAGGGAACCAGGGACATAAGTCTCTAGCCTGCACTCAGGCTTCTGTGGGGTGCAGATGACATTTATTCATCTCCACCTTCCAGGGACCTCCTTGAATTTCATTCCTCAGTTCTACATCCTATTGTGCATGAGATTTCCTTCCCTGTGTTCCCCAGTTAAGTTGAGATTCAATTAACAGTTTGTTCTGAACAGCATGGTGCCTGTAGCTAACATTGCTATACAATGTATAGAACAGTCATTAGGAGAGTAAATTCTAAGTGTCTCATCACAAGGAGAATAGGTCTTTTCTTCTTTCTATCTTCCTTCTTTTCTCTATATTTATCTAAGTGAGAAGGTGGATGTTAGCTGAACTTATTGTGCTAATCATTTTACAATATACATAAATGAAACCATTATACTGCACACCTTAAACTTGTATACCAATGTCTGTCAACTATTTCTCAATAAAACAGAAAAAAAAAATGAGTTGGCTCTTGGCATAGAGATAATTCCCAGCATTGTTTAATAAGTCCTGACTATATTGCTCGGTCAGAAACTCAGCTGCTTACTTATGAGTTTCCAAGCATTTATTCTATTTGTGGCTGGACAATGGCATATTATAGTGGTTTTTTAGTTAGGACTTGAATTGCTAATTCATCCTCTGAATCTTAGTTGCTGTCCACCTTAATAAACACTGTTTCTAGGACATTGACTCAGTCTTTCGGAGAAGCATCAATTTTAGTGGATTTGAGTCCATCAACAGCCCTTTGGAGAGGGCCTCACAAACAAAACTTCACAGACAGAGACATCTCTGGACTCGTGAATGTTTGCACTGTCTGCTTTATGTTCTAACCTTGACTCAAAGTCCTTTCCACTTCAATCACTGGCAAGTTAACCATGTGACAGTGGAAAGCAATTTACACCAGTGGCTCCAAAGTTTATGTGTAGCCAACCTCACATCAGCAGCCAAGGTCCAGAATATCCAGCCTTAACTTGATTAGCTTTTGTCATAGAAGATCAAATGGTTTTATGTGTGGCAGGGAGAAAGCAGTGATTCGCCCTCTTGTGCTTGAGAGCAGCATAGTTTCTGAGGTTGGAGACAGGACCCACTTCCTCCAGCAATAGAGCCGGGAGTGGTCAGCCATGAGTTGGATGTACTAATTGGATGTACTTAGTGGAAACTAAGTCTGGCCCCAGGAGGGAGAGCAGGTGCCAGTCGCAATTGCAGCCAGTGGCCAAGAAGACTTCAGGCATCATCTGGACCCCAACAAGTGCTGAAGGGCAATATCTGGATAGGGAGAATGGAGGGATGAGGGGTAGAAATGCAGGCAAAAGATGTTTTTCCTATCATTGTATTAGCACTTTACCCTTAATTGTCCTCTTCCGGTTTGAGGAAGTGTAGATTATATGTGTAAATACATACAGCAGCTGACCTATTGAATCTTACACTTACTTCCAGGGATGACTGGAGCTTAGGTACAGATTCTTGGCCAAATCAGAATGAAAGCAACTAAATATTCCCATGCTAACGTCTAAGAGAGACACAGTAAGCAATCTGTACTGGTTTGTCGGCTTTGTTCGTTAAAAAAAAATCAAGTAGGTGGTTAGCAATTAGAATCTATTATATTATTTGGTTTCTTCTATTGCTCTTGGTCATGAAGCCCAACTTTGGCTACATAACCAGAGGAGTTGAAACCCACTCACTGGAGAAGACCATGGCTATCCTGAGCCCAAGGTATCCTGCACATATCTTAGTAGTTCATGATTCAGATATAAAAGTGCATCCTATGTGATTGATTGAGGAAGCACCCTGTGATCTGTGTCTGGAAGTCTGGACCTCTCTGATATTTGCCTGTGCTTTCTTGTTCCTGCTATATTGGAGCCTCATGAGTCATTCCAACCATTCAACCCTGCATAATTAATGCTTTGTGTTAGTTTTGTATTCACTCGGGAATGTGAATCAGTAAAAAGTATATATATATATATATATATATATATATATATATATATATATATATATATATTTTTTTTTCAGCTCACGTCTAGAGCAAATGCTAGGTTAAGCTGGACAAAGGCACGTGGGCAATTGATAAAGTCAGCCTTTGAGTAACCCACAGACTTGATTTTCTCCTCTCCTCTTCCCTTCACACTGTTTTCCCCTATCCCCTTTTGACCCTAAATGCACTCATATTTTTCTCTAACATTCCCCATCAAGACCTTCTGTGGATTGCTCTAAGAAAACCTTCCTAATTCTCCACTACCTGATCCCCTTTAAATAAAATTATTTCTCTGTCCTCTGCGGTAGCAGGAGTATGTTTTCACAAAACTGCTGTGACATGTCACATCCTATTAGATCCCTTTTTCCCTGATGGACTGCAAAATCTGTGAAGACAACAATCCTGTCTATTCATTTCCATGAAATCCACGAGCTCCTACCACAGTGTCTTATAGCAGTAGATACTCATTAAATATATGATCAAAGACACCAATGAATTAACAAATATAGAGAGAAAGGAGTTATTTCTCTTTGAAGAGTTACTGAGAGCTGAGTGAGTGGTGATGTTTCTCCCAGGTACATTTGCATTGCAAATGCAATAGGTGAAAATGCAAATGTAATAGCTGGATAAAAGCTTAAGCTACAGTAATGCAATTCTAATCATGGCTTGTCAGACATTGCCAGACTGTAGGGGTCAAGCGATCAGGTATTTGCAAATGTTCTTAAATAGGGCCCCAAAGACTTCATGGAAACTTAAAATGATATGTAGATTACTGCGACCATTAGTGCACTCTGGAACCTGAAAAGGTCAGTGAACACTCACTTGTTTGAGTTGGGATCAATCTTACCCTGGATAAAACCTCAATATTATTTTTATTGAGAGAATTTCTAGCATGGCACCAGTGTCCTCTATAGTGAGCCTGGAACTCTCACCGGGTAGTTGCGTGACCATGGGTCATGTTGCATGTGCAAGACCTTCATTTCATTCTTTGTAAAATAAGAAGTTGGAGTCTATGATCTCTAGAGCGCCTGTCAGCTAAATGAGCATGAATAAATAAATCACCCAAGATTCCTTGACCAGGAAGGGCAGAACTTTGTGTGAAATTAGGGAGATCAATCACCTTTCACCTCTGTGGCAAATGGAAGAGATGAGCTATGGCCTGGAGGATTCAGAAGTCACCTTTGAATTAGAAAACAGATGTGCGATTGCTACAGATTTCCATTTGTCAATTTATTTGGCTTAAAACAACATTACAGCAAATCCATTCCTTTTTGAAATATACTTCACCAGTGGACTTTAGCATGTTTTCTGATATCATCCAACTGTCCAGCTGCCCACACGGCTGGGGCATAGGATACATGGCACAGCAAGAGCCATCACTAAGTCTATAAAGGAGCGAGGTGACCACTTATTTCCATCTCCCCAGAGAATAAAAACAGGACTATATATGTAAGTAAGCTGAATATTCACTGAAGACGATTTGTTGATGTTTGCAAGTTAAGTCCATGGACTTGAAATGTCATGAGAGGAAGCTAAGAGGTTGCCCATAGACTTCAAACACGTCTTCGAGTCCAGGATTAGTTAGGTTTTCAAATACAGAATGTTGGTCTCGAGGATAATTGGGTTGAGTTCTGAATTGAGCCAAAGAACATCACAGGCGAGTGATACCTAAAAGCCCCCAAAGCTCACAAGAGAATGACAGATAAAAGTAGAATATAAGTTTATGATTTCACCATTAACTATTTGGTTTCCATAAACAGTGAAACTCACATGGTCCTCATTTATTCAGGCTCCCCAGAGAATATCTACACATGGGTGTGTGGGGTGCCACATACTAGTTTGAAACTAACTTGATGGATATGGAAATGGGTAAAGAATTTGTGACTAAAATTGAAATATTCAGTGGCATCTGGCTAAGCTACCGTAAGAATGATACTCTAGAGTTGCTTACACTCCATGTAATACATTTGAATAGGAACTTCCCCATTTAGCTTATGTTTTTAGAGCTTGCCTTCCTTCCTTCCTTCCTTCCTTCCTTCCTTCCTTCCTGTCATGCTTTCTTGTCTTCATGCTTTCTTTTATGCTTTCTATTTTTCTTGTGGTTGCATTACTGGCAAACTTCTCTCCTAATGGATGCACTCCATCTTTAGATAAGGAAGTAATTGAATCTTATTTCTGTCCAGTCTCAGGACAGATCTTTCAAAAGTAACTTTGTACATTTTTATTCTCAATTATTTTCCACTCACTTATAGTTTTACTCTCAGAATCGGCAAACCTAATATTTCAAATGTATTTTTTAGAGGGGAGGGGCTGTGGAGGTAGCAGTGAAGCATCTTTATGTTACCTCCTTGAAATGCCTGTAAAACGTAAGGTGATATTTTCTACTTGGTAAACACTAGAATGATTTAATGAGTAAACCTTAGATGCAGTGATGCTCCTTAAGTTCTTAAAAAGCCTGTTATTGACTCAACACATCAATTGATTAACAATAAGGATTTCAGGAGCAAACTGCTGTGGGAAATTCTGTTCTGAATTGGTAAGCAGAGTTCATAATTAGAGATATCTGAAGCTTACACAAGCAAAGGAAACATTGTGGGTGGACACAGGACATTAATAGTCAAGTCTAGATTTTTTCCTGTGATTTTGAGCATTGAGAGGAAAAGCATTGGAAGAGATTGATAATCAATACAACCAACCTCTTTGTACATGAATATACTGCCAATTTTTGGTCTTTTCTTGTCATTGGTCAGGATTAGAAGGCTGCTCCCATGAATTCTTAATATGGTCGGAGGATATACACTCATTCTACTTATGACTTCCTATTTTGAGATCTTAAGAGACTTTTTAGTGTGTGTGTGTGTGTGTGTGTGTGTGTGTGTGTGTGTGTGTTTCCCACTGGGGTGGGATTCAGGAAAATTGGATTCTAGTGCCAACAATGACACTAACTTGCTCTGTGACCTTAACAAGTCCCAACTGCTTTGGATGGTGGTTTTCTCATTTGCAAAACAACCAAACAATTGATCATAATAACCCAAATGTGTAGTGAGCTTACAAAATGATATTTATTAAATACTTTATATGTATTATGTTACTGAGGCCAAATAATTATATACACTTACAAATGAAGAAACTGACAAAGAGCCAACAACCAAACTTTTTGATAAGTGATGGAGATGGGAGTTGAGCTTAGGAAGTTCTGATTTAAGAACACATATCCTTGAACATGGTGCTAAATATTTTTTAAAAGATTGCTTCCAGTTCTGGTTTTTCTGCATCTTCTTTTCTTAATGAATTAGTTATAATGATAGCTAACGTTTATTGACAACTTTCTACTTGACAGAAATGTGGTGAGTTTTTATGAGTTCTCTCATTATACCATTGTTGTAATCCTATACAGAAGATACTGTTATTATTACCATTTCATAGGCTAGGACACTAATGTTTACATTACTTGATTCCCGACTTCCTGAAGTGTTTACAATGGCCCACCCTTCGTTTTTCTTCCTGGTTCTGCAGACACAAATATGCCATAAGGCATTTAAGGTAGCACCTGAGAATATATATATTAATGAGGGTTTTTTTTGTACAAAAAATTACACTAGGTAGCATAAGGAAGAGGAATACAGAGCCTATTCCAATACAGACCCAGCCCTGAAGGGGACTTCTATCTAGTACAGAACGGTACCTTGTCATATGGTTTATTACGTATCATTGTGATGTCTGCAGTAAGAAGGGTCAAGCTAGAATATCAAAGAGTCAAGTACCCAGGATATGACAGCAAACTGGACACAGGGGAAACTTCGTGGCAGAGATGGCAGTAAACTGACCTTCTAAGGATTGGCACTCTGAATAACTAGGAGCCCAGCTTTGTGCAGCTTGGACATAAGTCCCACTGAGCCTTTTGTAAGCCACCTGAGACACATCTATTGCACCCAAGTATCTATTCACTTTAAAAATTAGTTTTTAAATATTTATTTATTTTTGAGAGAGAGAGAGAGAGAGAGAGAGAGAGCAAGTGGAGGAGGGGCAGAGAGAGGGGCAGAGAGAGCAATTGCATTTCTGGGTATTCATCCAAAAAGAATGAAAATACCAACTTGAAAAGATATCTATACTCCTGTGTCTATTGCAGCACTATTTATAATAGCAGTGCTATGGAGGCAAACTAAAGTGTCTAAGAATAGACGAATGGATACATAAAATGTGGCATATATACACCATGGAATATTACTCAGCCATAAAAAAAAACAATAAAGTCTGGCCATTTACAATAACGTGAATGGACCTTGAGGGAATTATGCTAAAAGGAATAAGGAAGACACGGGAAGCCAAATACCATATGGTTTCACTTATATGTGGAATCTAAAACGAATGAAACAAAGTAAAAACAGACTCATGGGCATGGAAAACAAATTGTTGATTGCCAGAGAGAGAAGAAGGGTGGGTAAAATAGGTCAAGAGGATTAAGAGGTACAACTTCCAGAAATAAAATAAATAAGCCATGGGTATTAATGTACAATGTAGGGAATATAGCCAATACTATTGTAATACCAATATTGTAATATCGTATGGTGACACATTGCAGCTAGATTCATTGTGAGAATTACTGTGTAATGTATACAAATACAGAATCACAATAACATACGCCTGAAACTAATAGGATATTGTATGCCAAGTATTCATTTAAAACAAGCAAAACGACCCAAAATATAATGTCAACTTAAAAGGCAGCTATAAAAAGCTTAAAAAGACACAGACACGTACACACGCAAGCACATGTACAGACCAAAGCTTAGTTGTAGCCTAAATGTCAAGGAAAAGATGTTCGCCTGCCTCTTGGTTGTGAAAAGAGATGTAAGAAATACCCTAGCAAAGAAAAAAATACAGATGTTTTGTTTCTTCGTAACCATCTGTATTTTATTATTTTTATCTTCTTGTTTCTCAGGCCAGGTTGGTTTCCCAGTGTGTGCTTCTTAGAAGCAGAACCTGAAACAGGGATTTGAGTTTGAGTAATTTATCTGGGAGGTGAAGGAAGCACCAGTATAGGAGTGAGGAACTGAGACAGAAAAAGGAGGTTGTCCAAAAAGAGGCTACTACTGTGGGCATCTGGAGCTTGCAGTAGTTGAAGACACACTGGAAGCCTGTTCAGAACACAAACCTCAGAGGTGGTCCCTCGGAGTGACCAGGGGCTGGGGTACTTCTATACCAACTCCTATCAGCCACAGGCTGGAGGCAGCTCTTGGGGTTGTTAATTCCCCCATTGCTTTGGACCTGCCAGGCAGGTAGCAGTGAATGGCCTCAAGCAAAGAAATGCAAGGTCCATCAGTCTTAAATATGAAGTAGTAGGAAACATAAACTCCCCAAGTGGGTCTTTGTGTTTAAGATAGGGGCTACTTCTTTCGTCTTTTGGATTCCACTATCAATGTTGGTATTCTAGCTCTCAGGGACACTGCACACCATGTAATGACTGTTGGTTCGGAGTATACAGACCATTGGGAAAAAGTGTCCTAACCATGCTAGGTTATCATTTCTAAACTGTTTTCTGAGGCCATCCCAATGTTCTGTCAGTCAGTAACTTCTGGATGATGTGACATAAGGGAGGTCACGTTGGCTTCATGGTCACTTGCTTTTTCTCCCCAATCATCATAAATGTGTCCCTTACACTGGGATGCTGTTACCAGCATCCCATGACAATAAGATAGACATTCTGTGACCTGTCAGCTAATAATAGTGAAAGTATCCTTGGAGAGCAAATTTTTATTTCAAATTTGTGTTAATCCCAGTAAGATCAAAACATTTATTGCTTATTACAATGTAGAAGGGGTCTGATATAATTTAGTTCCAGGTGGCTGGTTAGTTTCCTCAGGGGATGGGACCATATCAATGCCCCAGAATCAGTCTTTCGGTGACGATGAACATTCAGCAGTAGCTGCCTCAGTACCAGCAAGGCTATTCCATCAGCCATGCTGAGGGAGGGCTTGTGCTGCTGGGTTTGTGCATAGCCTCCTTCACTCCACCACGGCTGCTCTGTTCATGGGTCCATTGCTGGCAGTGAGGTGACTGAGGACACAGACTGGCTGACATCCTGTCTACCTGGTCAGTGATATCTCCAACAGGTGATATTGTGGCATTGATATAAGACACAAAGATCTGCATCCACTGGACACACACTTATAGCTCTATCCGTGTGCTTCACCCCCAGAGCTCTTTGTCTCTGTTCTTCCAGTATTGCATCTTCTGGGTTCCTTAACAACAGCCAGGCCATTTGCAACATCTCAGGAGTCTGAGCGTACTTTTAATGCAGGCCACTTTCACCTGTGGTAGAAACTAGGTACTGTCACCTCTGTAATTACTGTTGCTGGTAATTTGCTTCTTTTCTTTTTTTAATGTTTATTTATTTATTTTGAGAGCAGGGGAGAGAGTGTGTGTACATGCACAGATGAGTGGGAAAGAGGCAGAGAGAGAGAGAGAGAGAGAAATAATCTCAGGCAGGCTCTGTGCTCACAGCCCTGACTCAGGGCTGGAACTCACAACTGTGAGATCACAACCTGAGCCTAAATGCACTGCCAGTGCAGAGCCAGACTCAGGGCTTGAACTCATGACTGTCAGATCATGACCTGAATCTAAATAAACAGTCAGACGCTTAACCCACTGAGCCACCCGGTGCCCCAACTTGTTTCTTTTTTTTTTCCTGATCAATTTGACAAGGTTATAAATTTTATTTGTCTCTCAAAGAACGTGGTTTTGATTCCATTGCTTTTACAAAAGTGTTTTTTGCTTTTGCTTAATTGATTTCCACTCTGATTTTTACTGTTTCTTTTCTTTTGTGTACTAGTTTACTGTGGTTACACTAATACATTACCACCAGTGGGCACAAATCAAGATGGCAGCAGGGCCATACTTTCCCCAGAGGCTCTAGGTGAGAATTCATTTTTTGCTTCTTTCAGCTTTGCCAGAATTTCTTGGCCCAGGGAACGCACCTCTCTATAATCTCTGCCTCTGTCTTCTCATTGCCTTCCTTCTATTTCTCTCTCTGACCTCTTCG
This sequence comes from Prionailurus viverrinus, assembly GCF_022837055.1. Classification (NCBI taxonomy): domain Eukaryota; kingdom Metazoa; phylum Chordata; class Mammalia; order Carnivora; family Felidae; genus Prionailurus; species Prionailurus viverrinus. Next base: position 102,192,160 of record NC_062570.1, read on the forward strand.
ACATCTCTCTCTTATAAAAGCACTTTCTTGCATTTAGGTCCTACTTTATCTCAAATCTTCACTTTAATTATATCATGAAACCTCCTTAACCAAATCAAGAAACATTTACAGGTTCCAGGGATCAGGACCTGAAAGCTTTGAGGAGGAGGCATTATTCTAATTATCACATTGTGCTTCCTGAGCTACTTACTCAGGTAGAAGCTCAAATCATTGATTGAAGACATTTTATCTTGTTCTCTGTTGGTGGTGAGTGCTAGAAATTTCCTGTAAGTGCAGCTTTATCTTATCCTATTACTTTGGATGTTTCATGTTTTCATTCCGCTAAATATAATTTCTATATTTATTTTTAAAATGTTTACTCCTAGGTTATTTTTTTGGAGAATAAAGATGTAAAAGACATTTATTTTTATTTTTACATTTTTTAAATTTTCTTTTCTATTTTTTTTTTAAATTTTCATCCAAATTAGTTAGTATATAGTGAAACAATGATTTCAGGAGTAGATTCCTTAGTTCCCCTTACCCATTTAGCCCATCCCCCCTCCCACAAGCCCTCCAGGAACCCTCAGTTTGTTCTGCATATTTATGAGTCTCTTCTGTTTTGCCCCCCTTCCTGTTTTTATATTATTTTTGTTTCCCTTCCTTTATGTTCATCTGTTTTGTCTCTTAAAGTCCTCATATGAGTGAAGTCCTATGATTTTTGTCTTTCTCTGACTGACTAATTTCACTTAGCGTAATAACTTCCAGTTCCATCCACGTAGTTGCAAATGGCAAGATTTCATTCTTTTTGATTGCTGAGTAATACTCCTATATATATATAGGAATATATATATATATATATATATATATATATATACACACATATATATATATACACACACATATATATATATATACCATATTTTCTTTATCCATGCATCCACCGATGGACATTTGGGCTCTTTCCATACTTTGGCTATTGTGGATAGTGCTGCTATAAACATGGGGTGCATGTGTCCCTTCAAAACAGTACACCTGTATCCCTTGGATAAATTCCTAGTAGTGCAATTCCTGGGTCATAGAGTAGTTCTATTTTTAGTTTTTTGAGGAACCTCCATACTGTTTTCCAGAGTGGCTTATTCTCTTGTATTGCCACCAACAATGCAAAAGAAATCCTCTTTCTCTGCATCCTCGCCAACATCCGTTGTTGACTGAGTTGTTAATGTTAGCTATTCTGACAGGTATAAGGTGGTATCTCATTGTGGTTTTGATTTGTATTTCCCTGATGATGAGTGATGTTGATCGTTTATCATGTGTCAGTTTGCCATCTGGATGTCTTCCTCGGAGAAGTGTCTATTCATGTCTTTTGCCCATTTCTTCACTAGATTCTTTGTTTTCTGGGTGTTGAGTTTGATAAGTTCTTTATAGATTTTTGGATACTAACCCTTTATCTGATATGTCGTTTGCAAATATCTTCTCCCATTCTGTCAGTTGCCCTTTAGTTTTACTGATTGTTTCCTTCTCTGTGCAGAAGCTTTTTATTTTGATGAGGTCCCAATAGTTCATTTTTGCTTTTGTTTCCCTTGCCTCCAGAGACGTGTTGAGTAAGAAGTTGCTACGGGCAAGATCAAAGAGGTTTTTGCCTGCTTTCTCCTCGAGGATTTTGATGGCTTCCTGTCTCACATTGAGGTCTTTCATCCATTTTGAGTTTATTTTTGTGGATGGTGTAAGAAAGTGGTCCAGGTTCATTCTTCTGCATGTCGCTGTCCAGTTTTCCCAGCACCACTTGCTGAAGAGACTGTCTTTATTCCATTGGATATTCTTTCCAGCTTTGTCAAAGATTAGTTGCCCATACATTTGTGGGTCCATTTCTGGGTTTTCCATTCTGTTCCATTGATGTGAGTGTCTGTTCTTGTGCCAGTACCATACTGTCTTGATGATTATAGCTTTGTGGTATAGTTTGAAGTCTGGGATTATGATGCCTCCTGCTTTGGTTTACTATTTCAAGATCGCTTTGGCTATTCGGGGTCTTTTCTGGCTCCATGCAAATTTTAGGATTATTGGTTCTAGCTCTGTGAAGAATGCTGGTGTTACATTGATAGGGGTTTCATTGAACATGTAGATTGCTTTGGGTAGTATCAACATTTTAACGATATTTGTTCTTCCTATCCAGGAGCATGGAAACTTTTTCCATTTTTTTGTGTCTTCAATTTCTTTCATAAGCTTTCTATAGTTTTCAGTGTATAGATTTTTCATCTCTTTGGTTTGTTTGTTTGTTTGTTTGTTCATTTGTTTATTATTTATTCCTAGGTATTTTATGGTTTTTGGTGCAACTGTAAATGGGATCAATTCCTTGATTTCTCCTTCTGTCACTTCATTGTTGGTGTATAGGAATGCAACCAATTTCTGTGTGTTGATTTTATATCCTGAAACCTTGTTGAATTCATGAATCAATTTTAGCAGTTTTTTGGTGGAATCTTTTGGGTTTTAGATAGAGTATCATGTCATCTGTGAAGAGTGAAAGTTTGACCTCCTCCTGGCCAATTTGGATGCCTTTTATTTCTTTTTGTTGTCTGATTGCAGAGGCTATTCAACAATACTATGTTGAATAACAGTGGCAAGAGTGGACATCCCTGTCTCGTTCCTGACCTCAGGGGAAAAGCTCTCAGTTTTTCCCCATTGAGGATATTAGCATTGGGTCGTTCATATATGGCTTTTATGATCTCGAGGTATGCTCCTTCTATCCCTACTTTCTTGAGGGTTAGTATCACGAAAGGATGCTGTATTTTGTCAAATGCTTTCTCTGCATCTATTGAGAGGATCACATGATTCGTGTCCTTTTATTGATGTGATGAATCACGTTAATTGTTTTGCAGACATTGCACCAGCCCTGCATCCCAGGTATAAATCCCACTTGGTCGTGGTGAATAATTTTTTAATGTATTGTTGGAGCCGATTGGCTAATATCTTGTTGAGGATTTTTGCATCCATGTTCATCAGGGAAATTGGTCTATAGTTCTCTTTTTTCGTGGGGTCTCTGTCTGGTTTTGGAATCAAGGTAATGCTGGCTTCATAGAAAGAGTTTGGAAGTTTTCCTTCCATTTCTATTTTTTGGAACACTTTCAAGAGAATAGGTGTTAACTCTTTCTTAAATGTTTGGTAGAATTCCCCTAGAAATCCATCTGGCCCTGGACTCTATTTTTGGCAGATTTTGATTACTAATTCAATTTCCTTGCTGGTTATGGGTCTGCTCAAATTTTCTATTTCTTCCTGTTTCAGTTTTGGTAGTGTATATGTTTCTAGGAATTTGTCCATTTCTTCCAGATTGCCCATTTTATTGGCATATAATTTCTCATAATATTCTCTTATTATTGTTTTTATTTCTGTTGTGTTGGTTGTGATCTCTCCTCTTTCACTCTTGGCTTTATTTATTTGAGTCCTTTCCTTTTTCTTTTTCATCAAACTGGCTAGTAGTTTATCAATTTTGTTAATTCTTTCAAAGAACAAGCTTCTGGTTTCATTGATCAGTTCTACTGTTTTTTTGGTTTTGATAGCATTAATTTTTGCTCTCATCTTTGTAATTTCCAGTCTTCTGCTGGTTTTGGGTTTTATTTGCTGTTCTTTTTCCCAGCTCCTTAAGGGGTAAGGTTAGGTTGTGTATCTGAGATCTTTCTTCCTTCTTTAGGAAGGCCTGGATTGCTATATACTTTCCTCTTATGACCACCTTTGCTGTGTCCCAGAGTTTTTGGGTTGTGGTCTTATCATTTTCATTGACTTCCATATACTTCTTAATTTCCTCTTTAACTGCTTTGTTAGCCCATTCATTTTTGGTAGAATATTCTTCAGTCTCCAAGTATTTGTTACCTTTCCAAATTTTTCTTGTGGTTGATTCGAGTTTTATAGTGTTGTGGTCTGAAAATATGCACAGTATGATCTCGATCTTTTTGTACTTACTTAGGGCTGGTTTGTGTCCCAGTATATGGTTTATTCTGGAGAACATTCCATGTGCACTGGAGAAGAATGTATATTCTGCTGCTTTAGGATGAAATGTTCTGAATATATCTGTTAAGTCCATCTGGTCCAGTGTGTCATTCAAAGCCATTGTTTCCTTGTGGATTTTTTGATTAGATGATCTGTCCATTGCTGTGAGTGGGATGTTGAAGTCTCCTACTATTAAGGTATTACTATCGATGAGTTTCTTAATGTTTGTGATTAATTGATTTATATATTTGGGTGCTCTCACGTTTGGCGCATAAATGTTTACAATTGTGAGGTCTTCTTGGTGGATAGACCCCTTGATTATGATATAATGCCCTTCTGCATCCCTTGATACAGCCTTTATTTTAAAGTCTAGATTGTCTGATATAAGTGTGGCTACTTTGGCTTTCTTTTGTTGACCATTAGCATGATAGATGGTTCTCCATCCCCTTATTTTCAATCTGAAGGTGTCTTTAGGTCTAAAGTGGTTCTCTTGTAAACAGCATATCAAAGGATATTGTTTTCTTATCCATTCCGAAAGATATTGTTTTCTTATCCGTTCTGTTACCCTATGTCTTTTGATTGGAGCATTGAGTCCATTGACATTTACAGTGAATACTGAAACGTATGAATTTATTGCCATTATGATAGTTGTAGGGTTGGAGTTTCTGGTGGTGTTCTCTGGCCTTTTCTAATCTTGTTACTTTTGATATATATATATATATATATATATATATATATATATATATATTCATTCTTTTTCCCCTCAGAGAGTCCCCCTTAGAATTTCTTGCAGGGCTGGTTTAGTGGTCACAAACTCCTTTAATTTTTGTCTGGGAAACTTTTTATCTCTCCTTCTATTTTGAATGACAGCCTTTCTGGATAAAGAATTCTTGGCTGCATATTTTTCTGATTAAGCACACTGAATATATCCTGCCATTGCTTTCTGGCCTGCCAAGTTTCTGTGGATAGGTCTGCTGCAAACCTGATCTGTCTTCCCTAGTAGGTTAAGGACTTTTTTCCCTTGCTGCTTTCATGATTCTCTCCTTGCCTGAGTATTTTCTGAATTTGACTATGACATGCCTTGTTGATGGTAGGTTTTTGTTGAATTTATGGGAGTCGTCCATGCTTCCTGGGTTGTGATGTCTGTGTCTTTCCCCAGGTTAGTAACGTTTTCCACTATGATTTTCTCACATAACCCTTCTACCCCTATCTCTCTCTTTTCCTCTTCTGGGACCCCTATGATTCTGGTGTTGTTCCTTTTTAATGAGTCACTGATTTCTCTAATTCTTAAATCATGCTCTTTTGCCTTAATCTCCCTCTTTTTTCCTGCTTCATTATTCTCCATAAGTTTGTCCTCTATATCGTTGATTCTCTGTTCTGTCTCACCCATTCCTGCTGCTATGGCATCCATTCGTGATTGCAGCTCAGTTATAGAATTTTTTATTTCATCCTGACTAGTTTTTACTTCTAAATTCTGGTTCAGACATCTTGCTTGTATCTGTGTTGGTTAAGTCCCTGGCTGTCATTTCTTCCTGCTCTTTCTTTTGGGGTGAATTCCTTTATTTCGTCATTTTGAAGGGAGAAAATTAATTAATGAGGTAGAAAAATTAAAATTAAAAAATATTAAAATTAGAAAATTAAAAACACACACAAAAAATTGAATAGATGATGCTAGATCCTAGATATATTTTGGTCTGGGTGTTGAAAGTGGCTTAATAGATTAGAGAAAAAAGGAGAAAGAAGAAAAAAAAGGAAATTGTTTGAAAATTTATAAAAATGAATACATTGAAGTAGACTAAATTGAAATCATGGAAGTAAAGTAGAATTTGAAAAAAATTACACAAAAGTAAAAAATATAGCAAAACAATTAGAGAAAAATATTTTTAATAACAATTGAAAAAGAAAAGAAAAAATTGAAAAAGAGAAAAAAAGAAAAAAAAAGGAAAGAAAGAAAATTGAATAGATGGACCTGCTAACAGACTGAAATACGACTGAAATTAGTTCATTCTCCCCCAGAAGTCAGACTTTATAGTCCATAAACTAAGCAGGCAGTGAGACTTCTGTTCTTGAAGAGTGAGGTTGGCCCAGTTGGGAGGGGCCTAGTGTAACAGCCCCGTTCTCCACTAGATGGTGCTGCTTAGCTCACTGGGGTGGATTGTTGTGATGCTTGTAGGTGCACATGCACATGCATGGAAGTGGTGAAAATGGCGCCACCCAGCTACTCAGTCTCTAGTATCCAAATGTGTTCTCCCTGATCAGCAATTTCACACCCATCCTTTGTCTTCAGGTTTTGTCCACTCCTCGCTTTTACACTATCCATGACCACGCCCCAGGTAGTACCTCTCTCATGAGTTTTGTCTCAGATGGGGCTGTTTTCACTAGCCCCTTACTTCTGAGGGACTGTGGCTTTGACCTGTTCCACCCCTGTGAGGAGTGTCTCATGGAGCAATGGCTGAATACCAGCCACACCCGGGAAACTTCGCAGGACCATACCACTGCCGATGCCCAGAGACTGCGGGCAGGTGACAGCCCGCCCCAGAAAATGTTCATGAGATGGTGTGGCAGCAGCGTTTCAGAGATTATGGAAAATCACAACAAGCATCTGGCACCAGGCTTCACCCTTAATGACCTTGTTCCAGCACCAGCGAATGTGACTGCTCTTTGGGGTCTGCTGGGACCAGGTAGCCTCACAGCCTCTACTAAATGTCCTTCCAGCATTGGAACCGCTTCTCCCCATGTGGCCCAAGAATCTCCCAGACCCCACTCTGCTCCTGGGGATTCATTCTTCCGACCAGAGCACCACCAGGTATAGTGCTGTGGAGTTGCAGACTCTGCGCTCCCCCTGTTTATAGTCTTAATGTAATTTAAACCCTCTCCTTTATTCTTTATCCTTTCTTCTTTCTCCCTTTTTAGTTCAGTCCCTGTGGCTGTTTCCAGTTTTCCATTTTCTCTCCAGCTGCTTTTGGGGAGGGGTGCTTTTCCCATATTCTCCCCACCATCTCCATCCTCTCTCCAGATGCAAAAGCACCTCCCTTCCCTCCAAGGCTTCTCTCTCCCCAAGTTCATCTCTCTGTGAGGTGTACCTGCTGAATTCTGTGTTTCAGGTTGGGCAGATTGTTGTGTTAATCCTCAGATCAATTTTCTAGGTGTGCAGGATGGTTTAGTGTTGGTCTGGCTGTATTTCATAGACACAAGACATACAAAAAACTTCCATGCTGTTCTGCCATCTTGGCTCCCTCTCCATACTACATCTTTTTTTATCCATTTATCTATTGATAGACATTTGGGTGTTTCCATATATATCTTAGCTATTATAAATAATGTTGCAATAAACATGGAAGTACAGATATCTCCTTAAAATCCTGTTTTCATTTCCTTTAGGTGTATACCCAGAAATGCAATTGCTAGATTGTAGGGTGGATCTATTTTCAATTTGGGTGAGAGCCTCCATACTGTTTTCCATAGCAGTTGGACCAATTCACATTCCCACCAACAATGAATAAGGGTTCCCTTTTTTCCACATCCTCACCAGTACCTGTTGCCTCTTGTCTTCTTGAGGATAACCATTCTAACAGGTGTGAGGTGGTATCTACTTTTAGATAGATAAAAGTAGTTTTAACTTTTTTACTGACAATTAGTGATGCTGAGCATCTTTCCATTTGTCTATTGGCCATTTTGTTGTCTCCTTTGAAAAAATGTCTCTTTAGTTGTTCTGCCCATTTAAATTTCTATTTATTTATTTATTTATTTATTTATTTATTTATTTATTTATATTAAGTTTTTATTTTAATTCTAGTGTAGTTCACATACAGTGTTATATTAGTTTTAGGCGAACAATATAGCGACTCAATTCCTTGTATCCCTCAGTGCTCATCAAGATAAGTGTACTCCTAATTCCTTTGACCTATTTCAACCATTATCCCATCCACCTTCCTGCCAGTAATCATCCATTTGTTCTCTATAATTAAGAGTTTGGGTTTTTTTGTTTTGTTTTGTCTCTCTATCTTTTTCTGTGTTCACTTGTTTTGTTTCTTAAATTACACATCATGTGATATTTGTCATTTCTTTGGCTGGCTTATTTTGCTTAGTATTATACTCTCAAGATGCATCTATACTATTGCAAACGGTAAGATTTCATTTTTTAATTGCCAAATAATATTCCATTGTATACATATAATACATCTTTATACATTAATCTATCAATGAACACTCGGGCTACATCCATAGGTTGGTTAACAATTTAATTCTTCTGATCCATGAACATGAAATTCTTTCCATTTGTGTTTTCTTTGATTTCTTTCAGCAGTCTTGTATTTTTCATTGCCAGATCTTTGATTTCCTTAATTTTATTCCTAAGTATTTGATTGTCTTTGATGCTATTGTGGATAGGATATTTTATTTCTTTTTCAGATGTTTCATCATTAGTGTAAAAGATGCAACTGATTCCTGTATGTTGCTTTTGTAACCTTTACTTCACTGAATTGTTGATTAGTTATTACATTTTTTCAGTGGATTTTTTGGGGATTTTCTATATATAAAAGCATTTAATCAGCAGTGACAATTTTAGTTCTTCCTTTCCAAAGGAAGGCCAAAATGGTTGCTGTCTGTGTTCTTCTCTAGGATTTTGATGGTTTCTTATCTCACAGTTAGGTCTTTCACCCATTTTGAATTTAGTTTTGTGTATGATGTAAGAAAGTTGTCCAGTTTGACTCTTCTGCATGTCACCATCCAGTTTTCCCAACATTATTTGCTGAGAACATTGTCTTTTTTCCATTGAATATTCTGTCCTGTTTGTCTAAGATGAGTTGACCATACACTTATGAGTCCACTTCTGGGTTTTCTATTTTGTTCCTTTGATCTATATGTCTATTTTTCTAGCAGTACCATACTGTCTTGATGACTATAGCTTTAAATCCAGAATTGTGATGCCTCCAGTTTTGTTTCTCTTTCTTTTATAGGATTTCTTTGGCTATTTGGGGTCTTTTGTGGTTCCATAGAAATTTTAGGATTGTTTGTTCTAGCTTTGCAAAAACTGGTGGTATTTTGATAGTGATTGCATTAAATGTGTAGATTGCTCTGAGTAGTAGTGTCGTTTTAACAACGTTTGTTCTTCCAATCCATGAGCATGAAATGGCTTTCCGTTTCTTTGTGTCATCTTCAATTTGTTTTTTAACTCTTCTATAGTTTTCAAAGAATACATCTTTTACCCCTTTTGTTAGCTTTATTCTAAATCCTTCAAATCCATGGAGGTTATAGAACATCCTACTAAGGAGTAAATGGGTTAACCATGAAATTAAAGAAGAAATAAAAAATACATATGAGGAAGTGAAAATGAAAACACAATGGTCCAAAGCCTTTGGGATGTAGTAAAGGCAGTCCAAAGAGGAAAGGATATTGCAATTCAGCCTATCTTAAGAGGTAAGAAAGGTCCCAAATAAACAACCTAAACTTACACCTAAAGGAACTATAAAAGAAACAGCAAATAAAGCCTTAATCAAGCAGAATAAAGGAAATAATAAAGATTAGAACAGAAATAAATGATATAGAAACCAAAAAAAAAAATCAGTAGAACATATCAACGAAACCAAGAGCTGGTCCTTTGAAAGAATAAACAAAATTGATAAACCCTTAACCAGACTTATCAGAAGACCCAAATAGATAAAATCACAAATGAAAGAGGAGAGATCACAGCCAATACCACAAAATACAAACAATTATAAGACAATACTATAAAAAATTATATGCTAACAAACTGTAAAATCTGGAAGAAAGGGACAAGTCCCTAGACACCCACAAACTGCAAAACTGAAATAGGAAGAAATAGAAAATTTGAACAGACCCATAACCAGTGAAGAAATTGAATCAGTAATCAAAAATCTCCCAACAAACAAAAGTCCATGGCTTCCCAGGGGAATTCTACCAGACATTTAATGAAGAGTTAATACTTATCCTTCTCAAACTTTTTCCAAAAATACAAATGGAAGAAAAGCTTCCAAACTCATTCTGCCTCATCAAGCATTACCTTGATTCCAAAGCCAGACAAAGACCCCACTAACAAGGAGAATCACAGGCCAATATCCCTGGTGAAACTGGATGTAAATATTCTCAACAAAAAACTAGCAGATCAAATTCAAGAGTAAATTAAAGCAATTATTCACCGTGATCAATTGGGATTTATTCCAGGGCTGCAGGGCTGGCTCATTATTTATAAATCAATCAATGTGATACATTACACTAATAAAAGAAAAGACAAGAACCATATGATCCTGTCAATAGACGCAGAAAAAGCATTAGACAAAACACAGCATCCATTCTTGATAAAATCCCTCAACAAAGTGGAACATATCTTAACATCATATAGGCCATATATCAAAAACCCATTGCTAATATCACCCCCAATGGGGAAAAACTGAGACCCCTTCCCCTACAGTCAGGAACAAGGCAAGGATGTCCACTCTCACCATTACAATTTAACATAGTCTTGAAATATTAGCCTCAGCAATCAGACAATCCAAAGAAATAAAAGGCTTCCAAATCAACAAGGAAGAAGTCAAACTTTCACTGTTTGCAGTTGATGTGATACACTATGTAGAAAACCCAAAAGAAATAGGACATCTATTTTCTTCAAAGATACCAATTATTTGTATGTTAGATCTTCTTTTATTCCTTGGTAATCATCTTTTCTATAACCACTTCAAAGTTGTAGCTTATTTTAAAATGTTATCTTTTTAACCTTCTCAAACATCTTCCATGATTGTTTTATGGAACATCTGGATTACTTTTTTGTTTTGTTTCATGTGCTTACAGTTTTCATGTAATTTCTTTCCTGGGCTTAGCCAGCATATTTCCATTACCCGATATAATTTTATTACTTTTTCAACACGGGTATTTTTAATCTTAAAAATGTATTGAAGGATTTTGTATAATGTTTTTCTTTTAATAAAATGATTTTTCCCTTTTATTTTCCTTTCCCATTTTAGATTAAAATCTGTTTTTGTTTTTTCTTATTAATTTTAATTGGTTCTAAGAAGACGTTCCCTGACATTGTTAATCAAACAAATATAACATAATTGTAAAGGCTAAATGTACACCACAGTAAGTTATAAATTTTGGAGAGAGGAACTTATTTTCCAGTATTCAACAAATACTTACACAATACCAATTATCGACAGCCTTTGAGATAGATAGTTAAAAATGAACTACCAATAAAATGTTATAGGCATTGAATAGAAGGAAATATCAACTCTTCTTTCAACAATAAGGTCCCAGAGAAGGTGGTGATGGTGGTGATGGTGGTGATGGTTTAATCTGTGTCATCAGACTCTACTTGTTCTCTCTTGTGTGACCCTTCTATCCCAAGCAACTTCCTTGCTTCTGCTCCTGCTTCTGTGGATCTCTTCCTTCTGTAGCATTCTCTAGAATACCTTTACTTTTTAACTTCAGTTTATCTAAATTTTATTTATCATTCCAACATAATTCCTTCCTTATTTTCTTCTCTATTCCAGTTTTATAGTGATCTTTCATTACTTTGGAGTCCAGTGACTGTGTTTTATTTTTTCTAGAGTGAAGCAAAAGCTTCCTTGAACAGCTGTGTATTTTTTTTAATGTCTAGGTTTCTGTCCCCAACTATGCTATAAATCCCTAATAATGATACATAACATTAATGAGTACTGATTCTGTGCCAGACACTCATTAAGGACTTTAAATGTATTACTTCATGAAATCCTTACAACATCTCTGTGAACTAGACACTCTTGGCTTCTTTATTTTACAGATTAAGAGAATGAGGCACAGAGAGACTTAAAAACTTGCTCAAAGTGACATAAGCAGAAAGACTGTGGAATTAAGATGAATAGCAGGTGATGTGTTTCCAGAATCCAAGTGCAAACTATTTCCTCCAAACTGGTCCTGGTGCTCAATGTATCACTCTCCACTGATAGAAAAAAAGTTCTTTGGGCAAAGGAAGATCTCAAAGGGGTTGGGAGAAACCACAATATATTCTTAGGAACCCTCTCTTTAAGAAAAGACATAGTTAGGAAATAATATTTGGTCTAAATGCCACTGAGATTCTTTTAATTTTGTCCCTTTAGGTGTAAACTCTTGAGGTTTTAGTTCTTTGGGGACCTGGCTCTAAGATAATGAAAACTCCCAGAAAAATGTCCTTTATTCTGTGCAGTATGTGTATTAATGTGAAGGTCAAAGAGTATCTCTTTATTCCCAGACTCTTCAAGACGGGAGATTTGTCTTCACCGAGTACTTAGAAACTCATACCTTTTGGGATAAGTTACCACCTTGAAGGAAATTAGTGTCCCATTCTTCTAGAAAATGATGATTGAAGCAATTAAAGGAACTACATGAGGGATATCCTTAAAGAAGTGAGTACACCACGTTTTGGAAAATGTGACATTTCCAAATTTTGGTGGAGAAACATCAGGTTGAGTTTGAATGTCAGGAAAATAACTTTCCTAGCACAGACTCTCTAAAGAGAGCAGACTTTGAGATTTTATTCACATTCTCAGGAAACTAAACAACTGGTATGTGTGAGGTTTTTTTTTTTGTTTTAAACTGAATTTCTTGTTTAGTTTTGTATAATACAGAGATTCTGAAATGTCCACAAGGATTTCCAAAATCACAGAATGTATGTATTAATAGAGATCATCCTCCTTGTATTATAGAAGACTCGAAATGACTTATATTCAAATATATGAAAAGAAAGAAGGAAGGAAAGAAAGAAAGGAATAAAGAATGAAGGAAAGAAAGAAAGAAAGAAAGAAAGAAAGAAAGAAAGAAAGAAAGAAAGAAAGAAAAACAAAGAAAGAAAGAAGGAAAGAAAGAAAGAAAGAAAGAAAGAAAGAAAGAAAGAAAGAAAGGAAGAAAGAAAAAAGCAGAGGGTGGTTGGACCAAAACTAGAAACAGCCTCTCTAAACTACCCCTACATCCACATACCTATATTAGTATATTTGGGCTATCATAACTGAAAACGTTTATGCCATACCTGATGCTCCTAAGCCTAGAATTGTCTTTGTGACTACTGAAAGCTTACTTTATATCACATTGAGGAAATATGATAATGGTAAAAGAAGCAAATTTAATACAGTCACTATATCGTATACCAGGCTTCACACATAATTATTGTATAATATGAGTAACATATTGCTTTTATTTATTTAAAGATTAATTGAAGTGAGAATAAGAATAAGTAATAATAAATGTTACTTAAAGTCAGATCTTTTTCATATAAATTATCCTACATAGTGATTGTCTCCTCAGAAGCCATTTGATATTATCTTCCTGAACTAATAAGACAAAAAGTCATGTTTTCTTCACTGTGCTCCCTGCATAAGTTATTCTGCATTTGATATTTTCATATCTTATTACTTTAATTGATATTTCCTAACAAATTTCAGAATAAGTACGTTAAAAAGTAGTTTACATAATGTATAGGGAATCACATAAAATAATAATTTCTTACTTTGGCGCAACGCACTTAATTTTCTATACACTTATAATGATGACATTTCCACTTTGCTGTCCAACATTTGCTAGGTCATCTTTTTTCAAAGGCAAGATCTCTCCATTTCTCCCCTGACATCATATTACTTTACATGAGTAACTGCTTTGCTAATTGTGTACATTATCCTTCCATAGGCCATTATCAGTGCAAGTAGAGAAGAGACTGATCAGCCCATCTATGAATTGTGTCTTAACAATATTAGAATGACACTGATCCTTCAATAAGAACAGGAACTCCCTTGCTTAGTCTTTCCCAGATGTCTAATGTCTGCATATCACATTGGTGAGATTTTATAGTCCTCCCAATAAGGGTATTCCTAAGTAAGTTTTATTATCCCATAACACAGTAAGATTAAATGTGGAGGGTAATTCTCATTTCAAACACAATTTTAGAACTTGAGGAAGGTTTTGACAATATAGTTGGACTCTTCTTTTTATCAGAGAGTACTGAATCCAAAGAGATTGAGGGTGAATTGTCCAAGTTTACAGAGAATCTTTGCACAACTCTCAAACCTAGTACATGAAAATATTGTCTTTCAGTTCAACAATATTTCAGTAATTGTCTAATATAGATCTGTTTAGCATAATGTTATTGCCTTAAAATATATTTGTAACTGTTGGTTATTTTTTGATAAAAATTATTTTTCTTTCTTTGTAACAGGTTAAAACTGACCAATGGAAGATAAGAATCAGACAAAAATGACTGAATTTCTTTTCTTGGGTCTCACAGACATTCTCCAAGAGCAGATTGTCCTCTTTGTCATGCTCTTCATTGTCTATCTTGTCACCCTGGGGGGTAACATAGGGATGATCATTCTCATATGGACTGATCTCAGATTCCACACTCCTATGTACTTTTTTCTCAGCCACTTGTCCTTTGTAGATATTTGTTCCTCTTCTTCCATTGCCCCCAAGATGCTGTGTGATATCTTTGCAGAGAAAAAAGGTATCTCTTTCATGGGTTGTGCTACACAGATGTGGTTCTTTGGTCTTTTTGTGGCAACTGAATGTTTCCTCCTGGCTTCCATGGCATATGACCGGTATGTGGCCATCTGTAGGCCCTTGTTGTATACACTCATTATGTCCCAGAGGGTCTGTGTGCAGCTGGTAGTAGGGCCTTATGCCATGGCTCTTCTAAGCACAATGACCCATACAGTTCTCACTTTTCGCTTACCCTTCTGTGGTACAAATATCATCAATCACTTCTTCTGTGACATTTCACCACTGCTTTCCTTAGCATGTGCAGACACCTTGATCAATAAATTAGTGCTGTTCATCTTGGCTGGAGCAATTGGTGTGGTCAGTGGCCTGATCATCATGATCTCCTATGTTTGCATCCTGGTGGCCATCTTGAAGATGCAGACTGCTGATGGGAGAAGGAAAGCTTTCTCCACCTGCTCTTCTCACCTGGCAGTTGTCTCCATCCTGTATGGGACTCTTTTCTTTATCTATGTTCAGCCTGGCTCAAGTCCCTCCCTGGATATCAATAAAGTGATTTCTCTGTTTTATACCATGGTGACCCCCATGTTGAACCCCCTCATCTACAGCCTGAGGAACAAGGAGGTAAAAAATGCACTCAGGAGGAAGTTTGAAAGGAAAAATTCTCTAATGGTTTTGGCAAAATAGAACCCTTCCGTGTTGTACCATAGATGTTGGTGCAGGCTGTGTAGGAGAAAGATCACTGAAGTGGAAATCAGAAGCTGCATGTGAGTTCATGCACTACCAGGTCATAGATGATTTGAAAAATGGACTAGTACTTAAATATTTTTCTGCCCCATCTTGTTGTCTGTAACATGATGAGATTTTCCAAAAAATATAGAGATGGATCAAGAACATTAATGTGAAAATATACTGGTAGAAAACTTAGGTAAATATTTGTACAATCATGGATGTTTAAATACTGTTAATCCAGACAAGGAAACCAAAGTTATAATAGAAAGTTCAGAGCATGAAAAACAATATTAAAAGGGAAATAATAAAATAAGAGAAAATATTTGTGTACATGTGCCAGACATTGGGATAATACCCCCAATATTCAAAGAGCATTCTATAATTCACAATAAAAAATAAAAACAATAGCTAATTGAGTGAACAAGTGAACAAGCAATTCACAAAATGTGAATGCAAATTGCCAAAAAGGTATGGGAAACATGCTGAACATCATTACTGGTCAAGTAAATGAAATGAAATTAAAATGTCAGTGCAGTGCCTTTCAATGTAGGAGAAATATTGATAGTTTTCAATGATGGTGAAATTTCTATTTGGCCATGTAACACTCTCATTTCCTGCTGATAGTATGAATACTACAATTCCACAAAGAAACTGGTAGTGTCCATATAAAATAATAACTCTGTCTGGTATTTGAACCATAAATCCCTCCGTTAGAAATGTAGATGACAAATATAAATAACAAGGTAAATATTACATATATTTCCACATTATATATGGAAAATAAGAATATAAGAAATAACTTGAATATCCAACTCTAGAAGAAACACACTTTTTCTTTTTTTCTGTGAAATGTACATGAAATTGATAGACCAGATTCCATAATCATGGACTGACCTGGAGAGAACTATTGTATGCAGTCATTATTAGGTGGGAAAAAAAAAACAAGTTGAAGATCAACATGCAGTTATGAAAATTAAGAAAAAAGGCAAAATGTATGTAATGAATAAAATGTGCATGTGCACGCAGTTGTAAAAGCATGGAACGTTTAAAGGATGCACAGCAAGCTGTTGACATTGATTACTTCGACGAGAGTTGCACTGGAGATAGGAAAGGAGAGGTTCTATTCAAACACATTTTAATTGCAGCCTAATCTTCCTTGAGTCTTACTTGGGATCCATTTGGATGGACCATATTCATCTTCTGACATATTGCTGCTTTGCCCATCTCACTTTATTTATTGGATGATCTGATGGGACCCAGGACATTAGGGCAGTCCCGGATACATAATTATTTTGTGTCTCTTGTGCTAAAATTTCTTTTTTTATTTTTATTTTTTTAATTTTTTTTCAACGTTTATTTATTTTTGGGACAGAGAGAGACAGAGCATGAACGGGGGAGGGGCAGAGAGAGAGGGAGACACAGAATCGGAAACAGGCTCCAGGCTCTGAGCCATCAGCCCAGAGCCCGAGGCGGGCTCGAACTCGCGGACCGCGAGATCGTGACCTGGCTGAAGTCGGACGCTTAACCGACTGCGCCACCCAAGCCCCCCTAAAATTTCTTTTTTATTAGGGCCCACAAACAGACCACGAGCTCTTTCTCAAAAGCCATAACATTCTTGTTGCCAATAACATTGAATGGCTTCAAGAACTACATGATTCTCCCACTGAGGCTTGTAATAAGCTCCACGTTTCTTCTTACCCCATGAATATAACTTTGATCATAAAGTCTGTTGTACTGTACCCGGACCTGCTGCAAAGCCTTTTCCTGATCTGCATCCCACGTTTCTTCTGTGAAGTGTTTATTTGTTTTCTGAGAGACAGACAGAGTGAGACACGGAGAGGGGCGGAGAAAGAGGGAGACATAGAATCCGAATCAGGCTCCAGGCTCTGAGCTAGCAGCACAGAGCTCAAAGCAGGGCTCGAACTCATGAGCTGCGAGATCCTGATCTGAGCAGAAGCCTGAGCCATCCAGGTGCCCCTGCATCCCACTTTTCTAAGTCAGATATAATTCTTGTTTTTGTTTCTCTGTAGGTGATGTGTCTTTTTGACTCTGCCTGCTTTCAAGACTTTTTCTCTATTTTCGATTTTCTGTACCTCGAAAATTGTATGCTAGGCATAGTGTTTGCTAGCATTTATTCTGCTTGGTGTTCTTTAAACTCCCTGGATCAGTGGTTTGGTGTCTAACTTTAATTTGGGGAAAATAGTCATTGTTTCAAATATTTCTTCCCTTCCTTTCTCTCTTCTTCTGATAGTCCCATCATATATATGTTAGACCTTACTTAGCTATTTGGCTCTGTCCTCTCTCTCTCTCTCTCTCTCTCTTTTTTTTTTGGTCTTTATTCTCTTTCCTTTTTTAGTTTTTGAAGTTTTCATTTCTATATCCTCAGGCTCTTTGATTCTTTTCTCAGCTGCATCCAGTCTACTAATGAGCCCAACAAAGGCATTCTTCATTTTGGTTACAGTGTTTTTAATCGCCAGCAATTTAATCACAGCTGATTTAAATTCCTGATCTGATAATTCCTACATCTCTACCATGTCTGATTCTGGATCTGGCTCTGTCTCTTCATATCATGTTTTTGCCTTTTTGTATCTTTCTTGTTATTTTTTTTCTTGCTAGCCAGCTGGTGTACATAAGCCTTTAGCAATGTAGTGGTAAGGTGTGGAGGGATGGGAGCATTCTGTAGTCATCCGATTAGGTCAGGCTTTTGGTGTAGTTATACCTCTGGACTGTGAACTTCAACAGTGTTTCTCAGTGTTTTTTTCTCCCCCGTAAATTGGGACAGGATGACTAGAGTGGATCAGAGTGGGTTATTTCCTTCCTCTACGTGGAAGGCTACAGGAGACTGAAGCTGGCCATTTCTCTTCACCCTGATCAGGATCTGATGGCACCCCAGCAGGGTACTGTCTGGTTGACTAGTTTCTCCTGAGGGCAGCCTTTGTTAAGAAGTACAGAGCTCTCTGATGGATTTGAGAATGGTTCCTCCTCTCCCCTTATGGAAACAAAAGGAGATTTTTCTCTTACATTTACTATGGGGATGTGGTCAAGACTCTGAAGGTAAATCTCACTCCCTTGCTCAGTTCAGGTTTTCCTTTCAAGGAACTGGTTCTCACGGCAGTTTGCTCTGGTGGGTAAACTGTGACTCTCTGCTTTCACCTGTGTGTCTCTCCAATCTTGGGACAGTGGCTTGCCCTGTGTCCTCCCCTCTCTTACAGACCCAAGAAGAGTTCTTGATTCATCTGTATTTTTAACTTTTTACTTATTAGGACAGAGTGGTGACTTCTAAGATGCTTGCATGCAGAACTAGAAACCCACAGTCCCTTCATGGTTTTTGCAATAATGTTCTCTCTGCCTGAGATACTCATCTTCCAAAATATGCCTGAAGCACTCCACACCTTTCTGCCTTGACCAAATATAATTTTCTCAATGGTGTTCACTCTAACTTATTTAACACTGAATTTGTTACCATCTCTACCCGACCAAGAAATTTAGATTCTCTTTACTCTGGTCTAACCTTCTCTGTTATCCATAAAATTTATCACCTTCCAACCTGTAACACATGTAAATTTATTTTTTAATTTATTGTTTATTATCTTCTCTTATTAAAATGTAAGCTTCATGTGCACTTGTTAATTTATTAAACTGGTACATCTCAACCACTATTTGGACCTATTGTATGTTTGATATTTATTCAATGGTCAGATGGTGTGGCTTTATGAGAAAAAAAGTCTAACTCATGTGATGGGTGGGTAATCACACCATTGTTTGGTCATTACACATTCTTTTTTATGTTTATTTATTTTGAGACAGAGAGAGAGCATGGGAAGGGGAGAGAGAGAGAGGGAGACAGAGGATCTGAAGTAGGCTCTGCACTGTCAGGGAAGGATGAGAGGATCAGACTCATGAAGTATGAGATCATGACCTGAGCCGAAGTTGGACGCTTAAAGGACTGAGCCACGCAGGTACCCGAGTCACTATACAATCTTATGCTATTCTTTTGTTGGCTATCAGGTGCCAATAGTCTCTTGATGTTTCAGAGTCTAATACAGATGAGTATTTGTACCTATCTTCAGATGACGGAAAAGTCTTAGAACAATTTAATTTCCTTCAACCCACTGTTGATTTGAATGTTTATTGTTTTCATTTAATCAGTTTTCTATGAGGGACATTATGTTTAGTTTCTATTAGTTAATATCTCTATAGTTATTCACATCTGAATTTTTCCATTGAAATACATACCTCTCTTCATCCCTGAGATTCCATAAGTAATGTAATATTCCTTCTGACTAATGAAATGATTAGTATTATCTCTAGTTCAGTCTACACGTGAAAACTTTTCTTAGATTTTCCTTGTTTGAATACACCTTTATTTCACCTCCATAGTTTCACCTGGTGTAGAGTTCTCAGGTGCTACTTTTTTCAGCACTTTAAAGTTATTCTATCTTCTTCCATTTTTTTATTTGTGTTAATAACTCAGATATCGGTCTCATTGCTCCTTCAAAATAATTTTTCCTTTTTCATACTGAATGAATTTTAGATTTTCTTTTTCTTTAGTTTTTTTACTTTGAATATGATGTCCTGAGGTGTGTTTTTCTTTATAGGTATATGAAATTTAATATTGTGGGTTTTTTAAAGAATTTTCCAGGTGCTCTGATTTCTAACTACATATGGATTAGAACTTGTATGAAATTTAGTCTGTAAAGCCCTGTTCTGGGGCATCACCTAACATCAATATTTTCAAGGAATAAAATATGGTAGATTTCATTAATGATCAGAAATGTTTTAATGGGGTTTTGACCCCTGAGAGTATGTGGCTTGTATAAAAGCGTACCTGAAAGTGGTGTCTGGGACCCAACCCACAACTGAGAACCTTCCCCCGTCATTCTGAATAAACCTAAAACAAGATATTTCCAAGTTGTGTGTAGTTAGTTCTTTGTTACATATTTGATTTTTTCACACTTAGCTCCAGTCACCCAAAACAACCTATACAAACTTTCAGGGATAGTTTCTGAATTGTGAGCTTCTGTCTCTTAGAAGCCGGTGCTTCTTACTCAGTAGAACTCTGTTTTGCTTTTCAAAGATGATCCCAAGATGACAGAATATTTTTGTCTTCAGAAGCCTTCCTTGAGGGAAAAATCCACTGTGAGGTGATAGTGGCTCAAACTCTAACATCCATGTCATGTAATTTCTTCTCTATTGTTGTAGAGTCATGAGGTTAAGGGTTCTTCATAGATCAGGTGTCAATGTATTCAAATATGCACTTCATATTGTGCCAAATGAGAGTCAGAAAATGACAAGGAATTATTTTATCTGTTAAAAGACCCTGGTTAATCAGGACAAATATAAACAATGATACTTCGCTAATTCTACATTGGAGACGCTTGATTTTTCTTGCCTAAGGTCAGAAGTTTAAACATTTTGATAGAGGGGCGCCTGGGTGGCTCAGTCGGTTAAGCGGCCGACTTCGGCTCAGGTCACGATCTCACAGTTCGTGAGTTCGAGCCCCGCGTCGGGCTCTGGGCTGACGGCTCAGAGCCTGGAGCCTGTTTCTGATTCTGTGTCTCCCTCTCTCTCTGCCCCTCCCCCATTCATGCTCTGTCTCTCTCTGTCTCAAAAATAAATAAACATTAAAAAAAAAATTTTAAACATTTTGATAGAAATTGGAAGCAGTTATGAGGGGCAAATAAAGGATGTTACCAAACAGGTAAGTTTCCTGAATTTGTATAGGCCAAATCCATGGAATGATATTAATTATAATTTTATGGCCAAAATGTTTTTTTTTAATTCTCCAATACGAAGCTTCTTTAAAATATTTTTGTGCATGCTTCTTGCTAAACATAAAATTTACATGATTCTTAAACCTGAATAGCAGGTCTTTTTGAGTTACCAAAATGTGCATTCCATTTCCCCCATTTTAATGAAAATCTACTGATGTGACATGACTGGTATTCCACTACCAATGGTTTTTTGACATATACTTTTAAAAAATAAATTATTTGTAAATTCTACTTTACTATTTTCCTGCAATTACATGAATCCATTCATGAGCAAATAAAAATATTATTTGCAATGAATCATGCTTTCTTTGGAAGCTTAGATTTGTGTAAGAAATGTCATTAAGTGACATTCATCCATAAAGATATGATTTTAAAACCTCTTTCTTGCCAGATAGGAATTGAAGAGGCCATCTCCTGATCTCCTGATGTAGTAAGAGTGCTCAGTGAATAAGTGGCTAAGTATTTTAAAATGCTGTTTCTGGATCAGTTGGAACTACAAATATGACTCAAAGTAAATAGCTGGGAATATTAGAATAAGGTATTATCTTTTATTTATCAAAGTAGCAGTACCAGCTTTATCACTTTACCTCTTGGCTGAATCTCAGGGATTAAATGGTGGATGCAAAAAGGATTAGGCAGCAGTGAATTGAAGTTGGTGGGATAAGATGGGACGTCAACAATCAGAAGCCACTTCAAGCTAGACCACCCATACCAACACCTGTATTATTCCTGCTGAAATACATGTACATTTTCTAGAGAAGTGAAGTTATAAGGTATAGAAGTTAAGACATGGTTAAAATAGTAGATTTGCATGTACATTTGAACTTTGAATAACATGGATTTGAACTGCATGGCCCACCTATATGCATATTTTTTGGATAAAAATAGTACAGTACTATAGTTGTATTTTTTCTTGCTTATGATTTTCTTTTTAAATGTTTATTTATTTTTGAGAGAGAGAGAATGAGCGGGGGAAGAGCAGAGAGAGGGAGGGACACAGGGCCTGAAGCAGGCTCTACGCTGACAGCAGCAAGCCCAATGCGAAGCTTGAACTCAAACCGCATGATCATGACCTGAGCCAAAGTCAGACACTCAACCAACTGAACCACCCAGGTGCCCCTTATGACTTTCTTAATAACATTTTCTTTTATCTAGCTTAACTTATTGTAAGAATACAGGATATAACACATATAGCATACGGAATATGGGTTAATTGATTATTTATGTAATCAGGAAGCCTTCTGGGCAACCTGGAGGTTATCAGTAGTTAAATTTTGGGAAATTGAAAAGTTACGTGCAGATTTTTAATTGTGAGAGAGTCGGCACCCTTAACCCTCACATCACTCAAGGGTCAACTATAATTCATTTGTGAGGTCATGCATACTGTACAAACTATTTCATATTGTGTTTTCAATTAATACAAATATGAGTATCATTTCATCTGATTAAATTCTTTACCCAACATAATTTCCACTGTTTGATGCTTTCACTTACAAAGTATGACTATACATAGTACAATATTTAAATTGCATAACAGAAAATAGAAGTAAATGTAAGCTTCCCATCCACAGGATTCAAATGGATTCTGATGAAGAAGTTTCTTTATCAGGAAGTTTTCTCTGCATAGGGGCACCTGGGTGGCATAGTCAGTTAAATGTCTGACTCTTGGTTTCAGCTCAGGTCATGATCTCAGTTTGTGAGTTTGAGCCTTACATCGGGCTCCATACTGACAGTGTGAGGCTGCTTGGGATTGATTCTCTCTCTCTCCCTCTCCCTCTGCACCTCCTCTGCTCTCTCTCTCAAAATAAACAAACTTAAAAAAAATTATTTAAAAAAAAGAAATTTTCTTCGCATATAAAAGCATGCATATTTGTACATGTGTGTCTTTATACAAATAACATAAATGAAAGCTTAGCTTTTACACATCTCTACTTCCTGCTTGTTTGTTGATTTATTTATTATTGAATAAATTTGATATATAGCATTGTGTAGGGTTAAGGCATATAATGTGTTACTTTTATATATTTATATGTAATAGTGCTACTGCCATTGTAGCAATATTTTTCACATTACAGAATTACAGTACAGTATTTTGTCTGTAGTTATTGTACTCTGCATTAGATTTCTATGGCTTATTACTACTGGCTGCAAGTTTGTACTTTACAACATCAGTCTTATTCTTCCACTCCCCCATCCCATGGTAACCACCATTTTACTCTCTGTGTTTCACAAGTTTGACTTTTTTGGATTTCACATATTGGTGCTATCATACAGTACTTACCTTTCTCTGTCTGGCTTATCTCAGCATAATTTCTCAAGGTACATCCATGTTGTCACGAATTGCAGGATATCCTCCTTTCTTGTTGCTAAATAATATTCCATTGCATATATGCCCCACATATATCTTGGCTATTGTGATTAATGCTTCAATAAACATGGAAGTGAAGATAGCTCTTCAAAAACACGTTTTAATTTTCTTTGGCTATATACCGAGAAGTGGAATTGCTGGAATGTCATGGTAGATTTATTTTTAATTTGGGTGGGAGGAGTTTTGTTTTCCATAATAGTTGGAATTCCCACCAGTAGTGTATGATTCCTGTTTGTTTGTTTGTTTGTTTGTTCATTTGCTTGTTTGTTTGTTTGTTTTTTGTTCTCTACATGCTCACCGGCACCTGTGGTCTCTTGTCTTCTTGGTGATAGCCATTCTAACAGGTATAAGGTGGATTCTCCTTGTGACGTTAATGTTTATTTTCCTGGTGTTAGTGATGTTGAATGTCTTTCCATATGCCTGCTGGCCAGGACATTGGAGAAATGTCTATTTAGTTGTTTTGCCCATTTTTTATCAGATTGTTGGATTTTTGTTTAGTAGTATGAGTTCCTTATATATTTTAGATATTAACCTGTTCTCCAATATATGGTTTGCAAAATTTTACTCCAATTGTCTTTTCATTTTTTAACTGTTTTTTTATGTTTATTTTTGAGAGAGAGAGAGAGAGAGAGAGAAAGTGGGGAGGGGCAGAGAGAGACAGAGACACAGAAACCGAAGCAGGCTCCAGGCTTTGAGCTGTCAGCACAGAGCCCAACCTGGGGCTCAAACCCATGAACCACAAGACCATGACCTGGGCTGAAGTTGGACGCTTAACCAACGGAGCCACCCAAGCAACCTCATTAACTGTTTCATTTGCTGTGCAGAAGCTTTCGAGTTTGATGTAGTCTCGTTTGTTGAGTTTTGATTTTGTTGTTTGTGTTTTTGGCATCATGTCTAAAAATCATTACCAACACCAAAATCAAGGAGTTTCTTCCCTATGTTTCCTTTTAGAAGTTCTATGATATCATAACTTATGTTTAAGTCTTTGATTTCTTTTGAGTTTGTGATGTGAGATAAGGGTCTAATGAAATCGTTTTGCATGGGTTTCTCCAGTTTTCCCAGCACTATTTGTTGAAAAGAATGTCTTTCCCCCATTGAGTATTTTTGTCTCCTTGATGGATATTAGATGACTGTATATGCTGGGATTTAACTCTGGCCTCTCTATTCTATTTCATCAGTCTATGTGTCTATTTTTGTGCCAGTACCATATTATTTTTATTATTATATCTTTGAAGTATAGTTTTAACCAGGAAACATAATAACTTTGGCATCCACACAAATTTTTGCTTGTGTCTTCCATTTCTGTGAAAAATGACTTTTATATTTTGATGGGGATTACTTTGAATCTATAGAGGGTTTCGGACAGTATGGAAATTTTAACACTATTAATTCTTCTGATCCATGAACAGGCAATGTGTTTCCCTTTTTGTTTTCTTTAATTTCTTTCAGCAAAGTTTTTTTTTTATTTTTCATTGTACAGATCTTTCAATTCCTCAGTTTAATTTATTCCTAAGTATTTATTGCTCTTGATGCTACTGTAAATAGGAAAGTTTTCTTTATTTTTCAGATGTTTCATTATTAGTAAGGATGAAAGGCAAATTATTTCTATATGTTGATTTTATAATCTGCCAATTACTGAAATTGTTAATTAGTTCCAACAGTTTATTGATTGACTCTTTGGGGTTTTCTGTAAATAAAGTCACTTATTCAACAAAGTGTGAGAATTTTAGTATTTCCTTTCCACTTTTGGATGCCTTTTATTTCTCTGTCTTGTCTAATTGCTCTAGCTAAAACTTCCAGTGCAGTACTAAATAAGGATGGTGATAGTGGGCATCCTTGTCTTGTTCCTGATCTCATAGGAAAACCTTTCCATATTTCTACATTGAATGCAATTTTATCTATGGGTTTGTCACATTTGGCCTTTGTTACATTAAGATATATTCTTTGTACTCCCAATCTATTAAGAGTTTTCATCATGAGAAGATGTTGTCAAATGCTTTTTCTGCATCTATTGAGATGATCATGTTATTTTATCCTTTGCTACTTTAAGTCAAATATTTTCTAGAATATTATGTCATATCAAAACACATAGCTCTAACTCATTTAAAAACTATTTAAGCTCTCCCTTACTGGTAAAAAATTATTTCCAATTTCTTGCTATTTTAACTAATACTGCAACAATAAATAGGCTTTTTCTTAACCTTGCCATTCTATTTTTAAAGCTTTCTGTTTTGAATAATTATTTTAAAAATATTTTTATAGCATGACTTTTTCATGTTTTGAGACATGTGTAAAGTATGTGCATTTCTTCTAATAATTTGAAAATGATATAATTCATTTATATCACTTCTGATGTTAGTCTTCAGATTATATATATTAAACTTCTATGTCTTGAATTATATAAGATGCTAATATTAGTTAGTTAGTATTAGATTTTTCCTACATTGTATTTCTTATTTTCCTTCCATAGGTTGATTTGGATATATTATTATTCTTAACACTCCCAGTGGCAAATTTTCTATGTCTTAGGATATTCCTCCATCTAAAATACTGTATTTATCACATTTAATTTGTATTTAATAACTCTCTACACTGAGGGTAGGAGATTTGTAGGCAACAAAACCCATAAAACTCCATCTTCTTTCATTTCCAGTGTGTTTTGATAATATTACTATCTTATTAGCCATATCGATATCATTGTTGATTATATTAAAATTGTCATATCACCATTTCCTATAATCTTCACTGTTGTCCAATCTTGGTTCCTTCTCTAATACTATTCACTGTACTGACTGTAGGGTGGAATGAAATTGTGGACCGTTTTGAGAACAGTTTGAATTATTTCCTCTTTAATTAAGAAAATAATAAGTCCAGTCACTTTATGGTAATTTTATTGTCTTTTTATTAAGACATATTTTATGCTTTTATTCCACAGATATATATTTTCTTACATTTTAAAAAGTTTTTTTACATATGACATCTATCTTCTTTATAGATACCAATTGTTTGTATGTTAGATCTTGCTTTCTACCTTAGTATTTTCTCCCTAAACATTTTGAAGTGGCAACTTATTTTTAAACTTTACTTTTTAAATTTTCTAAAACATCTCCCAGGATTATTTTAGTACTGTCTTTATTGCTTTTTGTTTTATGTGCTGACAATTCTTTGTTTTTTAGTTTATTTATTTATTTTGAGAGAGAGAGAGAGAGAGCATGTGAGCAAGAGGAGGGGCAGAAAAAGAGGGAGAGAGAATCCCAAGCAGGATCCACGTTGTCAGAGCAGAATCCTAATCAGGGCTCGATCGAAAGAACTGAGAGATAATGACCTGAGCCAAAACCAAGAGTTGGAATCTCAACTGACTGACCCACCCAGGCACCCCAACTGACAGTTCTCATATAATTTTGCTTACTGGTCTCAGCCAGTTTACTTCCCATTATCTAATATGTTTGTTATTTCTTTTTTCAACCTTGCTGTTCCAACAGTGGATGTTTTTATTTTAAAAAACCATAATAAAAGAGTTTTGCTATGATTTTCTCTGTTAATAAAATGCTCTTTATTATTATTTTCCATATTACTTTTTTCTTTTTAGTGCTGATGAAGTGTTCTTTTCTTTTCATTTAAAATATGTTTTTGTTGGTTGTTTTTATTGCTTTTAATTTGTTTTGAGAATAATAGATAAACATACCTTTACTTACATTCTTAAAACAAAAGTATATAACATAATCTTAATTGCTAAATATAAACCATTATGAATTATTGATTTTGGAGGTTTATTTTCTACTAATTGAACAAATATGTGTGCAAACTAATTATTGACAACCTTCTGGGGTTAAAAAATGAGCTTCCAATGAAACGTTATAGGGGTTAGAGATATATCAACTCTTTCCCATGAAATAAACAATAAACTCTCAGATAAGGTGGTGATTGGAATAGTTTAATCTGTATCATCAGACTCTACACTTGCTTCTCTCTTGCATGACCCTTTCATCCCAAACAACTTCCTTGCTTCTGTTCCTGCTTCTGTGGATTTCATTAGCACTGCCTGGAATACTTTTTTTTTTTTAACTTCAGTTTATCTAAATTTTATTTATCTTTCCAGAGCAAGTCCTTCCTTGAGTAGTCTCCTGTATTCGTTTTATAATGATCCATCCTTTCTTTGGACTCCAGTGACTGTGTTTTATTTTGCCTAGAAAGAAGAAAAATCTACCTTGTACTGCTGTGTTTTTTTTAATGTCTAGATATTGTGTCCCCAGCTATGCCATAAATCCCTAATAATGATACATAACTTTCATGAGCACTGATTGTGTGCTGGATACTCTTTAAAGACTTTAAAAGTATTACTTCATTAGATCTTTCCAAGATATCTGTAAACTAGATACTGTTGTAAAGATTAACAGAATGAGGCACAGAGAGACTTAAAAACTTGCTCGAAGTGACATAAGCAGTAGAGCCGTGGAATTGAGATTAACACCAGGTGACATGTTTCCAGAATCTAGGCAATAAACTTCCTCCCAGCTGGTTCTGGAAGCCCAGTGAATAATTCCCCACTGATAGAAAAGAGACTCTTTTTGGCAAGAAAGATCCCAAAGTGGGAGAAAAATTCACACTGTTTTCTTAGGAATCTTCTTTGAGAAAAGATGTAGTTAGGAAATAATACTTGGTCTAAACGCCACTGATATTTTTCTTAATTTTGTCCCTTTAGGTGTAAACTCTTGAGGTTTTAGTTCTTTGGGGACCCAAGCTATTGTAAACTCCTGAGAAAATGTCCCTTATTCTGTACAGTATGTGTATTAATGTGCAGGTACAGTATCTCTTTACTCCCAGACTCTTCAAGATGGAGATTTGTCTTCTTCACCAAGTATTTAGAAAGTCATGTTTCTTGGAAGACGTTACCACCATAAAGGAAGTTAGTGTTCCGTTCTTCTAGAAAATGATCACTTCCTTTGAAGCAGTTAAAGGAGCTACATGCAGGATATCCTTAAAGAAGTGAGTACAGGGACCCCTAGATGGCTCAGTCGGTTAAGTGTCTGACTCTTGGTTTTGGCTCAGGTCATGATCTCAGGGTTGTGAGATGGAGCCCAGTGTTGGGCTCCATGCTGACCGTGGGGCTTGCTTAAGATTCTCTCCCTCCCTCTCCCTCTGCCCCTCCCCTGCTCATTAGTGCGTGCACGCTCTCTCTCTCTCCCTCTCAAAAAAAAAATAATAACCGAGTACATTGCATTTTGGATAATGTGAAGTTTTGAAATCTGGTGGAGGAACATCAGGATGAGTTTGAATGTCAGGAAAATAACCTTCCTAGCACAGGCTCTCTAAAGAGAGTAGACTTTGGCATTTTGTTCATATCCTCCTGAGACTAAACAACTGCTTTGTGTGACTTTTTTAAACTCAATTTCCTGCTTATTTCTTTGTAATATAAAGACATGGAAATGTTCATGAGGATTTCTAAGATCACAGAATGCAGTTATTGAAGGGGCATAGAGATCATTCTTGTTTTGTAAACACTCAAAATAACTTATTCAAAGAAAGAAGTAAGAAGGAAGGAAAGACGGAGAAAAGAAAAGAAAGAAAGAAAGAAAGAAAGAGAAAAAAGAGAAAGAAAGAGAAAGAAAGAAAGAAAGAGGAAGAAAGAAAGAAAGAGAATGAAAGAAAGAAAGAAAGAGAAAGAAAGAAAGAAAGAAAGAAAGAGAAAGAAAGAAAGAAAGAAAGAAAGAGAAAGAAAGAAAGAACAGAACTTAGGAAGGAAGGAAGGAAGGAAGGAAGGAAGGAAGGAAGGAAGGAAGGATCAAAATTAAAAGTAGTGTGATTGTGGGATGCCTGAGTGGTTCAATTGATTAAGTGTCCAACTTCAGCTCAGGTCATAATCTCACCGTTTGTGAGTTTGAGCCCCACGTCGGGCTCTGTGCTGACAGCTCAGAGCCTAGAGCATGCTTCAGATTCTGTGTCTCCCTCTCTCTCTGCTCCTCCCCTACTCACTCATTCTCTCTCTCTCTCTCTCTCTCTCTCTCTCTCTCTCTCTCTTTCTCTCTCTCAAAAATAAATAAACCTTTAAAAATTTTTTAAAAAAAGAAGTAGTGTGATTGTACCATCCCAAACACCAAACACCTATATTATCCATATTTGGATTGCCACAAACGAAAACATTTATGCCCTGTGTAATGTTCCTAAAGCCTATAATTACCTTTTTGACTGCTGAAAATATGTTCCATATGGCATGAAGCAAATAATCATGATAATGATAAAACAATCATAAATTAAATAGATACAGTCACTACCTATATCACGTGTGAAGCTCCAAATATAATTATAGTATAATTCCACTGTAGTATATTGCTTTTATTTTAAGAGGACATTAAATGAAGTGATAATACTTGTTACTTAGAACCAATTGTTTTTCATATAAATTATCTTACATAGTGATCTTTCCTAGGCATTTTGAACAGCTTGATTTTTTCTTCCTTTACTAATGAGTCAAAACCTAACATTTTCTTGAGGGTGTTTGCTGAATAAAATATTACGCATTTGATATTTTACATACATAATTACAGTTATAGTTATAATGAATAAATTGTAATTACCTGACAAATTTCCATAAAAATGTCTCAAAATCAGTTTACGGAATATATGGGAAATCACAAAAAAAACAACTCTACATTATTTAGATGCACCAAAGTCTTAATTTTCTACACAATTTCCATGAAAAGTTGCCGTCTCACATTTGCCAGATCACTTGATCTCAAAGGCAAGGCCTCTCTATTTCTTCCATGATACCATTTGCCTTTATATGAATCACCTCTTTGTCAATTGTGTATTATCCTTTCCACCTGCCATTACCAGTGAAAGTACAGAGTAGACTGATAAGCCCATCTATGAACTATGTCCTAACAATAATAGAATGGTACTGATCCTTCAATAAGAACAGGAACTCTCCTGCTTAGTCTTTCCCAGATGTCTAATGTCAGGATCTGAATATCACACTGGTGAGATTTGGCAGCATTCCCAGTAAAGGTATTCTAAGAGAGTTTTGTTATCCCATAAGCCAGTAAAATGAAATATGGAGACTAATTCCCATTTCAAATATGATTTTATGACTTGAGGGAGATTTAAACCATACACTTGAACTCTTCTTTTTATGGGAGAGAGTACCAAATCCAAAGAGATCAGGGATGAATTGTCCAAGTTTACACAGTATCTTTGCACAACTCCCAGAACTAGTACGTGGAAATACTGTCTTCCAGGTCAATAATATTTCCATAGCTTCCTGTTAGAGACCTGTTTAGGGTAATCTGTCATTAGCTTAAAATATTATTTGTAATTATTGATGATTGATTTTTTTAAATGTCTTTGCTTCTTGTAACAGGTTAAAACTGACCAATGGAAGATAAGAATCAGACTGAAGTGACTGAATTTCTTTTCTTGGGTCTCACAGACATTCTCCAAGAGCAGATTGTCCTCTTTGTCATGCTCTTCATTGTCTATCTTGTCACCCTGGGGGGTAACATAGGGATGATCATTCTCATATGGACTGATCTCAGATTCCACACTCCTATGTACTTTTTTCTCAGCCACTTGTCCTTTGTAGATATTTGTTCCTCTTCTTCCATTGCCCCCAAGATGCTGTGTGATATCTTTGCAGAGAAAAAAGGTATCTCTTTCATGGGTTGTGCTACACAGATGTGGTTCTCTGGTTTCTTTGTGGCAACTGAATGTTTCCTCCTGGCTTCCATGGCATATGACCGGTATGTGGCCATCTGTAGGCCCTTGTTGTATACACTCATTATGTCCCAGAGGGTCTGTGTGCAGCTGGTAGTAGGGCCTTATGCCATGGCTCTTCTAAGCACAATGACCCATACAATTCTCACTTTTCGCTTACCCTTCTGTGGTACAAATATCATCAATCACTTCTTCTGTGACATTTCACCATTGCTTTCCTTAGCATGTGCAGACACCTTGATCAATAAGTTAGTGCTGTTCATCTTGGCTGGAGCTGTAGTAATGCTCAGTGGCTTGATCATCATGGTCTCCTATGTTTGCATCCTGGCGGCCATCTTGAAGATGCAGACTGCTGATGGGAGAAGGAAAGCTTTCTCCACCTGCTCTTCTCACCTGGCAGTTGTCTCCATCCTGTATGGGACTCTTTTCTTTATCTATGTTCAGCCTGGCTCAAGTCCCTCCCTGGATATCGATAAAGTGATTTCTCTGTTTTATACCGTGGTGATCCCCATGTTGAACCCCCTCATCTACAGCCTGAGGAACAAGGAGGTAAAAAATGCACTCAGGAGGAAGTTTGAAAGGAAAAATTCTCTAATGGTTTTGGCAAAATAGAACCCTTCCGTGTTGTACCATAGATGTTGGTGCAGGCTGTGTAGGAGAAAGATCACTGAAGTGGAAATCAGAAGCTGCATGTGAGTTCATGCACTGCCACGTCATAAGTGATTTGAAAAATGGACTAGTACTTAAATATTTTTTCTGCCCCATATTGTTGTCTGTGACATGACAAGAGTTTCAAAACAAAATAGTGAAATATTGAGAATATTAATGTGAAAATATACTGACAGAAAACTTAGGTGAATATTTTACTATCATGGATATTTGAATACTCTTTTATCCAGACAAGAAAACCAAAAGTTATAATAAAAAGTTCAGAGTAACACAAACAATATTAAAAAGTAAACAATAAAATGAGAAAATGTTTGTGACATGTGCCAAATAATGAGATAATATCCCTAATAATGAAAGAACAGTCTAAAATTCAGTGGAAACAAAACTAGATAAATGGGGAAAAAATGAACACGCAATTCACAGAAATGGTGATCCCTACACAGAAATGTATGGAAAAAAGGTTCACTATCATCATTGGTCAAGTAAGTGAAATGAAATTAAAATGTCAGTGCAGTGCCTTTTAATATAGATGAAATATTATTAGTTTTCAATGACGAAGAAGTTCCTGTTTGGCCATGTACATTCTGTGTTTTCTGTTTATAGTATGAATTCCCCATTACCCAAAAAATCTGGTAGTTTCCATATAAAATGATCAATTTACACAGCATTTGACCTAGGATTTCTCCTTTATAAACCTGGACAACAGAAATGTAAAGGCCAATGAATAAGATTACATATATATAACTATTATGCATGGAAAAGTAAAATAAGGAAAATAGTCTGTTTTACATAATTATAAGAAAAGTCAACTTGTGTTTGTGTGTGTGTGTGTGTGTGTGTGTGTGTGTGTGCAAAATGCACAACAAATGAAAAGATTAGATAAGGTAATTATGGACTGACCTGGAGAGGACAATTGTATGCAGTCACTGTCAGGTGGAAAAAAACTCAAGCTGAAGATCAAAGTGTAGCTATAATCATTAAGAACAAGGACCAAAGATATATAATAAAATGTGCATGTGCATGCAGGTGTTGTAAATGAGCATAGGGAGAACTCTAAAGGATGCACAGCAAGCTGTTGACATTGATTACTTCAATAGGAGTTGCATTGGAGATAGGAAAGGGGAGGTTTTATTCATACACATATGCATTGCAGCTTAATCATCCCTTGGGTCCTACTTGGGTTCCACTAGGATGTACCATTTTCATCTTATGATAGGTTGCTGCTTTTCCCATTTTACTTTATTTATTGGAGTATCTGATGGGATGCAGGGCCTTAGGGAAATCTTGGATTCATGCTTACATGGTGGCTCTGGGCAAGACTTCGCTCTTTATTACGGCCCACAAACATACCAGGAGCTCTTTCTCAAAAGCCATAGCATTCTTTTTGCCAATGGTATAGAATGGCTCCTGAAGCTCAGGACCAGCAGCATTCCCACTGAGGTTTGTAATAAGCTCCATGTTGCTTTTTTCCCATGACCATCACTTTCCTTATAGATCCTGTTGTATCACGTGGCCCAAGGGGCAGGGCTGCTAGTACTATACCTGGACCTGCTGCAGAGCCTCTCCTGTTCTGCATCCCACTTAATGCCTACAGCCTTCTGTGCCATTTGGTGTCCTCGTTGGAGATCTATTCCTAGCTGTGGAATATGCTGCCTCCAAGACCCAAAGAGGCCTACTGGGACCCTCTTCATGGTTCTTTCTTCATAAATTTTACTTCGAATGGGGTATTCTAGCATACCCCTAACCACTGGACCTGTAAAACTCACCCAACATTTCAAGTTCCTGAATCCTAACAGGTGTTTGTGTGTTTGTGTTCTGTCTCCCACCCTCTAGAGCACAGGTGTCTTATCAAGGTCTCCAATGTTCCAGCATCTGCTTGTGTAACCTGCTCTATCATCATGATATTACCAATATAGTAGAGATTACAATTAGTATCCACTAAGTGTAGTAGGTAGGAGGCCAAATATCTTAGGGGGCCACATACCTGGAGACTATTTAGGAGGACAGGAGAGTTAATATAGCCTTGAGGAAAAATTGTAAATCAATATTGTGGTACATCTCATATGAATGTAAATTGTTTCTCATCCTCCATTCTAGGCAGAATAGAAAAGAATACATTTCCCAAGTCATTAACTGCATACCATGCATGGGAGACCTTGTAAACGATCCCATGTAAGGTATGGAGCTGCTATTGGGCCACTATTTGGTTGAACTTTAAGCAGTCTACAGCCATTCTCTAAGAGCCATCTGATTTCTGGATGGCCAGACTGCTGACTTCAATAGAGAGATAATATGATTACTTCTGCTGTATCCTCTATGTCTTTGGTGGTGGCATTAATTTCTTTATTTACGTGTTCTGGAATCCTATCATTCTCCCTGGCTCTGGGAAGCCTGGATGCATAACAACATCTCATACCACTGGCTTCCCACCAGCTGGAGTCCCTCTTATTAGTGCCTTTCTTTATTGTTTCAGTGGAAGAAGTGTCCTCTCAGGGAACATAGTCCCTTGATATCTTTTTAATGGATTCCTGATAGCATCATCATCATATATATTTACTTATATCATAATTCCTTTCAAGCGTCCTAACATCTCTGAACCTTTGGGCCCCTTCTTCAATACTCTCCCACAGTAATAATGGTATTTCTACTGCACTTACTGTAGGCTGTCATCTGTTTCAAAGCTCAAGGAGATACCCTGATAGTACATAAGAATACACTCCTGGTGTCTTGCCTAGAAGGTAACTTTTGAGTCACTGGAGTTCTGCATCAGTAAATTCTTCCTCATCCAGCTTTATATTCCTCCCTCCCTAAGCACATTACCTTCAAGCTGTTTTCCATTTCTGGCTGGTACTTATTAGCCAATCCCTGTAACTCTTTTTGTGGCCAATTCTCTTTAGTCTTCAGACCAAACCATTCTAAGCTTTGCTCTTGGTTTAGGTCTAAAAGCTAAAAGGGGAGGTGTGACAAGATATTGAGAAAAATATTTATTATCTTGTGTCACACCTCCCTCAGGTGAGGGCTTTTTATTGTCTCTGGCAGTGGAAGGTTGGTCTCTTCCAGCAAGGGGGAGAGGGCTACTTTACAGGGTCAGAAGATTTGGGAAAAATGGAATATCTCAAACACATCAGATGTCTTATTCCCTATTCTCAGTGTCCAACTCCTTCCCTATCAAAATCCCGACTTTTATACAGGAAACTTGCAGAGGTATGAATTCAGCTCCTTTCTTATTCTGTTTTCCAGTATCAGGTTGCTGGATTGAGCTTCTATGCAGTCTGGTCTCTAACTGTAGGAGATGAAGACCTTTTTAAATGTTGCCTATCTGATTTTTCAATCATATCATGCATTGGAAATTGGCCTGTTATTTTCATCCTTTAGCATGTGAGAGGTATTAATTTAACAACCAACTTCATAGTCCAATAGTTACCATATCTTCCGCGCTTTCACAGCCTAGAGATAATTAAATAATTCAATGTGTAGGTTTCACCTGTACCCCAACCCAATCCACTGGTCTTAGTGATTGCAATGCTTGGGCATGCTAGTGGTTATGACTGCCCCATTCCACCATTAAGGGACTCTTGCTGCCAGGTGTCCAGTGAGTGATCTGATTCCAGAATTCCACCCAAGAATCTGCTGAATTCATTGATCAAGCAAGTTACTAAGGGCAGCCTACATTCAAAGTCAGGGGAAAAAAACCTCAGTCTTTCAATGGAGGAATAGCACACATTTATAAGAAAGGAGGTAATAAGCTATGGTCATGTATGAGGTAACCCAATAAAAGCTGTTGGAATTACAAAGCTGAACAAAATTTAGCACCCATATTACAAATAAACAAAAAACCCTCATAGTTTAACATGGTACAAGCATCTGAAATAGCTCAATCCACTTACCTGGATAGTTCGATGAATTTATAATATAAAGAGATATGTAAAACAATTCCTAATAAAATTTTGGATAAATATATTACAAAAAAATATCCTTTAGAAACTGCTTGCCTTTAGGCATTTTAACTCTCATTTACCTCTTGGATGACAAGAGGAGACTCCATTAAGAAGAGACTCAGCATCTCTAAAACTTGAACCTAGCACAGAGTTCTCTAAAGAGTCTGGCTACAAGAATAAAGGACAATTCACTTAATAAATTACAGCATTTGGAAACTAGTCAGTCAGAGAAAGACAAATATATGACTTCACTTATATGAGGACTTAAAGACACAGAAGAGATGAACACAAGGGAAAGGAAACAAAAATACTGTAAAACAGGGAGGGGGACAAAACATAAGAGACTCTTAAATATGGAGACAGAGGGTTGCTGGAGGAGTGTGTGGGGGGATGGGCTAAATGGGTAAGAGGCATTAAGGAATCTACTCCTGAAATCGTTGCACTAAATGCTAACTAACTTGGATGTAAATTAAAAAAAATAAAATAAAATAAAAAGTAAACTAAATGAATAAAAATTTAAAAAAAATAACAAGTACTTCAAGCTAAAGCTAAAAAAATAAATAAAATAAATTATAGCATTTGTAGTTTATATGCACAATAGAAGTTCTCGGCCATTAACTGAGCCACAAAATAAAATGTTACCATTAGTAATCAAATTTATGTGTCTAGAGGGTTTAATGCTAATGAAATAAGTCAGTCAGAGAATGACAACTATTATATGATTTCACTCATATGTAGAATTTAAGAAACATAAATAAATAAATAAATAAATAAATAAATAAATAAAGAGGCAAACAAAAAAACCCAGAGTTCTATATATATACAACAAACTGGTGGTTTCTAGAGTGGAGGTGGGGGTGGGGGGGGGATGAATGAAATAGGTGAAGGAAATTAAGAGTACACTTATCATGATGAGAACTGAGTAATGTATAAAATTGTTGAATCATTATAATGTCCACCTGGCACTAAGAAAGCACTGTATGTTAATTATACTTGAATTGATAAAAAAGTAATAATACATAATGTGAATTAAAATGTGGGTTAAAGGGGTGTCTGGGTGGCTCAGTCGGTTAAGCACTGGACTTCAGCTCACGTTTCATGGTTCATGGGTTCAAGTCCCACATCGGACTCTGTGCTGACAGCTCAGAGCCTGGAGCCTGCTTCAGATTCCCTCTCTCAAAAATAAGTAAACATTAATTTTTTAAATGTGGATTAAAAAGTCATAATTATGAAAAAGTAACTAAGCAGAATAAAAAACTGAAAGAAAATTGGCTCAAATGTTATAATTGCTTGTCCTTGGATGGTAAGATTCTGGGTAACATTTTTCTCCTCTTCCTTTTTTGTTTTCTAAAATTTGTAAGATAAAGGTATTTTCATTTGAAAAAAAAAGGAAGTGCAGCATAAAAATTTTAGTAAATAGTGTATGGTGACAGATGGCAACTACATTTATCATGGTGGGCACTGAGTAATGTATATTGTTGACATAATGTATTGTACACTCAAAACTAATATAACATTGTATATCAAATATACTTCAATAATGAAAAATGAAAATAATAAAATATAAAAATTAAAAACATTAAACAACAAAAAAGAAATCTGGATCTCAAGTGGCATAGCTTAAGAATAAACTTCACAAGCAACTTCCTTTACAAATGCAAGGAATTCATTACCACTGATCTCTTCTCTGCCAAGCCTGCTTCCCTGGGCAGAGAAGAAGACTCTGCCCAAATACTTTGCTGCAGTTCCACTGACCAATTCAAAGCAAGGTTGGCATTTCCGTGGTTTGAAGTTTCACATAACTGTTTCCCTGAGCACCTTAAAAAATAAATCCACTCTCTGAATATAAGCATTTTTCAAAGATGTACAAGTCTTTTATTTTACTCTAAAAACTTGGTGTTGACCAAGGAAAGAGGCAAAACTAAAATAAAACCAAACATTTATTTGGGGGTCTCAGAACTGCAATTTTGGGGGCACAGATTTGGGTAGCAGCCCAAACTGTGTCCTCTCAGACAACAAAAGTCAAGAGGTTTTGAAGACATGCTCTTATGCTTGCATTTATTGTTTACAGAGAATTTTGATTGGTGTTGGAGGCAGAAAACCAAACTGAATATAATTTGTTGCTAAGGCTATCACTGAGCAAAGTTGCCTAGTGTAGCAAGTTGCAAGTGTTTGAGCTGAATCCTTGGAATATTTGTGGTTTGGCCCCGTCCAAAAGTTGATGGTTTCACTGCTGAGGACGCACAAAAGGCCCATCTCCTTTCTGGCCTCCTGGCTCCATTTAAAAACCCCTGGACATACGTGACCTCATTTCATCTCCCATTTCAGTGTCAAAGGGTAAGACTACAAATTTTTTGGCCTTCTTCTAACTGTGAGGGTAAAAAATGCTCCGTTATTACTTGTATCCTAATGGCAGAGGCTTACGTGGCAAGAAAGGACCTGGTTTGTTTCTAGAGGCTTGAGACAGAAATCTCTAACAAGAAGTCTATAAAATTCCCTTTCAAAAATGCCGGCAAGCAACACGGAGATGTGTATCAGTAAAGAAACAATGGCCTGAAATCTGCAACACTGTGTGGTATCACCAAGGAAAACAATAATTTAAGCATCAGCGTAATTTGCTGTTTGCATTTCAGTTTACTGCTGGCAATGTGCCCTACTGTTGGGTTTGCTCTAGCCTCAAAAATTTACTGTTCCACTGTGATTGTTCCAAGTCGCTCCCAATTATTGGCGGTTTCTTTCCTAGGCTTCATCATCATCGTCATCGTCATCATCGTCATCGTCATCCTCCGATGAAATCAGCTACAAATGTTTTTAATTATTGGAAGCATTTTTATTACTGCCGTTTATGGAGGAACTGCTATGAAGCCTGTTCTCTGCTAAATGTTGGCTAACATTTTATATTTACAACTCTTTAAGGTAAATCCTACACTGAAAGAAAGAAAATATCAACCCAAAGTCTTTAATCAAGCATGTATTAAGAGTGCTAAAATGTGGGGAGTAGCTTAAGATGAGTGTTCTGCAGGCAGCAAGTAGCTGAACGATTTTAAGGCTGATTGGGGATGGTCATTCGAAACTTAATTTTCCTCTAAGAATTATTCCCTGTGCAAATTCTTGGAAAGTAGAAGGAAATGAGTTATCTTAGTCATGGGAGAGAAGGTAGGAACAGGAAGATGGAATCTCAGGGTAACAGTTATTGGCTGCTTAAGTGCATTTAGGGATAAGAGGTTGCGGGAACATTTGGAAGCTACGAATTTTGCAGGATAGCTAAGGTTTAGTATTGTGATTGTGTGGGATGATTGCAATTATCTCTTGAGTTAGTAGTTAGCAGATACACAGAGGCATTTACACTCTAGGCACTATAAAATATGGGATTACAGTGGTAAGGAACCCACGAAATAGTATCATTGGCAGACTGTGACATGTCTCTTTAGTCCCCCCACTTATCTTTCCTAGTCTCAACCAAGAAAGCACATCCGAAGGATTGAAGGCAATTGTTTAAAATGCATTTGCACGGTGCCCGGGTGGCTCAATCAGTTAAGCATCCGACTTTGGCTCAGGTCATGATCTCCCAGCCTGTGAGTTCGAGCCCCGAGTCGGGCCCTGTGCTGACAGCTTGGAGCGTGGAGCCTGCCTCAGATTCTGTGTCTCCCTCTCTCTCTGCCCCTTCCCTGCTCACTCTCTCTCTCTCTCAAATAAGTAAACTTTAAAAAATAAAAATAAAACAAAATGCATTTGCGATGTTCACATGATCTTTCTGCATTGGTTCTTGCCTGTGCTCTACCTTTACACTTTTATCAGGGCTATAAGTTTGGCTAATGGAACATGTTATAGCAATATTCTCAATAATTTTAAGTGAAATTGCCCTATCAATGCTGATCTAAGATTTTAGTCAATTTTCCTCTATTGTTTTGCAAACCAGCAATAAAGCACAGACAGTATAGAATCCTCTGATGAGGGATAACACATAATTAACCAAGAGTTAGTCAGTGATTACCCTGGAAGTAACCACACATAATAAACACGGAGGACACTGACCATTCTCCAAAGCCCTTGATGGAGTAAAAAAACGTCCACACACGATTGCCACTAACTGCTTACTTTTGAGATGTGATTAGAAAAAAAATTAACTAGTAGACAGTTCTTGTAGCAATTTGTATACTTGAACCTGAGGACTGTTCTTTTCACCTAAGATGTATACAAACATTGAAACACATTTATGTTTATATCTCTTACTTTCACTAATAAAATATTGAGGACAGTATTTTTCTGATAGTCTCTTAGTTTTTTCCTGTAAGTCTAGTAAAGATGGATTCTTAAGTAATCAAACACTTGATAGAGACAACAGAAAGCAAGGAAATAATTCTGATAAAGCCCAGATGACTTAGAAGAGAAAGAAAAACTCTCACAATATCATCAAGATAGAGCAATAGTCCAAGAAACCTTCATGGCTTAGCAGATGAAGGAAAATTAAGTTTAGTTCTACGTAAGCACACCTCGTCTGCCAGCTCCGAAGACAGCAGAGGGTGGACACCTGCCCTTTCTTCTCTAACCTCAGCTCTTCTCACTTTCTAACGCAAGCGTCAGTCTCTAGCTGTGCATAGGTGACTAGGCAGGCTTCCCACAGCAGAGGCCAGCCCACCATGCAGCCACTTCTTCCGTATTTTGCAGCAGTCCCACAAACAGGGGCATCGAAGCAGCTGGCATCTGGGGGCATCTCTGCACTCAAGCGGCGGTCCACCAGCATCTACACACAGGCCACCCCTCCCCATACAGAAGTCACGGGCCAACTTGAGATTTCCCTCCTGATGCCTCTTTCCCGAGACTCCATTCTTAGGTCTCCTAGCTGACTCACCAATTGTTGGTTCCTCAACTTGGGAATTACCTAGGTAACATCTAAAACTGGCCGCTGTAGTCAGAGGTCAGGAGAGACTGAGGAAAGAGGCAACCCACACCGTATGGCAGGTGGCAAGTTTAACAAAGAAGAAAACTTCCAGATAATGCTCCTTTGGGACAGCAGCATGATGAGCATCTCTCCACACCTGCCTGCCGGAATCTTTTAAAGTTTATTAATTTTTAGAGAGAGAGAGAGAGAGAGAGCATGAGCAGTGGAGGGTTAGAGAAAGAGAGAGGAAGACAGAAGATCTCAAGTGGGCTCCATGCGGTCAGTGCAGGGCCGGATGCGGGGCTCGAACCCAGGAACCATGAGATCATGACCTGAGCTAAAATCAAGAGTTGCACACTTAACCGACAGAGCCTCCCAGGCGCCCCCTTAAACATTTATAAAGGGACCTTAACTGGATTCAGTCACATACGCCATCCAGATCCTCTCAACAACACATTACTCCCTTGAGGCTGCCTCCCTGAAAACAGCTCCCGCTGTGGACAGGTGGGCAGAGTGTACATTCCAAGGACGGTGGGTGGGGGCCTCAGAGCCTCTGATTGCCCAGGTCCAGCTAGACGGTCAATGGGTAGCTACATCCTCTTGACGACCACCTCTAGTCAGCCAGTTAGCTAGCCATTATATTAAGCAATTATATCTTTTTTTTTAGTGTTTACATTCTTCAGAGGGAAAATTTTTCTCAATGTCAAAGTGAAGCATTTTCCTATAATAGAATTTGCTTTATCATCTTTTTCATATCATATCATTTCCTTCTCTTGAAGTTTCATAAAGTGTCATTTTCTTTATCTTTTCTTGTTGTTATTGTCTGTTTCATTACAGTTTTGGTTGGTTTCAAGTAGAAGAAAAGGGCAAAATGACTTTATACTACTTGATTAAAAAAATTAAGTTCATTTATTTATTTTGAGAGAGAGAGAGAGAGGGAGAGAGAGAGAGCTGAGGAGGGGCAGCGAAAGAGGGAGAATCTCAAACAGGCTCCACAGTTAGCACGGAGCCTGATGCAGGGCATGAACCCACAAACCCTGAGGTCATGACCTGAGCTGGAATCAAGAATCAGATGCTTAACTAACTGAACCACGCACGTGCCCCTATTCTACCTCCTTTAAGCAAAGTGTATGATATAATTTAATTGCTACATTCAAATTATTATGGATTGTGAAATATTTTTGCTTTAATTTACACGTCGCTCAAAAATGCTTACAGAATATGTCTTCTCTGCAACTCTCTGACACCAGGACTTCATAGGATATAGACCATTGTAAGACCATGTCCTTGACTCTAAAAGTCAGATGACAATGGAGACGAGCTACTGGGGAAATGCTATGGCAGTTTCAGAGGTGGGAGATCATAACTCTTTTAGGGGATCATAGAAGGTTTTTGAGAGAAAGTGGTGACTGAGGTCATCTAACCTATGTTTTAGTTTCTGAATGCTGTCCTGACAAATTACCACAAGTTTAGTGGCTAAAACAACACAATTTTGTATACACAAATGTATTGATTTAATGCTCTGCAGGCTAAGGAGTCCTACATGGATCTCACCAGGCTACAATCAGGTGTTGGCAGGATTGCATTGCTTCCTGGAATCTCTAGAGGAAAATGTTTCCCGCTTTCTCCAGCTATTAAACCCTGCCCACATTTCTTAGCTGATAGCCCCTTCCTTCATCTTCAAAACCCGCAAAGTTGCATATCTGCCCATGTTCCCTACTTACATCTCCTGAGAAGGGCTCACAGATAATCTCCTCATTCCAAGGTCCTTAAGTTAATAACATGGGTAAAGTCACTTTTTACCACGCAAGGTGACATGATCACCGGTCCCTGGGGTTAAGAGGTGGACATCACTGGAGACCATTATTATGCCTATGCCACTATTGCCTCAATGTGATATTTTCTTCTCTCCTTCATGATGCTTTATTCCAGTCAAGCTGAATGTTCCTGCCTCCCTGCCTGGAAGGGATTGATTGATTTTAGTGCTGCCATTAATAAGCAATTGCCCTGTGGAAAATGCATTCCACAGATAATTCTCAAGTAATGATAAAGTCAGGGGGCACAAACATTATATTAACGATTGTTTTGTCACTGTAGCATTTCAGGGTTCACATCTTAATCACTCTATCTTCAAAGTGTGACTATTTTTTTTAATATAGGAAACTGTTTGACCTGGTAACAAACATATGAATCTGGAATCTTTCTTATGGATAATCCCACACCTTGTGTTCTTACTGTCATTTAAACAGGTTGATGTGTTTTTACTCAGTCGATGAGTCAGAAAAATACTTAAAAATTTTGTAACAATAAAAATGGTAAGCATTTTACACATTGTGTTGATAAAATAGAGATCACCTGTCAGAATTTATGCCTTAAATAGGTTTATAAACATTACATGGAATTAGGGAAAATAATTTTATTTCAATGAACAAAATATATTCATCTATTCATGGAAATGTATGGTAACATTGCCGCTAATGATCGAGTCAGTTGAGACTAGAGTGGATACTTATTTTTCTTTTGATTTCCATGGAAAGTTCCTATACAATATTTGATAGATTAATTAATCTCAAAGGAAGGGCATCTCAGTGCCTCCCAAACCATTATATTTCTTTTTTGAATTATATGATATGATTATATGAATTACACGATCTGGAAATTTCTTCACTTCATTTAACCCCAAACGTGAATCCTCTGTTCCTATTTCTTTCTGCCATTTCTGTATTCATGATGGTTAAAGAGTAAATGTACCCAATCTCTCATTTGCAGGCCTGTCCTTTATAAATATAAAATACTATTATGTGTTTCCATAGAACTCCCCCTTGTAAATAATGCTACCAACATTTGTTGACATTTCTCTTTGTAAGCCTTTTATAAGGGGAAGAGATTAATATACACAGATATGAATGTTGTCTTCATTTCATCTGAATGGCACTATCCTCTCCATCCAAACAGGAACTGAAAGGGCTTTATTTCTGTTCTGTTTAGCCAATCCCAAATGTCTATTATCAGGGTCTGAATTTTTCATCATTTCTTACAATCTCACTGGTTACGGTATTCCTAGGTAGGCATTGTTATTCTGTCATGTGATAAAGATGAAATACAGATACTGTTCTCATTTAAAATACAATTTTAGAACCCATGGGAAATTTAGATTTGATACTTAGACTGCTCTTTTGATGGCAGAGGGTGCCGAATCCAAAAAGATCAAGTATAAATCACGCAAGTTTGCATGGTGTCCCAACGGACAGGAACTATTCCTCAGGAATACCATTTCCAGTCCAGCGCTGTTTTCCTAACTGCCTCCTTTACAGATTAAAAAACACTTGTAATACATTGAAGAAGCTATGATGAATATGGGGCGCCTGGGTGGCTCAGTCAGCTGAGCGACTGACTTCAGGTCAGGTCAGGATCTTATGGTTTGTGGTTTCAAGCCCATGTCAGGCTCTGTGCGGAAGCAGGAGCCTGCTTCAGGTTGTCTGTTCCCCATCTCTCTCTACTCCTCCCCTTTTTGTGTTCTGTCTCTCTCTCTCTCAAAATAAATAAAC
Organism: Prionailurus viverrinus; assembly: GCF_022837055.1. Lineage (NCBI taxonomy): Eukaryota > Metazoa > Chordata > Mammalia > Carnivora > Felidae > Prionailurus > Prionailurus viverrinus. The sequence continues at coordinate 102,236,190 of NC_062570.1, forward strand.
ATTAAAAATTTTTTTAAAGAAGCAATTTTGTATATGCTAATTAACATTGTAAAACTAAAATGTACTCTTAAATTTCTTACACAGGTTACAACTGACCAGTGAATGACTATGTATTTTTCTTAGCCCCTCGTCCTTTTAGGTATTGTTCCTCTTCTTCCATTGCCCCCAAGATGCTGTGTGATATCTTTGCAGAGAAAAAAGTCAGCTCTCTCAGGGTTGTACCACACAGATGTGATTCTCTGGTTTCTTTGTGGTATCTGAATGTTTCTTCCTGACGTCCATGGCACATGACTGGTATTTGGCCATCGGTAAGCCCTTGTTGCATGCCCTCATTATGTCCCAGAGGGTCTCTGTGCAGCTGGTTGTAGGGCCTTATGGCCTGGCTCTTCTAAGCAGCATGACCTATATGACACTGACTTTTTGCTCACCCTTGTGTGGTCCAAATATCATCAATCATTTTTTCTGTGATATATCCCTTCTGCTTTCTCTTACATGTGCAGACACTTCTGTGACTCAACTTACATTTTCTTTTTGGCTGGATCTACAGGAATCTTCAGTGGCCTGATCATGATGGTCTCCCATGTTTGCATCCAGATGGCCATCTGGAAGATCCAGACTGCTCATGGGTGGCAGAACGCTTTGTCCACCTGCTCCTCTCACCTGGTAGTTGTCTCCATCCTGTATGGGACTCTTGTCTTTATCTCTGTTCGACCTGGCTCAAGTCCCTCCCTGGATCTCAATAAAGTGATTTCTCTGTTGTATACTGTGGTGATGCCCATGTTGAACCTCCTCGTCTACAGCTTGGGGAATAAGGAGGTAAGATATACATTTGTGACTAAGTTTGAAAGGAAAACTTCTCCAGCAGTTTTGGTAATTATAACTCTGTTGTGTTGTACCTTAGACATTGGTTTATAACATGTCAAAAGAACACTGGGCTGAGAACTTGAAGTTCCCTTTATTCCTGAGTAGTTACCAGGTTACTTATAGACTACTTCTATTTTTTTCATCAGTCTTCTCCATTCCCCTTCCATAAAGTGAAGGGGAATACAAAATAATTTACAGATATATTAAAGGTACAAATGTACTATATGCCAACAGAAAGTACAGAGGAACATTTATATAGTCTCATATGTGGGAGGACATTTATTCCAGATTAAAAGAGCAAATGTTGTAAGGGAAAGGTCAACAGTGTTCATTAATAAAGGTTCATACACCTTGTTCTGTTGAACAATGGAAAGTGAGAGGGCTTTTGCTAAATAGGTGACTTACAATAAGGTAATGTCCCGATGAGAAAGTCCTGAACCAAATGTATATGTGTATGACACACAGTAGAGACATGGACCAATAAATGGCTGGATGAGCAATGGGTACAGCTGGAAATGGGAAAGGCCAAAAATATAAATATACTAAAAATTGCTGAACTTCACAATGACTGGGAAAAATGAAATCACAATGAGAAGACAGTGTTTCTTTTTCATTTGTCACGTTAGCGGACATCACAACGATTTGTGCAATGCTGGTAAGGTTGCCAACGAATGTTGACCACGACATTACACTTAGCGACAGTAGCTAAGTATAGAACAGCTACATTTTCAGAAAGTAATTTGATGATTTCTGTTAAAATTCACATACCCGTTGACCTGGCTCTCTTACGTTTGGAAATCTGTGCTGTCGCAATATCAACACCAGACATAAATGCTGCAACGTCATTTGTAGTGGGGGAAAAGGAAACAACCTCAATTTGTATCATTAGGAGAAACATACATTCTCTCCTTGAAGTGTTGGGTGGCTAATTATTAAAAAAGGTAAATTAAATGTTAATGTTTTGGTTCGGAGGAAACGTCCTGATACAATCATTGATAGATAAGAAAAAAAATCAAGTCAAACCTTAATCTGTAGAACCAATCACAGTTTGTGTGGGTTTGCAACTTCCTGGGGAGCTTCCGCTGAAATCTGCAACCGGCCCCCATCACCAAAGGCAGGGAGAGACCAAAGAGAGAAGCAGGCCACTCCGGAATGGTAGGGAGCAGGTTGAACAGACAAGAGAACTTACTTGCAAGGTCGTCCTGGGCACAGCAGTAAGACCATAGCCCTTCTGCCTCCCGCCCAATCTTGAAAGATTAGATAGAGGCAGTCACACATGCCCTCCAGAGCGTCCAAGAGCACATCACTGTCTGAAGGCTGTGTCCTTGGGGCAGCTTTTGGAGGCCGAGAAGGCAGGCAGAATGCACGTTCCAAGGACAGGGTCTGGGAGAGGAGCCTCCAGTTGCCAGGGTCCAGATCACAGATCAACCAGAGGTCAGATCTTCTGGTTGACCAACCCCCCAACATGCAAACAAAGGTGAAAAAGGTGGGGGTAAAACCTACCTCATGTGTAAAAGACATTGGTGTGTGCCTATGGACATGATCATAGAGAGAATTGTGCAAAGTCACTGGCCACGCTGTTAACATTGGTTACTTTAGTAACATGACATTGAAAGGAGCCAAAGAGAGTGGGGGTGCTTCGTGCTTGTCTGAGTTGTCGGACTTGTTTTGCAACAAATATGCTTAATTTCATAACTAAAATTTACTCTTGAAAAGCTGCCATCTGTGTCAAAACTGAAGGAATGAATAAATGAATGAATGAAAATATCCATAAGTAAATAGATTTAGGCAGATGGACTCAATGACTTCTGGTGAAGCTATTTCTTCATCCTAACACTCTCTGGTTTAATGAAACACTGTTACCTACTGGTGAATGGAATCTTTGTCAAAAACTAAGTAAAAGCGAGAGATTCTTAGCAACTCTCTGCTCCCATCTCACTTTTTCCCTCTGAGGACCTGTATCTCCCCTCATCCCTCACCCTTCACCCCAGAATCTGTCATTTGTATACAAGGTGGTATGTTTTCTCCTTATTAAACACTTTGAAATGATAAAAAAAATGCTGAATTCAAAATGACACAATGCAAATGATGCAATTTGAAAAGTAAACTACTAAGTCAATTAATTATTAATATTCAGGTAAATTTTATAGTTTATGTAGCACAGCATTTCATACAAAGAATGTATGCTTCTCCTAGTGATACCCCTTCAGCTGGTTTCCTTTTATTCTCCCTACAAATGATGTTGCCACATGTGTATCTGGGATTCATATTTCCGAAGCACAGATTTCCAAATGTAAGAGAGCTAGGTCCCAGATTATGAATGGTTAACTTTGTTAGCTGTTGGGGCGCCGGGGTGGCTGGGTCGGTTGAGGGTCCGACTTCGGCTCAGGTCATGATCTCACAGCTCGTGAGATGGAGCCCCGCGTCAGGCTCTGTGCTGACAGCTCAGAGCCTGGAGCCTGCTTCAGATTCTGTGCCTCCCTCTCTCTGCCCCAACCCACTCACATTCTGTCTCTGTCGCTCTCAAAAATAAATAAACATTAGAAAAATTGTAATTTGTTAGTTGCCAGTTTGGTGACATTTCCCAGCACCATTTTACTAAGACTTGATAAAACTTGGGCTTAGGTGAGCCAAAGGGAAATGTATTTTCATCTAGAAAGATCAACAGTTTCTTCCCGGTCACACTTTGCCTTAAAATGACTCTATCCTGCATCTTCATTATATGACAGGTGTCAGATCTGTCACCTATTGAGATATGCATTGCCTAGTAGGAGAGCTGAAGTGTTTTCTTTGGTCCTAATTGCTTGGTAAACATTCGTGATGCAGGTGCTATTGAACGGGGATTGGGAGGAGAACAGCAGGAGGCAAGTGATAATTATAAATTTCCTGAATTGCTGTAAGGTCCTTGTCTAAGCGTATGCAAATATATTCAAACCAACTGTCTTCCTCTAGCTCTGGTTATTGCTGTTCTGATCTGCTCCTGTATTCTGCGGGCAATTCTCTTCCTGCCATATTCACATGGATTAACTACTTGCTTTTCATATATTGTTTCAGTGTTACCTCCTCTGGGGACTCACCCTAAGGGATGATTAGAGACAGTGTCAGTTAGAGCCCGTGTATTGTCCTCTTACAGCACCATCTTCTTTTCCCTTAGACTTTATAACTGTAACACAGTGCATCTTAAAATAGGTTTTTGTTTTGTTTTTATTAGTAGGAAATGTTCCCAACTGATTCTTCCTAGAGGGCAGGGACAGAAATTCAAGTGCAGGTGCATTTTGCCGTTCATTTGTTTGTTCACCCCGGAAGTCGTTAAGTGGTTCTGCCTATTTTGTAAAGAATCGCCAGTTAGTCCCAGTATCAGAGGGAAATTTCCTGTCAGTTAAGGCCTCCACTCACTGAAGTCTCCCCATTTGTAAATTTGGCGCCCAGTAGAAGGCCACTGACTTGTAGGAGGTGCGGTTTCTGAGAGATCAACTGTGATCCTTTGTTCCTCTGTAGGTGATGTGTCTTTCTGATTCTGCCTTCTTTGAAGATTGTTTTCTTTATTCTTGATTTTCTGTGCTTTAAAAAGTGTATGCCGAGGGGTGGTCTTTGCTGGCATTTATTCTGCTTAGCGTTCTTTATGTTGTCATGCGGGGTGGGAACTTGGGGACGGTCACCCTGATGTGGATGGATTCCTGACTCCAGAAACCCATGTAGTTTTTCCTTGAAACGTTGTCCTTTGTGGGTGTATGCTCCTCTTCTTCCGCTGCTCCGTCGATGTGGTGTGATCCCTTTCGGGAGAGAAAAGTCATCTCCTTTGTGAGCTGTGCTGTACTGATGTGGTTCTTGGTCAGCTTGTAGTGACTAGCCTGTTTCCTCATGGCCGCCAAGCATGTGACCGGTACGCAGCCATCTGCAAACCCTTGTCGCATACAGTCATCATGTGCCAGAGGGCCCGTGTGCAGCTGGTGGCGGGGCCCTGTGCCATGGGTCCTCAAAGTGCCATTGTCCATGAGACCTTCACTTTTGCTTAGGCTTCTGTGGTCCAAATGTGGTCAACCACCTTTTCTGTGACATTCCTCCTTTTCCCTCCCTGGCATGTGCTGCTACCCAGAAGAGTAAATTGGTTCTTTCCATGATGGCTGGATTCATAGGAATCCTGTGTGCCCTCATCATCCCAGCCTCCTGTATTTTTATCCTTCAAGCCTTCTGAATATCCAATCTGCTAAATGCAGGCAGCAAGTTTTCCCTACCTGCTCCTCGTGCTTGGCTGCTCTGGCCATCATGCATGGGACACTTTTCTTCCTTTGCATACTTCCTCGTTCAAGTTCATCTCAGTACGCTAATAAATTCGATTTTGCATTCTATTCCACAGGGATGCCCATGTTGAGTCTGCTCCTTTACTGCCTGAGGAAGACGGATGTAAAAGAGGCATTTAGGGGGACATTTGTTAGGAAGAATTTTCTCCTGGGGAGGGAATTCGGACGGTGCTTTTACCAATGTTCAGGTGGAATTGCAAAACGTGTACTAAGAAAGAGGTGGACTAGACTTAAGGAGTTGTGAGTTTGAACCTTGACTCTTCCCATTAGAAAGAGGATTAAAAGTTAATGTGTAGCGTTGGGTTCGTTTCCCGTGAACAACGTAGTAATGCGACAGTCTTCAATTTGCGTGTGCCTGGATATTAATTGGTAGTTACACTTTAATCATTCTTATTTCAGAGTGTACAGAATCATGACATGCTGGAGTTCTATTTCAGATCTAAATAATTTTTAGACTAAAACCGTGCCATTTAAAGTAAATTTCTCTGGCATTTCAAAAAGAAAAAAAGGATTAAAAGAGGATAAATCCTATACCATTTCTGGTTCTCAATGTCTTAATTTGTAAACTGAGCGTAATAGACTCAATGTCATTTATATTAGTTTTTTATCTAAAGTTCTGTGATTGTACACAGTATGTCCAACTCCTATGAATGCCATCTTTTTATACACTGGGAAGAAAAGAAAAAAAGAATTTCCTGGCAATGATACCACCCATTTTTCCAGTTTTCCTTTCTAGGGACTTGTTCTCCCTTTCCATTCCTTGATTCAATATATCAAATGCAAGACTTTACAACTCAGTATCTTATAGTATCGCACATCTTTGTTAAAAATAACTGAGCGCAAAAAAGTGTAATGAAACCATAACCCTTTAACAACAATACATTGAAGCCTTAGGTGGAAAATTGCAAGGAGGCCAATGTCATGTGTGGTTTGTACACAGATTAATCGATGATACATATAAGAGCACCTAACACATAGGAAGTTCTCAAGAAAACATGTTAAGTGAGCGAGTGAACAAAACAAATATAAGGCACATAGTTACTTTAAGTCCTAATTATCATCTTTCTTAACAACCTGGACCCAGGTGTGGTTTAAGGTCATACTTCTTTCCATATCAACTTCATCTCATTCTTTTTCTGCTCACTGATGTATTACCTCTTTTAAATGTTTTCCAGCTTTCTTGAGGCATATTGACAAATATAATTGTAAGATATTTAAATTGCAAATAATGTAAGAAGGAAGATTTGATATACGTATACCCTGTGACGGGATTCTCCCCATCGAGTTAAATCGCACATACCTCACCTCACATAGTTGTCTTTTGGGGGTGGCGAGAACCTTTAAGTTCTACTCTCTTGGCACATTTCACTTAATACAATACGGTGTTGTCAACCACAGTCACCATGTTTTCCATTAGATCCTCATGCCTTATTCATGTTACAAGGGAAAGACTGTGCCTTTGATGTCTTTTGAACCCAAGCTGTCGGAGGACCCTCATCACTCCTCTGGGAAGGATCACGCGCCAGGATTACTCTGCGTGCAAGTGCTTCTAGTTTACAGTCGAGTGTATTCCTGATGATTTTTATTTCCCCTGCTCTAGCTGCTGTGGTACTAGCAGCCTACTCTGCTCTTACATGGGATTTTGAAACTAAAGTTGTCTGTCCTTTCTTCCACTCTTCAAAGGCCAGCCATGGCCATTCGTCTCCTCAAGCAACATTTGTTCTTTTCTCCTTTCTCTTGTTCCCTTTTCTCTGCCTCTTTTCCCTCTGTTCCCATCCTTTCCCTTTCTTATCTTTCTCATGAGATTGGTGTATGAGACATGATGTAGATTGCCCTTGATTTTCTTTTCTTTGTTTTTTTTTTTTTTTTGCCCTTGACTTTTGAGGAACTATCTCACTTCTAAACTGAGTCCTCCACAAATAGCCCAAATCATTGGCTCTATTTTTCTTTTTGATGTTACAGCATCTTGCATCTTCCTATGAGGAAACTCTTTTGTTTTTGCTTTTTTGAAGTTTTCTCTGAGACCTCAGATCAATTTCTTGGGTATTCGGAATGATTTGATATTTATCTCCCTGTGTTTGAAGGATAAGGCAAGCCTAGGGTCCTGCTAGTATTCCGCCATCTTATCCCCCGCACCCCCCGCCCGTTTCTTGTTTTTGTTTTTTGTCCTTTGAGGTCCTGAAAATAGAAAGTTTTCTCACTAAATGATCCATGATTAGGCTTCAACTCTCTCATGTTTTTCATGAGACCCTTCTTCTTTGAGGCTGGCACTCTTCTCAGAAAAATCACTTGCATACTGTGGCTATTTGCATTAGTGCCTGTGGATTTGTAGGCTGGCTAAATCTAGGAAGGACTGGAAAATACTTTTATTGAGTTTTAAACTCAGTCTTTTGCTTTCTTGCACATCAGGGTCACACTTATGGGTTGTTTCTTCTGATGGTTCATGGAATGATAATAAACGTACAATGTCAAATTTATTTATAGACTCTTAAGTCTATAAAGAAAACTAATGGGTTTTCAGGGAAGAGGAGTGGGCCTATTTTAGATGTCATGACAGGAGGACCTGTGATGTAATGTTTATCTAATCCAGCAATTTGACGAGGCCGCAAACAAGCTCATGTGATTGTTGATGAAGTTAGTTGTCCTGTTTCTTAGGAGGTTGATCATATTTTCAGAAGAGGATTTTGTGAATGCTGACACGAGGACTGACACATCCAACATACATGGAGCCCCAAATATTTTCATGGCTGTGATGTTGAGGATTTAATCACATCAACGGTTTGTTGTTTTTTTTTCCTTTTAACTGATTTGCTCACTGATGTATCCAAAGCACCTGGAACATGCTTGCTACATCATGGGTAATCAGTAAATGTTGAGGAATTGAATGAATAAATACAAGGGTTTCATATGGAGCCAAAATATAACCCAGCATTTTCCTCTTAACCCCTTATTCAATCTCTTTCCACCTCTGTCCCCTTCATTGCTGTGACAACAGGGGAAATAAGAGGGGAAGTTCTAGGTCAACCTCCAAGATTATCTGGTCTATCATCAATATGTTGTGATGTATACATTTAAATGGTGATTTAACCTCAGAAATCTCTGGTATTCTCAGAGTTCTCCGCTGTCATACTGTGCTGTCTATGGCTTCTTGAATTCTACACCTCATAATTCAGATATATTAAATTCTGTTAACCTTACATTGCCAAAGCAAGAAATACCAAAGTGTAGAGAGTGAGAGAAGATACTCTCTCCCATAAAAATGAATTCCTTACCATGACACTAGCTCTCATGATAGTAGAACCAAAAAAAAAAAAAAAACAAAAAACAATCCAATATAACAGAAAAGGATATCTAAAAACAGATAGATGAGTAGTTTGGGAATTTATGCATGATATGTTTAGCACTTCACATTCAATTTTTCAATTTTCGTGTATAGGAAATTCACACCAGGCATGACAATTGGAAAGATAACTATGGAGAATCACCCTATTAGATAGAAAATATAAGATAACACATTAGCAATTAGAAATGTGGCAGTAAATTCCTTATTGTAGTATAACTGGGATGGCAGGAAAATAGTAAAGCATTCAAGTAAATACTAGAGAAGATGGGAGAATAAAAGATTTATGTTCTTTTAGCTAGATCGTCTCTGCCTGCTTTCTGGTAGTTTAGTGCTACATACTGGTCTTGACTGTCTGGGGATCCTATTATCACCACGGACATTAGTTATCTCTGTATTTCTGTAACATTGTCTCCTACTGTCAGTCTGGTATAGAGAGAAGAGATGCCACTAATGATATCAATGAGACTAGTGTCCCATGTCTTTTCCAAAGACAGTAGAAATGGACTTGTATCTCTAAAGCCCAGTGATCTGTGCGGTGAGACCAAGTTTTGGACTTTTGGGCCAGTCATGATCTTGGTGGAAAATAATTCCAGAAAGTGTATAAGGGAAGAAGTCAAAGTTCAGCTAGGCAGTTGAGGCCAAGGAAGATAGATAAGCATTGCCCCAAATCTGGCTCTTAGAATTGAACCTTGGCTCATCTCTCTCTCATCCAGCTGCAAACATATCCATTCAGGTTTGATCTCCCTAGGATGGTCTCTCAATGAAATAATTTAATTCCTTTCCATTCTCACAGAAAGTTCACACTACCCAACACCTAGAAGTTAATCTCCTAATTTCTCTTCCTGCAGCCACATTCTTAAAATTATGTGTCCACTTATTAATGTCCTCATCTGTTTCAAAATATTAATTGAACACTTACTCCTTAAAGCACTATTCCAGAAGCTGGAGGTGTACTGTGGAAAAATGAAACAAAATTTATACTTGTTGTGATAGAGTGTTATGATGCAATACGAATTCAATGGTATGTAACGGTAATTGATTGAAGAAAAATAAACTAGATAAAGAGGGGAAGTGTAGGAGGGTTGGGTGTGGTTAACTGTACTCTTTTACAAAGGATGATTAAAGGTGGCCTCCACGATGAGCAGAAATCTGAAGAAAATTGCACAGATACCTGGAGGAAAATAAAACAGGAGCCGAAGGAAAAGAGAGGAAGATTCTGAGGTAGAATCCTGTTCTGCTTGTTCCAAGAATAGCAAGTGGACTGCATGAGGTGATGGTAGGTAAGAATCTAGATCTTTCTATTCATCCCCTCCATTGAGCTCTTAGGAGGACTAAATGGGTTAATACTCTCAAAGCACTTTGAAGAATGCCTTGCATATAGCAAACTTCTCCTGTGACAAGACTGATGTTCTGTGGCAACTTTTCTTGTGTGTGTGTGAATAAATAGATGTCACCTGTTTTCTGAAATTCCTTGAAGGATTCCTTACTGCTTGCAGATATAATTCAAACTGCTTTGCTTCATGAAGTGTTTATGAAGTTTGATCCCAAAGCCAGTTTTCTACCTTTGTATTTGAAATTTTTGTACCTCCAATGTCGACTGCTTTTGTCTCTCAAAAATTCTGTCCAAAGTTATAGCTCTCCTTTGCTGCATAACACCCCAATCCACCTTATTTTTATGTGCCTATAGCTTCCTTCCCTTTGAGATTAGTCACAACTAAGAGACTCTTCAACATCTCTGGTCACAACGATCCTACCATCCTCGTCACTCATGGACTGATCACGGGGTCCCTCGTGCTGCTGTGTGCCCAGACTCACCTTCTGATTACAAACTTTCTGAGACAAGGCTTTCTTTTAGATTCTCCAACCTGCACAGCACCAAGGGCCGGTGCTCATTATGCAACAGGGAAGGCTCAAAACGGGATTTTGAAGTGTGTGAGGGGGTAGTCTCAAAGGGAGAGGTAGGTTTATTTTGTACAATGACAATGGATTCAAGTCACAGTACTGTTCTCTTGAGAGAACTTTAATATCTTCTCTATAGGCCCAATCTCCTGAGCTTTTGATTCCCTGAGGGAGTTGGCTCCAATTTACACACAGCCCTTTAGAAAAATCTCTCTGATGTGTTGTGCAGAATGGAGTCAATGAACCCCGTTTTAAAGCGCTATTGGAATGCCCAGGCTTCAAGATGGTATCATTGTATTGTTTATCTTCCTAGACACCTGAAGAAGCTGAGGAGAATGACCAGTCTACTATGTTTGTAGGGTAATTCATTTTTATGTCAGGGAATGCTACTTTCATAACTTACTATGACATAAACAGGCAACGGCTGTAGGGATGTTTCTTCAGATAGGTACACTGAGTGAATTCCTAAATGGCTTTCAGGAGCCTAGGTATCAAAAAATATCAAAAATGATTTTACATGTCTGGAAAAGCATCATCTCTAAGCTTACCACGAAGAATAATTTGATGCAAGTGAAATATTCCATCCATGTCTCTTGCTTTAAATGACCTAACTTGAATGAACATGTTGGTTGAATTTTGTGTTTGGCGTAGAGATAGTGAAATATGCTGCAAGATTTATGGCTAATGGGACGCTCATGGGAACGAAGAAGAGGCCTTGGCCTCTTTGGCTTTTAATTTCTTCACTTGCCCTACATGGAGTTTTAGAAGTAGAAAACAAACCACTGAATCTGCTGACCTGAATTCCATGCTGCTCTTACCCTAAGTCACATGCATATCTAGGATCACGATGGCTCTATGCTAGCATTTTTGCATTAAGCAAGGTTGGAAAAAAGAAAGCAATATGCATTTTGACACTCAGAAACTATTGTTTTCACACGATAGTTTGAGTTGGTTGAGATCATAGATGGGGAAATTCTACTTTCATCCTCATAAAATGTTTTCATAACCCAAATCTACTGTGGCACTGAAAACACTTTGTTTATATCTTCTTTGAGCAAATAGCAAATACACACTGGCTTTGCATGTTTAGAAAATACTAACTTCTGGAAACATGTCACTAACTACAGTATAGCTTTTCTGACTATTCTTAAATTCTGTCCCACCAGGCCTTTCCTTTCCAAGCTCCATTGTTTCTGGGACAACAGGAGTGGGTTTTCATTTCATTACTTCCTGTTATTCAACTTCCTGTTAAGCAAAACCCCTTTCAAGCTTTCTTACCAGGGAAAAATGTTAGATTTCTGTCGATACTTCTCCTGCTGCACAGCCCATTGGTATTTTTGTGTGATTGTGCTGTTGTAATCATTATGATTATTTCAACGTCCAGAATGTGCATTTGTCTTCCTCAGTTTCTTGTTTCTTTTGGGTATTACCCTTACTTCATGTTTCTCTCACTTCCCGTTCATTCACCCCCCCCCCTTTTCTTTTATAAAAGAGTGTTATTCTGAGATAAATTTTCATAAGCAGCTTCAAAGGTAGTACAGAGAGGATCCCATCCCCTTCACACAGGTTTCCGCAATGGCTACATCTTACCAACTATAGCACAACATCAAATACAGGAAATGGAGATTGGTGTGATGTGTGGATTGCTCTATACCATTTTACTTCGTGTGGAGAGAGATTTGTTTAACCAACTCAACCATCAAGGTACGGAATTCTTCCAACTCTACATGGATGTCCCTGTGCTACACCTTTACAGTCTCACCTTCACCCTCCCTGCCTTTCCCAATCTCAGACAACTGCTAACCTGTTCTTCCTTTCTATAATTTTACCATTTTGAGAAGATAATGTAAAAATAGAGTTCTGAACTTTGAGATGGGCTGTTTTTCAACTCAGTGTAATGACCTCGAGACCCATTCAAGCTTGTATCTGTATCATATTTTTTCCTCTTTCTTACGGAATAGTATTCCCCGGTATGGACATTCCAGATTTTTTAGCCATTTATGTATGGTAGGAATTTGCATTGTTCCAGATATCTGGCCATTATGAATAGAGCTTGTGTCAACAAAATTTACATGCTTTTGTGTGGGCATAAATTTTCATTTCTTTGGGATAAATGCTCATGTGTGTCCTTTTCATCCCTAAATTATTGATTTTCTTTCCCAGCTCCTATTAGTACTTAATTGGTTACAACACTTACTTGATATTTAAGAACTAGTTTATTCTTTGATGAACTAACAAATTTGATGGACTTTGATGAGATTAATGGGTACATCCACCAATGACTGGAGGAATGTAGCTGTTTGTAAGGTGTCACCAAGGAGATCCTGTGGAAGATTTTAATCCCTGGTCAAAGCCATCCTCCCAGGTATGAGCTTGCCCTCCTTTTTGGAATCACAAGTCTGTCTTTTACACACCACAACTGAGTCTGTTTATCTAGAGTCTAAATGAATCGGCAAAGAAGTTACATTTCTAATACCCTGAACCTAGAGTTAGGGTAGGTAAGGTATTTGCCTGAGTTCATAAAAAATTCACATAATGCTTTTTGTCTAGAAGATGTTTCTTAAAGGATACTCTGTGCAATGTAGGAATTTTAAAAAATGGGATCTGGCACAGTTAGAGGACTTGCTTTAGAAGGTCACCAAAGGTCACATCTCAGTCTAAACTTGTCATTTTCTTCAAAATCTTGTGATCGGGAATAAACTGAAGTGCTGAGAGAGGTTCAGTGTTTAGTATCACACAGATAGCAAATACTGAGGATGGCCATTTGGAGGTAGAAGTCAAGAGTGTGATCTCTCAGTCTACCCTATGAACTTGAAAACTGTTGGAAGTTAAATTCATTTTCTTACATCGATTTATTTATTTTGAGAGAGAGGGTGCACACCCAAGAGTGAGGGAGGGAGTCCCAGGAGGGTCCATGCTGTCAGCTTGGAGCCTGACTAGGTGCTCAAATCCAAGCACCATGAAATCATGACCTGAGCCAAAATTAAGAGTCAGACACTTTGCCAACTACTTAGTCAACTACTTAGCCAACTACTTAGCCAACTATTTAGCCAACTACCAGCTACCCAGGTGCCCCAAAGAAGTTAAATTCATTTTTAAAAACAATTTAAGTATAAATTAATTGTAATGAAAAATCTTTCTCTCATTACAGATTAAATCAGAGAAATGGAACTTAGGAATCAAACTTTGGTGACTGAGTTTTTATTTGTGGGCTTAACAAATTGCTTCCAGCACCAGGTTGTTCTGTTTGTGATGTTTCTCTTGGTTTATCTGGTCACTCTTCTGGGAAATGTGGGGATGATCACCCTCATCTGGATGGATTCCCGGCTCCACACTCCCATGTACTTTTTTCTCAGCCACTTGTCCTTTGTGGATGTCTGCTCCTCTTCTGTCATTGGTCCCAAGATGTTGACAGACATCTTTGTGAAAAAAAAAGTAATCTCTTTCTTGGGTTGTGCTGCCCAGTTATGGTTTTTTGGTCAGTTTGTAGTGACAGAGTGTTTTCTGTTGGCCTCCATGGCTTATGACAGGTATATGGCCATCTGTAAGCCCTTGTTGTATACACTCATTATGTCCCGGCGAATCTGTGTGCAGCTGGTGGTAGGGCCTTATACCATGGGTCTTATAAGCGCCATAACGCATACGACGTTTGCCTTTTGCCTGCCTTACTGTGGTCCAGATACCATCAATCACTTCTTCTGTGACCTTCTTCCTGTTCTCTCCCTGGCATGTGCAGACACTCAGGTCAATCAGGTTTTACTTTTCATCTTGGCTGGAGCTCTAGGAGTGCTCAGTGGTGTGATCATCTTGGTTTCCTACATTTACATCATGGTCACTATCTTGAGGATCCGCTCTGCTGAGGGGAGGCGCAAAGCCTTCTCCACCTGCTCTTCACACCTGACTGCTGTCTCCATCCTGTATGGGACACTCTTCTTTATCTACGTACGCCCCAGTTCTAGTTTCTCCCTGGACATCAATAAAGTGGTTTCTGTGTTCTACACAGCCGTGATCCCCATGTTGAACCCACTTATCTACAGCCTGAGAAACAAAGAGGTCAAGGATTCATTCAGGAGGACGTTTGAGAAGAAGAATCTTCTTCTGAGTAGGTAAACTAGATACCATTTGTACTACAGATTGAGAGGTGATATAGACACAAGATGCAGGGCATGGGCTGGGTGATGGGAGTCCTACTTTTGTGTTGAGATTCACTTTTTATTACTGTGTGTCATTGAGAAGTGATATATCTTCAGATTACAATTTTCTCACTTGTCATTGAACAGAAATGAGTTTTAAAATGTTAAACTGAAGTACATGGATTATTGAACCCCAATGCTTTAAGAATATGTTCCGTGTTGGGGCGCCTGGGTGGCTCGGTCAGTTCAGCCTCCAACTCTTGGTTTTGGCTCAGGTCATGATCTCATGGTTTGTGTTCAAGCCCTACATCAGGCTCTGCACTGGTAGTGCTGAGCCTTTTTGGGATTCTTTCTCTCTTCCTCTCTTTCTGTCCTTCCCATGCCTTCTTTCTCTTTCCTCTGTCATAATAAAATAAAAAATATTCTCAGTGTTTGTGACTAGGGTATGAGAGGCTCTTTGCTAAGTCCTGTTAAATTATTATTATGTTAGAATCATAATCAGTGACTTGATGCTACTTCTGTTTATCTCACAAGGTGTTGAGATCCCCCAATTTTCTGGAAGCTTAGCCTTGACTCTTTAAACAAAAGCCAATAACAAGTATATTACGGTTAAAGATAGAAACTTATACTTGCAAGGTAAATTTGTCTTGGGAATGTAATATAAACATGGTGACTATAGTTAACAATACTGTACATTTGTTAGTTGTTAAAAGAGCAGATCTTAAAAGTTCTCTTCACAAGAAAAAAATTAATAACTACATAAGGTTATTTATGTTAACTAACTTATTGTGGTTATCATTTTGCAATATATATGTATATCAAACAATTATGTTGTACACCTGGGACTAATACAATGTGATATGTCAACTATGTATCAACAAAATGAGAAAAAGTTAATTATTCAGGAAGTATGTAGCCATAGCACTCTCTAATACCACCTTCACGTTTGGAGTAGACAATTTGCAAAGGGCCTTTTACATTCCTGATCCTCTCTACTCATATAATACCTTGCTGAGATTTTGTCACTGTATTTACACTTATGCATGTAAAATTCAGAATGCATTGCAAGTCTTTAATAAAGTGTTGGCTATGCTCTAGTGATTTATTGATTTTTGTGTCCTAAGAAGGAGGTGAATTCTATTTTTACAGATGTTCAGCCTGGCACACATGAAGAATCAATGCCCATGACCTCATAACTTGGGTCACACTCTTATTTTTTCCAGGTACAATACTCTTTCAACCATACTTCTGTGTTTTGTTTTCTGGAATGTAGCAACAAATCCAAGAAATTAGCAGATAACCATGTTTTGTGTAACCTATGACTCATTGAAAGCCACACTCTGTCCTCTCTTGAAGGCCTTTTTTAAAAAAGCATTTAATATGGCTCAAATTAACAACTCAAAACAACAGATGTTGGCAATGATGCAGAGAAAGGGGAACACTTCTGCACTGTTGGTAGGAGTGCAAAGGGGTGAAGCCACTCTGGTAAAGAGTATGGAGGTTCCTCAAAAAATTAAGAGTAGAACTACCATATGACCCAGAAATTGTACTACTAGGTATTTATCCAAAGGGTACAGGTGTGCTCTTTTGAAGGGACATATGTACCCCAATGTTTATAGCAGCATTATTGACAATAGCCAAAGTATGGAAGGAGCCCAAATATCCATCGACTGATAAATGTATAAAGAAGATGTGGTAAAGAAGATATTGCAACAACATGAATGGAACTAGAGTGTATTATGCTAAGCAAAGTAAGTCAGTCAGAGAAAGACAAATATATGATTTTACTCATATGTGCAATTTAAGAAACAAAACAGATGAACATAAGGGAAAGGGATGAAAAATAAAATAAAAAGAGAGACAGAGGCAAACAATAAGAGACTCTTAAATACAAAGAACAAACTGACAGTTTCTGGAGGAGAGGTGGGTAGAGGGATGAGCTAAATGAGGGATGAG
This sequence comes from Prionailurus viverrinus, assembly GCF_022837055.1. Taxonomy (NCBI): domain Eukaryota; kingdom Metazoa; phylum Chordata; class Mammalia; order Carnivora; family Felidae; genus Prionailurus; species Prionailurus viverrinus. The sequence continues at coordinate 102,252,686 of NC_062570.1, forward strand.
CTAAATGAGCTAAATGAGGTGGGTAGAGGGATGAGCTTAATGATGGGCATTAAGGAGGGCATTTGTTGGGATGAGCACTGAGTGTTTTCTATAAATGATGAATCACTGGGTTCTACTACTAAAACCAATACTACACTGTATGTTAACTAACTTGAATTTAAATAAATAAAACCTTTAAAAAAGCATTTAATTTTAGTCCACTGACGTTGCAGGAGGTCAATTGCCTCTAAGACCTTAGAATATTTTGGCTTGTCTTTATTGTTTTCATCACGATTTCTGCCAGTTTTTGTGTCTGTGTTGGGTTATGACATGGGTCAAGATGCTATTTAATAAATAGGAAATGGGAGTCAAAGAATGTTACAATCAATAATTAATTCAACAAATTTTTACATATGCCTCTCACGTGCCTGACATTTTACTGGGTACTGTTCACATTGAGAGGCAAAGTCCTCCTGGAGGTCAGGCTACTGCAGTTGAAAGACAAACAAAGAGATTAAAAATGGTTATATACCCATAGTTATTTCGGTGATAAAGATAATCAAGGAACCAAGAGAGAATGTAACAGAATATTTTAGCCAGGGTAATAAAAAAATAAAAGCCTCTTTAAAGAAAGTAGGGATTGAGAAAGATGAAAGAAATTATTTTTATCGTACGGCTTTCCAAGGAGTCCAGAGGTCACTATTTGGATCATAAATGAAGAAAGGGCCCAGCAAAATAGTAACAGACCCTACTGGGGTGCCTGAGTGGCTCAGTTGGTTAAGCATCTGACTTCGGCTCAAGGTCATGATCTTGTGGTTTGCGAGTTCAGGCTCTGTGTCAGGCTCTCTCCCTGTAGATGAGATTAATGAAAAAGGATGTTCATGGTCATCACTTAATGCTTGATGCCCCAGCCTGGCACGTAATAGGTGTTCAATGTATGTTTGGTGATTGAATGAACAATAAATATATAGTCAAAACTATATTGTTTTATTGTTTTATTCCATGAATGCTATAGCTTGACAGACATAGGCTCAATTATCAACTCTGGCCATGTTTCTTTGCATAGTTTATGGCTTATATGCAGATTTAAAAATGCATCTGAATTGAATAATATACATATGCACATAAATACATGTAATTATCTTCTGTTTGTTTTACTTCCTTGCCTTTCACATCTGATCTCCAGGCCAGCAGGAGTTCATTAGTGTGTGTTGTGAAATGCGGTAATATTCCACTTGTTTTCCATGTAGTACTTAGAAATGACACCATAGTATATCATTCTGTTTTTCCATTATTTCCTTTGCTTACCACACGTTGGTAGGGCAACTATCATATTTTAGGATTTAACAGGCATTATCAAAGTCAGTATAGGTGTATACTTGTATGTTCTGAGTCATCATGTATATGAGGATGCTACTTATGTAGAGAGAAACCTGTTGTCAAGCCACACCAAGCCACTCAAAGTGTACCTGCATTTGCAAAGAAAAATACACTAAAATTCACAAAACATATTTATTAGAACCAGTCTGCAAAAACTGTCTTCCCAAAGTGTACTGCAAGACTTGGAAAAACTGATAACCTTTGGTCCTTTAAACAGAATTCTTTTATTTTTATCTTTCAATGGACATTTATTTTGTTCCCTTATCTTGGTTATTTTGAATCACACTGCAATAAACATGAGAGTATAGGCATTGTTTTGAAATCTTATTATAATTCTTTTGAATAAACACTCACAAGTGGGATTGCTGGAAAATATGGTAGTTCTATTTGTCATTTTTTGAGGAACCTGCATATTGTTTCCAAAGATGACTGCACAAATGCACATTCCCATCAATAATATAACAGAGTTTCCTTTGCTTTATATCTTCACAAATATTTCTTAAATGTTGACTTTTTCAAGCCTTCTAGCAAGCCCAAGATGACATTTCACTATGGCATTATTTTCTTTTTTCTTTTTGTATTTCCCCCCATATTTTGTGTTATCTTTAAGTTTTTATTTAAATTTCAGTTAGAGTTCACTTTCAAGAAATGATAGAGGGAAGAGCCAAGATGGCAGAATAGCATGGAAGTCTTTTGTGTGTCTCACATCCATGCAATATAGCCAGACCAAAACTAAACCATCCTACACACCTGTGGATTAACACAACAATCTGCACAACCTGAACTACAGAATTCAGCAGGTATGCAGCACAAAGAAGTGAACTTGGGGAGTGAGAAGGTATAGGAAGGGAGGTGCTTTAGTGAATGGAGAGAGGACGGAGATGGGGGTGGGGGGAGAGAATACAGAAAATCACCTCTCCCCAAAAGCAGCTGGAGAAAAAGTGGAAAATTGGAAACAGCTGCAGTGACTAAAATAAAAAGGGAGAAAGGAAAAAGGAGAAAGGAGAGGGTTTAAATTCCATTAAGACTGTAAACAAGGGGAGAGCAGTCTGCAATTCCACAGCTCAATACCTGGCAGTGCTCTGGTAGGAAGGGCAAATCCCCAGGAGCAGAATGGGGTCCGGGAGGTTCTCAGGCCACAGGGGGAAAAGCGGTTCCACTGCTGGAAGGACATTCCGTTGAGACTGTTGAAGCCACCTGGTCCCAGCAGACCCCAGAAAATGGCCACATTCGCTAGTGCTGGAACAAGGTCATTAAGGGTGAAGACTGGTGCCAGATGTGTGTTGTGATTTTCCATAATCTCTCAAACGCTGCTGCTACATTATCTCATGAACTTTTTCTGGGGCAGGCTGGCATCTGGCCGTAGTTTCGTGACACCGGCAGCAGTTTCGTGACACCGGCAGCAGCAGGGTCCAGCAAGTGTTCCTGGGTGTAGCCAAAATTTGGCCATGGCTCATTCGGCCATTGTTCGGTGAGACCCTCTAGCACAGGGGCAGAACAGGTCAAAACCGCAGTCCTTCAGAAATAAGGGGCCAGAGAAAACAGCCACATCTGAGACAAAACTTGGGAGAAGGTACTGCCTGGGGCCTGGTCATGGAGAGTGGAAAAGCAGGGAGTGGACGAAACCTGAAGACAGAGGATGGGTACGTGATTGCTACTCCGGGAAAACAGAATGGGTAGCTGGGTGGTGCCATTTTCACCACTCCCACGCATGTGCATACGCGTCTACAAGCATGGCAACAATCTGCCCCAGTAGGCTAGCAGCGACATCTAGTGGAGAGCGGAGCCGTTACACTGAGATCCGCCCACCTGGGCCAACTTCACTTTCAAGAACACAAGTCTCACTGCCGGCTTAGTTTATGGACTATAAAGTGCTACATAGACTGACTTCTAGGGAAAAACGAAATAATTTCAGTCCTACTTCAATCTGTTAGCAGGTCCATCTATTCAATTTTCTTTCTTCCCTTTTTTTCTCTTTTATACTTCTTTTCTTTTTCTTGAATACAGAAAGAGAAAAACCTCATTTTTATTTTCAATTTTTATTAAAAATATTTTTCTTGGGGCGCCTGGGTGGCGCAGTCGGTTAAGCGTCCGACTTCAGCCAGGTCACGATCTCGCGGTCCGTGAGTTTGAGCCCTGCGTCAGGCTCTGGGCTGATGGCTCAGAGCCTGGAGCCTGTTTCCCATTCTGTGTCTCCCTCTCGCTCTGCCCCTCCCCCGTTCATGCTCTGTCTCTCTCTGTCCCAAAAATAAATAAACGTTGAAAAAAAAAATTAAAAAAAAAATATTTTTCTTTAATTTTTATTACCACATTTTTACTTCTGTGTAAATTTTACAAATTCTACTTTACTTCCATCATTTTATTTTTTTTTAATTTTTTTTTTCAACGTTTATTTATTTTTAAGACAGAGACAGCATGAACGGGGGAGGGGCAGAGAGAGAGGGAGACACAGAATCGGAAGCAGGCTCCAGGCTGTGAGCCATCAGCCCAGAGCCTGACGCGGGGCTTGAACTCACGCACCGCGAGATCGTGACCTGGCTGAAGTCGGACGCTTAACCGACTGCGCCACCCAGGCGCCCCTCCATCATTTTATTTTAATCTACTTCAGTGTATTCACCTTTTCAAATTTTCACACAATTTCCGTTTTTCTTTTTTTTCTATTCTTTTTTTCTATTTTTTGTTTCTTTTCTTTTTCTTGAATGCAGAAACACTTCATTTTTAATTTCAATTTCTATTAAAAATATTTTTCGGAGCTCAAGGGAAGATGGCGGCGTAGGAGGACGCTGGGCTCACCCCACGTCCTGCTGATCACTTGGATTCCACCTACACCTCCCTGAATAACCCAGAAAACCGCCAGAGGATTAGCAGAACGGAGTCACCAGACCCAAGCACAGATGAGAGGACCACAGAAGAGGGGCCCCTCCTGAAGTGGATCACCTAAGGAGAAGCGAGCTAAGCCTGCCCCTCCTGCCCCTGTGCACCTTGCCTACCCACCCCAGCTAATACGCCAGATCCCCAGCATCACAAGCCTGGCAGTGTACAAGTAGCCCAGACGGGCCACGCCACCCCACAGTGAATCCCGCCCCTAGGAGAGGGGAAGAGAAGGCACACACCAGTCTGACTGTGGCCCCAGTGGTGGGCTGGGGGCAGACATCAGGTCGGACTGCGGCCCCGCCCACCAACTCCAGTTATACACCACAGCACAGGGGAAGTGCCCTGCAGGTCCTCACCATGCCAGGGACTATCCAAAATGACCAAGCGGAAGAATTCCCCTCAGAAGAATCTCCAGGAAATAACAACAGCTAATGAGCTGATCAAAAGGATTTAAATAATATAACAGAAAGTGAATTTAGAATAATAGTCATAAAATTAATCGCTGGGCTTGAAAACAGTATAGAGGACAGTAGAGAATCTCTTGCTACAGAGATCAAGGGACTAAGGAACAGTCACGAGGAGCTGAAAAAAACTTTAAATGAAATGCAAAACAAAATGGAAACCACCACAGCTCGGATGGAAGAGGCAGAGGAGAGAATAGGTGAACTAGAAGATAAAGTTATGGAAAAAGAGGAAGCTGAGAAAAAGAGAGATAAAAAAATCCAGGAGTATGAGGGGAAAATTAGAGAACTAAGTGATACACTAAAAAGAAATAATATACGCATAATTGGTATCCCAGAGGAGGAAGAGAGAGGGAAAGGTGCTGAAGGGGTACTTGAAGAAATCATAGCTGAGAACTTCCCTGAACTGGGGAAGGGAAAAAGCATTGAAATCCAAGAGGCACAGAGAACACCCTTCAGACGTAACTTGAATCGATCTTCTGCATGACATATCATAGTGAAACTGGCAAAATACAAGGATAAAGAGAAAATTCTGAAAGCAACAAGGGGTAAACGTGCCCTCACATATAAAGGGAGACCTATAAGATTCGTGACTGATCTCTCTTTTGAAACTTGGCAGGCCAGAAAGAATTGGCACGAGATTTTCAGGGTGCTAGACAGAAAAAATATGCAGCCAAGAATCCTTTATCCAGCAAGTCTGTCATTTAGAATAGAAGGAGAGATAAAGGTCTTCCCAAACAAACAAAAACTGAAGGAATTTGTCACCACTAAACCAGCCCTACAAGAGATCCTAAGGGGGACCCTGTGAGACAAAGTACCAGAGACATCACTACAAGCATAAAACATACAGACATCACAATGACTCTAAACCCGTATCTTTCTATAATAACACTGAATGTAAATGGATTAAATGCGCCAACCAAAAGACATAGGGTATCAGAATGGATAACAAAACAAGACCCATCTATTTGCTGTCTACAAGAGACTCATTTTAGACCTGAGGACACCTTTAGATTGAGAGTGAGGGGATGGAGAACTATTTATCATGCTACTGGAACCCAAAAGAAAGCTGGAGTAGCCATACTTATATCAGACAAACTAGACTTTAAATTAAAGGCTGTAACAAGAGATGAAGAAGGACATTATATAATAGTTACAGGGTCTATCCATCAGGAAGAGCTAACAATTATAAATGTCTATGCGCCGAACACCGGAGCCCCCAAATATATAAAATAATTACTCATAAACATAAGCAACCTTATTGATAAGAATGTGGTAATTGCAGGGGACTTTAACACCCCACTTACAGAAATGGATAGATCATCTAGACACACGGTCAATAAACAAACAAGGGCCCTGAATGACACATTGGATCAGATGGATTTGACAGAGATATTTAGAAGTCTGCATCCCAAAGCAACAGAATATACGTTCTTCTCGAGTGCACATGGAACATTCTCCAAGATAGATCATATACTGGGTCACAAAACAGCCCTTCATAAGTTTACCAGAATTGAAATTATACCATGCATACTTTCAGACCACAATGCGATGAAGCTTGAAATCAACCACAGGAAAAAGTGTGGAAAACCTCCAAAAGCATGGAGGTTAAAGAACACCCTACTAACGAATGAGTGGGTCAACCAGGCAATTAGAGAAGAAATTAAAAAATATATGGAAACAAACGAAAATGAAAATACAACAATCCAAACGCTTTGGGACGCAACAAAGGCAGTCCTGAGAGGAAAATACATTGCAATCCAGGCCTATCTCAAGAAACAAGAAAAATCCCAAATACAAAATCTAACAGCACACCTAAAGGAACTAGAAGCAGAACAGCAAAGGCAGCCTAAACCCAGCAGAAGAAGAGAAATAATAAAGATCAGAGCAGAAATAAACAATATAGAATCTAAAAAAACTGTAGAGCAGATCAACGAAACCAAGAGTTGGTTTTTTGAAAAAATACACAAAATTGACAAACCTCTAGCCAGGCTTCTCAAAAAGAAAAGGGAGATGACCCAAATAGATAAAATCATGAATGAAAATGGAATTATTACAACCAATCCCTCAGAGATACAAACAATTATCAGGGAATACTATGAAAAATTATATGCCAACAAATTGGACAACCTGGAAGAAATGGACAAATTCCTGAACACCCACACTCTTCCAAAACTCAATCAGGAGGAAATAGAAAGCTTGAACAGACCCATAACCAGCGAAGAAATTGAATCGGTTATCAAAAATCTCCCAACAAATACGAGTCCAGGACCAGATGGCTCCCCAGGGGAGTTCTACCAGATGTTTAAAGCAGAGATAATACCTATCCTTCTCAAGCTATTCCAAGAAATAGAAAGGGAAGGAAAACTTCCAGACTCATTCTATGAAGCCAGTATTACTTTGATTCCTAAACCAGACAGAGACCCAGTAAAAAAAGAGAACTACTGGCCAATATCCCTGATGAATATGGATGCAAAAATTCTCAATAAGATACTAGCAAATCGAATTCAACGGCATATAAAAAGAATTATTCACCATGATCAAGTGGGATTCATTCCTGGGATGCAGGGCTGGTTCAACATTCGCAAATCAATCAACGTGATACATCACATTAACAAAAAAAAAGAGAAGAACCATATGATCCTGTCAATCGATGCAGAAAAGGCCTTTGACAAAATTCAGCACCCTTTCTTAATAAAAACCCTTGAGAAAGTCGGGATAGAAGGAACATACTTAAAGATCATAAAAGCCATTTATGAAAAGCCCACAGCTAACATCATCCTCAACGGGGAAAAACTGAGAGCTTTTTCCCTGAGATCAGGAACACGACAGGGATGCCTGTTGTTTAACATAGTGCTGGTAGTTCTAGCATCAGCAATCAGACAATAAAAGGAAATCAAAGGCATCAAAATTGGCAAAGATGAAGTCAAGCTTTCGCTTTTTGCAGATGACATGATATTATACATGGAAAATCCAATAGACTCCACCAAAAGTCTGCTAGAACTGATACATGAATTCAGCAAAGTTGCAGGATACAAAATCAATGTACAGAAATCAGTTGCATTCTTATACACTAACAATGAAGCAACAGAAAGACAAATAAAGAAACTGATCCCATTCACAATTGCACCAAGAAGCATAAAATACCTAGGAATAAATCTAACCAAAGATGTAAAGGATCTGTATGCTGAAAACTATAGAAAGCTTATGAAGGAAATTGAAGAAGATTTAAAGAAATGGAAAGACATTCCATGCTCATGGATTGGAAAAATAAATATTGTCAAAATGTCAATACTACCCAAAGCTATCTACACATTCAATGCAATCCCAATCAAAATTGCACCAGCATTCTTCTCGAAACTAGAACAAGAAATCCTAAAATTCATATGGAACCACAAAAGGCCCTGAATAGCCAAAGGAATTTTGAAGAAGAAGACCAAAGCAGGAAGCACCACAATCCCAGACTTTAGCCTCTACTACAAAGCTGTAATCATCCAGACAGCATGGTATTGGCACAAACAGACACACAGACCAATGGAATAGAATAGAAACCCCAGAACTAGACCCACAAACGTATGGCCAACTCATCTTTGACAAAGCAGGAAAGAACATCCAATGGAAAAAAGACAGCCTCTTTAACAAATGGTGCTGGGAGAACTGGACAGCAACATGCAGAAGGTTGAAACTAGACCACTTTCTCACACCATTCACAAAAATAAACTCAAAATGGATAAAGGACCTAAATGTGAGACAGGAAACCATCAAAACCCTAGAGGAGATAGCAGGAAAAGACCTCTCTGACCTCAGCCGTAGCAATCTCTTACTCGACACATCCCCAAAGGCAAGGGAATTAAAAGCAAAAGTGAATTACTGGGACCTTATGAAGATAAAAAGCTTCTGCACAGCAAAGGAAACAACCAACAAAACTAAAAGGCAACCAACGGAATGGGAAAAGATATTCGCAAATGACATATCAGACAAAGGGCTAGTATCCAAAATCTATAAAGAGCTCACCAAACTCCACACCTGAAAAACAAATAACCCAGTGAAGAAATGGGCAGAAAACATGAATAGACACTTCTCTAAAGAAGACATCCGGATGGCCAACAGGCACATGAAAAGATGCTCAACGTCGCTCCTTATCAGGGAAATACAAATCAAAGCCACACTCAGGTATCACCTCACGCCAGTCAGAGTGACCAAAATGAACAAATCAGGAGACTATAGATGCTGGAGAGGATGTGGAGAAACGGGAACCCTCTTGCACTGTTGGTGGGAATGCAAACTGGTGCAGCCGCTCTGGAAAGCAGTGTGGAGGTTCCTCAGAAAATTAAAAATAGACCTACCCTATGACCCAGCAATAGCACTACTAGGAATTTATCCAAGGGATACAGGAGTACTGATGCATAGGGCCACTTGTACCCCAATGTTCATAGCAGCACTCTCAACAATAGCCAAATTATGGAAAGAGCCTAAATGTCCATCAACTGATGAATGGATAAAGAAATTGTGGTTTATATACACAATGGAATACTACGTGGCAATGAGAAAAAATGAAATATGGCCCTTTGTAGCAACGTGGATGGAACTGGAGAGTGTGATGCTAAGTGAAATAAGCCATACAGAGAAAGACAGATACCATATGGTTTCACTCTTATGTGGATCCTGAGAAACTTAACAGGAACCCATGGGGGAGGGGAAGGAAAAAAAAAAAAAAGAGGTTAGAGTGGGAGAGAGCCAAAGCATAAGAGACTGTTAAAAACTGAGAACAAACTGAGGGTTGATGGGGGGTGGGAGGGAGGGGAGGGTGGATGATGGGTATTGAGGAGGGCACCTTTTGGGATGAGTACTGGGTGTTGTATGGAAACCAATTTGTCAATAAATTTCATATATATAAAAAAAATAAAAAAAATAAAAAAAGTTCAGCTTTTAAAAAAAATATATTTTTCTTTAATTTTTTATGATATTTTTGTTTTATGTAAATTTTTTCAAATTCTATTTACTTCCATCACTTTATTTTAGTCTACTACAGTGTAATCACTTTTTCAAATTTTCAAACGATTTCCTTTTTTTTCTTTTTTAAAATCTATTTTCTCTCTTTTGTTTCTTTTCTTGAATACAGAAAAAGAAAATATTCATATTTATTTTTAATTTTTTTAATTTTCTTTAATTTTCTACCTTATTATTTACTTTTTCATATATTTTTTCAAATTCCATTTTACTCCCATCATCTCATTTTCATCTACTTCAGCGCATTCATTCTTCAAATTCTCAAATGATTTCCTTTTTTCAATTTTTTAATTTTTTTTCTTCCCCTCCTTTTTTTCTTTTTTTCTTTATTTTTTCTTTTTCTCTAATCTGTCAAATCACTTTCAACACTGAGACAAAACACATATAGAATTTAGCATCATTTATTTGATTTTTGTGTGTATGTGTGTGTTTTTAATTTTTTAATTTTAATATTTCTTTAATTTTAATATTTTGTCATTTTCATTTTTCTACCTCCTTTATTCCTTTTCTTCCTTCAAAATGACAAAACGAAGGCATTCACTCCCCAAAAAAGAGCATGAAGAAATGACAGCCAGGGATTTAACCAAGACAGATACCAGCAAGATGTCTGAAACAAAATTTAGAATCACGATAATAAGAATACTAGCTGGAGTCAAAACTGGATTAGACTCCCTTCTGCAGAGATAAAAGAAGTAAAAAAAAATAGCCAGAATGAAGTTAAAATGCTATAACTGAGCTGCAATCATGGATGGATGCAGTGGTGGCAAGGATGGATGAGACAGAAGAGAGAATCAGCGTTATAGAGGACAAACTTATAGAGAATAATGAAGCAGAAAAAAAGGGAGATTAAGGTAAAAGAGCACAATTTAAGAATTAGAGAAATCAGTGACTTATTAGAAAGGAACAACATCAGAATCATAAGAGTCCCAGAAGAGGAAGAGAGGAAATAGGGGTAAAAGGGTTATGTGAGCAAATCATAACAGAAAAGTTTCCTAACCTGGGGAAAGACACAGGCATCAAAACCCAGGAAGCACAAAGGTCCCCCATTAGATTCAACAAAAACCGGCCATAAACAAGGCATATTATAGTCAAATTCACAAAATACTCAGGCAAGGAGTGAATCATGAAAGCAGCAAGGGGAAAAAGTCCCTACCTACAAGGGAAGACAGATCAGGTTTGCACCAGACCTATCCACAGAAACTTGGCAGGCCAGAAAGCGGTGGCAGGATATATTCAATGAGCTGAATCAGAAAAATATGCAGCCAAGAATTCTTTATTCAGAAAGGCTGTCATTCAAAATAGAAGGAGAGATCAAAATTTTCCCAGACAAACGAAAATTGAAGTAGTTTGTAACCACTAAACCAGCCCTGCAAGAAATTTCAAGGGGGACTCTCTGACGGGAGAAAAGATGAAAATATATATATATAAAGTAACAAAGATTAGAAAAGACCAGAGAACACCACCAGAAACTCCAACTCTACAAGTATAATGGCAATAAATTCATGTTTCAGTATTCACTGTAAATGTCAATGGACACAATGCTCCAGTCAAAAGACATAGGGTAACAGAATGGATAAGAAAACAATATCCTTCGATATGCTGTTTACAAGAGAACCACTTTAGACCTAAAGACACCTTCAGATTGAAAATAAGGGGATGGAGAACCATCTATCATGCTAATGGTCAACAAAAGAAAGCCAAAGTAGCCACACTTATATCAGACAATCTAGACTTTAAAATAAAGACTGTATCAAGGGATGCAGAAGGGCATTATATCATAATCAAGGGGTCTATCCACCAAGAAGACCTCACAATTGTAAACATTTATGTGCCAAACGTGAGAGCACCCAAATATATAAATCAATCACAAACATAAAGAAACTCATTTATAGTAATACCTTAATAGTAGGAGACTTCAACATCCCACTCACAGCAATGGACAGATCATCTAATCAAAAAATCCACAAGGAAACAATGGCTTTGAATGACACACTGGATCAGATGGACTTAATAGATATATTCAGAACATTTCATCCTAAAGCAGCAGAATATACATTCTTCTCCAGTGCACATGGAACATTCTCCAGAATAGACCATATACTGGGACACAAACCAGCCCTAAGTAAGTACAAAAAGATCGAGATCATACCGTGCATATTTTCAGACCACAACGCTATAAAACTCAAATCAACCACAAGAAAAAAATTGGAAAGGTAACAAATACTTGGAGACTGAAGAATGTCATACCAAAGAATGAATGGGTTAATCAAGAAATTAAATAGGAAATTAAAAAGTATATGGAGGTCAATGAAAATGATAACACCACAACCCAAAACCTCTGGGACACAGCAAAGGTGGTCATAAGAGGAAAGTATATAGCAATCCAGGCCTTCCTAAAGAAGGAAGAAAGATCTCAGATACACAACCTAACCTTACACCTTAAGGAGCTGGGAAAAAGAACAGCAAATAAAACCCAAAACCAGCAGAAGACTGGAAATTACAAAGATGAGAGCAAAAATCAATGCTATCAAAACCAAAAAAACAGTAGAACCAATCAATGAAACCAGAAGCTTGTCCTTTGAAAGAATTAACAAAATTGATAAACCACTAGCCAGTTTGATCAAAAAGAAAAAGGAAAGGACTCAAATAAATAAAACCAAGAATGAAAGAGGAGAGATCACAACCAGCACAGCAGAAATAAAAACAATAATAAGAGAATATTATGAGAAATTATATGCCAATAAAATGGGCAATCTGGAAAAAGTGGACAAATTCCTAGTAACATATACATTACCAAAACTGAAACAGGAAGAAATAGAACATTTGAGCAAACCAATAACCAGTAAGGAAATCGAATTAGTAATCAAAAATCTGCCAAAAAACAAGAGCCCAGGGCCAGATGGATTTCTAGGGGAATTCTACCAAACATTTAAGGAAGAGTTAACACCTATTCTCTTGAAACTGTTCCAAAAAATAGAAATGGAAGGAAAACTTCCAAACTCTTTCTATGAAGCCAGCATTACCTTGATTCCAAAACCAGACAAAGACCCCACGAAAAAAAGAGAACTATAGACCAATTTCCCTGATGAACATGGATGCAAAAATCCTCAACAAGATATTAGCCAATCGGCTCCAACAATACATTAGATAAATTATTCACCACGACCAAGTGGGATTTATACCTGGGATGCAGGGCTGGTGCAATGTCTGCAAAACAATTAACGTGATTCATCACATCAATAAAAGAAAGGACACGAATCATCATATGATCCTCTCAATAGATGCAGAGAAAGCATTTGACAAAATACAGCATCCTTTCTTGATAATAACCCTCAAGAAAGTAGGGATATAAGGAACATACCTCGAGATCATAAAAGCCAGCTATGAACGACCCAACACTAATATCATCCTCAATGGGGAAAAACTGAGTGCTTTTCCTAACGTCAAGAATGAGACAGGGATGTCCACTCTCATCACTGTCATTCAACATTGTATTTGAAGTCTTAGCCTCTGCAGTCAGACAACACAAAGAAATAAAAGGCATCCAAATCAGCCAGGAGGAGGTCACACTTTCACTCTTTGCAGATGGCGTGATATTCTATATGGAAAACCCCAAAGATTCCACCAAAAAACTGCTAGAACTGATTCATGAATTCAGCAGTCTCGGGATATAAAATCAACGCACAGAAATTGGTTGCATTCCTATACACCAACAATGTAGAAACAGAGAAATCAAGGAATCAATCCCATTTACAATTGCACCAAAAACCAAAAAATACCTAGGAATAAATCTAACCAAAGAGGTGACAAATCTATACACTGAAAACTATAGAAAGCTTAGGAAAGAAATTGAAGATACAAAAAAATGGAAAAAGATTCCATGCTACTGGATAGGAAGAATAAATATTGTTAAAATGTTGATACTACCCAAAGCAATCTTCATATTCAATGCAATCCCTATCAAAATAACACCAGCATTCTTCACAGAGCTAGAACAAATAATCCTAAAATTTGTAAGGAACCAGATAAGACCCCGAATAGCCAAAGTGATCTTGAAAAAGAAAACCAAAGCAGGAGGGATGACAATCCCAGACTTCAAGCTATGCTACAAAGCTGTAATCATCATGACAGTATGGTACTGGCACAAGAACAGACACTCACATCAATGGAACAGAATGGAAAACCCAGAAATGGACCCACAAATGTATGGGCAACTAATCTTTGACAAACCAGGAAAGAATATCCAATGGAATAAAAACAGTCTCTTCAGCAAGTGGTGCTGGGAAAACTGGACAGCGACATGCAGAAGAATGAACCTGGACCATTTTCTTACACCATCCACAAAAATAAACTCAAAATGGATGAAAGACCTCAATGTAAGACAGGAAGCCATCAAAATCCTCGAGGAGAAAGCAAGCAAAAACCTCTTTGATCTTGCCCGTAGCAACTTCTTATTCAACATGTCTCTAGAGGCAAGGGAAATAAAAGCAAAAATGAACTATTGGGACCTCATCAAAATAAAAAGCTTCTGCACAGCAAAGGAAACAATCAGCAAAACTAAAAGGCAACCGACAGAACGGGAGAAGATATTTGCAAACGACATATCAGATAAAGGGTTAGTATCCAAAAATCTATAAAGAACTTATCAAACTCAACACCCAAAAAACAAAGAATATAGTGAAGAATGGGCAAAAAACATGAATAGATACTTCTCCAAGGAAGACATCCAGATGGCCAACTGACACATAAAAAAATGGTCAACATCACTCATCATCAGGGAAATACAAATCAAAGCCACAATGAGATACCACCTTATACCTGTCAGAATAGCTAACATTAACAACTCAGTCAACAACAGATGTTGGCGAGGATTCGGAGAAAGGATCTCTTTTTCATTGTTGGTGGGATTGCAAGCTGGTGCAGCTACTCTGGAAAACAGTATGGAGGTTCCTCAAAAAACTAAAAATAGAACTACTCTATGACCCAGCAATTGCACTACTAGGAATTTATCCAAGGGATACAGGTGTACTGTTTTGAAGGGACACATGCACCCCATGTTTATAGCAGCACTATCCACAATAGCCAAAGTATGGAAAGCCCAGATGTCCATCAATAGATGAGTGGATAATGAAGATGTGGTATATATATCTATAATGGAGTATTACTCGGCAATCAAAAAGAATGAAATCTTGCCATTTGCAACTACGTGGATGGAACTGGAGGGTATTATGCTAAGTGAAATTAGTTAGTCAGAGAAAGACAAAAATCATAGGACTTCACTCTCATGAGGACTTTAAGAGACAAAACAGATGAACACAAGGGAAGGGAAGCCAAAAGAATATAAAAAGAGGGAGGGCAACAAATCATGAGAGACTCATAAATATGGAGAACAAACAGAGGGTTACTAGAGGGGTTGTGGGAGGGGGAATGGCTAAATGGGTAAGAGGCACTAAGGAATCTACTCCTGAAATCAGTGTTGCACTATATGCTAATTTGGATGTAAATTAAAAATAAAATTAAAAAAACAAAAAGAATCAACAAAAAAAAGAAATATAAATAAATAAATAAATAAATAAATAAATAAATTGCAGTTAGCATGCAGTGTAATATTCGTTTTAAATGTGCAATATAGCGATTCTACACTTCCATACAACTTCCGGTGCTCATCACAGTGCACTCCTTAATCTCCATCACCTATTCCACCCATCCCCCAACCAACTTACCCTCCAATAACCATCATTGTGTTCTCTATATTTAAAAGTCTGTTTCTTGGTTTGTCTCTCTCTCTCTTTTTTCATGTGCCCCTTTCTTCTGTCTCTTAAATTCCACATATAAGTGAAATCATATGCTATTTGTCTGTCGTAGACTCTGGGTCTAGAGTTCTTTCTTATCCAGCAAGAAAGCAGGACACAGGATTAAAATGTGAGAGATGGCTAATGTCTGGGAGAAGACAAGAGTCCCGATTAAAGGTACTTGCTCCATTTTTATTAGGATCAGAAGGCTTACAAACAAGGTGATGGATGTGCACAAAGAGACAATAAAACTGTGAACATTAACTCAGGGGGGTGATGGAATGGAGGTTTTGAAAATATGCAGCGTTAGGGGTTTGGGTTAATATAAAACAAAACCCTGGCACTGGGTGGAAGGTTGTTTATAGCAGGTTGTTTACCTCTGTTTACCTAAACTGGCCTAAGGGACAAGAAAGACAGAGCTTGCCACCTCAGGGTCAACAAGGCACCTTTCTGTTGTTAATTAGCTCCATTCTGGGCAACTTCCCCAGCAGCAGTCTATAGCCTATTTACCTGTTTACCTACTTTGGTCCTTCCTTCCTGTGAAAGCAGCTTTCTGTTATTGTACTAAGCTGGGGGGGGGGGGGGGGGGGGGAGGTGGGATATCTGCCTTGAATACCTAATCTTGTTTACCTCATATACCTTTGTACTATATTGGGGCCTTGCCTGCTGTCTCTACACTGGGGCCTTTGCCCTGCCCTCTCTATACCTATTCACCTATTCTTGTTTACCCAAACTTGGGTGTGAGCATCCTATGGCTTTCTAATTCTTTATGCCTTGTTAACCCATCAGTGCAGGCTCAGGGAATTCCAAAGCTTATTCCCCACATTTGTCTTTCTCTGACTGACTTCATTTAGCATTATACTCTGTAACTTCATCCATATTGTTCCAACTGGCAAGATTCTATTCCTTTTATTGCATAGTTTTACAAAATATTATCGGAATATTATTCAAGGATACTTTCTAAATCATTTTGTCTTCATTTTGTCTGGAACAATAAATGTCTGAAAAATTTTGAGGGAAAAATACAAAACTCCTATCCTACTGAATGACATTACTCTGTCTACATTAAACGACTCAGACTTTGGAGGACACAAGTATAGTTAAAAACCGCCTGTTCTATTCAGAAGATCTCTTACCTAAAACATGTGCTAAAGCTTTCTGACGCCCCAGTTTCTCCAGCTCTAATGAGGACCTAAGAAACCAACCACAAATGAGGACTAAAATATTCACTGAGATGTTAATAAAACCTTTACCACAGTGTGTATGATATAGCAAATCCTCACCAAATGGATGAAATAGCATTACTATTATGAAATAAATATTCTGTATTAATGAGTGCTTCAAAAATTATATTAGCATAAATTTAAAATTTATATTAGCATAAAAATAAAAATAACACAACTGCATGCTCAGAAAGGAAAATACACACACACACACACACACACACACACACACACACACACACACATATCACAAATTAGCAAGAACAACCTCAAATGTCAATTCTACCCCTTACAGACTACTGTTCTTTAGCATAATGTTTATTCTGTGAGTATGAGGGTGGGTGGCAGAATTCCTAAAATGGTCCTGTTAAGATCCCTAATCTTTGCCCTGATCCCAGGAATCTCTGCATATGATGAAATACCACTCATATGATTATGTTACACTATGAGGCACAGTTAACCTTCAAAGAGACATGAACCTAGATGAGCTGGTGGGTCCCAAGCTTTCTCCAGCTGAGAGCAGTAGAGTCAGAGAGGCTGGAAACATGGGAAGGGCTAGACAAGTCCCTGCTAGTCTGATGCTGGAGGGACCACAAAAGGAAAGCAGGAAGACCTAAGGAGCTGAGAGAGGCACCTGGCTGACAGCTCCTGGGGAACCAGGCACCACACCCCTACAACCACAAGGACTGAATTTCCTCAAACACACCAGTGAGCTTGGAAATGAGTCTTCCCCACAACCTCCAGAAAGAAGCCAGGCCCTGCCAACATGTTGATTTCAGCCTTGTGAGACCTTGAGCAGATAATCAGACCACGATGGATCCAGACCCAAGGCCCAGGGAAAATGAGAGGTGGTACCTTCGTGTGGTTAGGACTTACTAGCTTTGTGGCCATTTGTTATGCAGCAGTAGAAACTGACTACAGGAGCATGTTCATCTTTAAAATAATGGAAACAGCCATATTTTACTTGAGTGCATATCTATACTAACAGAGATATCAGAGATGACAATTCTCGAAAGAACATAGTATGCTTCCTCCTACACTATGGAAGTTCAATCAATGATATTTGTTATCAGGACTATTCCACAAGTGGAATTATGCTGGCTATCAAAACAGAATCATTTAAACATGACCGAGAGCCTCAATTAACATTTTAATTGAAATAAAGTCCCAATTTAATCTAGTCCCCCGTCCTGAGGTATGCTAAATAATGAATGCTAAGCTTAGATCATATGGAAGATGTTATTACAGAGAAGAACAATAAATACTGAATACTTTGGTAATCAAAAAAAACTAAACAATATATCAGAGTTCCTCAGTTGTGAGCAACAGACCTAGGAAATTCACCAGAAGTATATTGGGTAGCTTGGAGCATCACCTAGACGAGAACCAAGAAAGCTCTGGGCATAGCAGAGACCATTTGTTTACTCAGGAGACCTTGGCCAGAATGAATGAGCTCCAATCATTTCCCTGCCATTGTGTCATTCTCCTGACCTCTCAAAATCCAAGTAGAAGTAGTTCAAGTTTAGTTCATATGCTGTTAACTTGCTATAGGAAGGCAGGGACCTGAGTTACAATCCTATCATGACTGTTATCTATAGGTAAGAGATAAATCTCCAAAAGGAAATCAGGTATCTACTATTGTAGACATAAATAGAGTGAATGGATGTCTGTAAGGGAGAAACAACTATGAATTATAGGAAAAAAATTGCAACATATGACACTTCACCAAATATCATACTTAAATCATACCACTGTAATTTCCATACAGTGAAAAATGGAATAAAATCATAATTTTTAAAAATATGCTCCAAAAAGTTACCACTCTTATTACTGTTGCTTGCCAAACTCTGTGTTAAGTCACACACGTGCATATGTATGCATATTTCCAATGATGAAACATTATTCATCCTTCGGACAAGCCTTGCATCCACGGAAACAGAGCCAGAGTGGATACTTGAACATAGGCCTGTTGAATTATAATGGGCAGAGCATAAAGAATATTGTTTTCACCACAAATTTATTGTTCAATCCACTAACACATTGGGCACCCATTATGTGCTGGGCTATGGAGGCATGGATAAAGCAGTGAACGTAAACATCTTTCTCTCCTGAATCTCATGCGCCGCAAGGAGAGACACAAAATAATGAAACAAGTAAATAGACAATAATGAGTATGTATAAGTATTTCAAAAAATATGAAAGAAAAAAGGGGAAATTTTTGGAATATGATAGGAGCAGAGAATTGTTTTAGTGTAAGAGGTCCAAATGGCCTCTTCGATGGCATCACATTTGAGCAGAGATGCAGAGGAGGTAAAGACTGACCTGTAACACTGCCCCAGGATGAGGAAACAGAAAATGGAAAGGACACATAAGACGCCAAGAATGACTGAAGATATCCCACAGAGGAAGCCTCTGGATGGTGCACAGATCACTGTATGGGAATGTGCCCTAAGGGATGTGGCCCTCTCAAAAACAGCAATCAGACTGTGCTGTTAAAGGCTACCAAGGCAATCTGCTCAGCTTTCTGTTTGGTTTTACATTCGTGGTGCATGGAGACTCGGAGTGAGGCGGAACTAGACCACAATGAACCCAGCATCAAACGCCTGGAAGATCTTACAGATTGATGAAGCAAAGAGTCACCTGGTGAGAGGTAACAAGTATTTCACTCTATTCTCAAAAGTGATCGTTTGCGTCAGTACTCATACCGCTCATAATTAGTCCCTTCTCCCAATAGGCACTATGTGCTATGCAAACTTGCCCATCCCACAACCTGCATATCATAAGGGAATGAGGAAAAATACCTTGAGAGTCAGAACAAATTAGCTCTCAGTCTTTGCCCGCAGCCTTGGAAAACTTGGTTACTTATTTGGGGAGGGCTCTTTTCCTTTCTTGACCTAACTCATGGTATCCGTACTCTGCAGAAAACTTAACCTAAAACACAACTTATTCCTGTTTTCTAGCCCCTTCCTCTTTACAGAGACTTTTCTGTACCACCCTTTTCTAAAGATACCCTAAATCTCTATCTTGGCTCCTGGATTGGTTTTGTCATAAAAATCACCATGGATATACACTGAATTATTTATTTATTTATTTATTTATTTATTTATTTATTTATTTATTTATTTATCATACTGAATTTTATTTTTGTTTGTTCACAAGCCTCTAACTTCCATGAAGATATTTTCACTCAATATGAATACCACCCAATAAAGTGTCAGGCACATAAGAGGCATATGTAACAATTAGTTGTTAATTAAATGTTGCACCATTAACTGAGTTCCATTCATTCTTAATTAAATGGTATCTTACTGCATTTCATCCTGAGTCATTAGCCATTACAGGCACCATTACTGGCAGAAAGCATGGGGAAGAAATGTGGAAAAAAATAAGACAAAATTCTAGGCATTAGAAGCTATTTACATTCTTCAAAGTCAGCAGATTAAAATTAAATGTCTCTGGAAGAGGACCTTCAACAGAAGGCACTAAAATTCTGTGTGAGTTTTCAATTTATACAAGACACATGCTCCATCACATCATTCTAGCATTTGTTGCTGTGTTAAAAACAAAACAAAACAAAACAAAAACAAAACAGGAGAGTTGCAAGAACATTGGATGCACAGAGAAAAAATGTGGGAACAAAGTATGAAGTCATGGGCAATCCACTGAGACTTCTTAGCTATCAGGCCCATCATCTATAAAATGGAAATTAATTCCCTGCTGATGACATAAAAAAATCAACAAATAACAATAATAATTACTACCACTTTCTTAAAGATGTGCAATACAGGCCTCACTTTACATTCATGAATCACATGAATACAGTGGCAAAACCTCAACGAGTTGTTACTATGAGCAGAAACTATAGCAGGTATACAAGGCCTTTCTCAAACGTCTACTCCAAGCATGCAGGTGTCATTAGGGAGTGCTATGGTTACATATCACCAGAAAAATACCCTTTATAACATTTTTACTAAAATAATGAAAGGTAAACTTGCAAAGAATTGACAGTTCTCAATATCTTGTAAAGGAAAACAGAGATACTGTTAGGTGTTTTGGTTAAGATTTTTCCACTTATTTCATATATAACAAAGCATATCTCATTTTCCCCTATAAAATATATTTTCTAAAGCTTTGGAGTTCTCTAAGCCACTCATTGCACTTTAAAGCTCATCATTTTAGTCCTGTGAATTGAGAAATAAAAACATTGAATGAGAACATGGTGACCTACAGCTGCTGTGTGACTTCTCAATGACACACAGTAATAAAAAGTGAATCTCAACATAAAATTAGGACTCCCATCACCCAGCCCATGCTCCTGCATCTTGTGTCTATATCACCTCTCAATCTGTAGTACAAATGGTATCTAGTTTACCTACTCAGAAGATTCTTCTTCTCAAACGTCCTCCTGAATGAATCCTTGACCTCTTTGTTTCTCAGGCTGTAGATAAGTGGGTTCAACATGGGGATCACAGCTGTGTAGAACACAGAAACCACTTTATTGATGTCCAGGGAGAAACTAGAACTGGGGCGTACATAGATAAAGAAGAGTGTCCCATACAGGATGGAGACAGCAGTCAGGTGTGAAGAGCAGGTGGAGAAGGCTTTGCGCCTCCCCTCAGCAGAGCGGATCCTCAAGATAGTGACCACGATGTAAATGTAGGAAACCAGGATGATCACACCACTGAGCACTCCTAGAGCTCCAGCCAGGATGAAAAGTAAAAACTGATTGACCTGGGTGTCTGCACATGCCAGGGAGAGAACAGGAAGAAGGTCACAGAAGAAGTGATTGATGGTATTTGGACCACAGTAAGGCAGGCGAAAGGTGAACGTCGTGTGGGTCATGGTGCTCATAAGACCCATGGTATAAGGCCCTACCACCAGCTGCACGCAGATTCTCCGGGACATAATGAGTGTATACAACAAGGGCTTACAGATGGCCATATACCTGTCATAAGCCATGGAGGCCAACAGAAAACACTCTGTCACTACAAACTGACCAAAAAACCAGATCTGGGCAGCACAACCCAAGAAAGAGATTACTTTTTTTTTCACAAAGATGTCTGTCAACATCCTGGGACCAATGACAGAAGAGGAGCAGACATCCACAAAGGACAAGTGGCTGAGAAAAAAGTACATGGGAGTGTGGAGCCGGGAATCCATCCAAATGAGGGTGATCATCCCCACATTTCCCAGAAGAGTGACCAGATAAACCAAGAGAAACATCACAAACAGAACAACCTGGTGCTGGAAGCAATTTGTTAAGCCCACAAATAAAAACTCAGTCACCAAAGTTTGATTCCTAAATTCCATTTCTCTGATTTAATCTGTAATGAGAGAAAGATTTTTCATTACAATTAATTTATACTTAAATTGTTTTTAAAAATGAATTTAACTTCTTTGGGGCACCTGGGTAGCTGGTAGTTGGCTAAGTAGTTGGCTAAGTAGTTGACTAAGTAGTTGGCTAAGTGTCTGACTCTTAATTTTGGCTCAGGTCATGATTTCATGGTGCTTGGATTTGAGCACCTAGTCAGGCTCCAAGCTGACAGCATGGACCCTCCTGGGACTCCCTCCCTCGCCTCTCCCTTGGCCCCTCCCTCACTCTTGGGCGTGCACCCTCTCTCTCAAAATAAATAAATCGATGTAAGAAAATGAATTTAACTTCCAACAGTTTTCAAGTTCATAGGGTAGACTGAGAGATCACACTCTTGACTTCTACCTCCAAATGGCCATCCTCAGTATTTGCTATCTGTGTGATACTAAACACTGAACCTCTCTCAGCACTTCAGTTTATTCCCGATCACAAGATTTTTGAAGAAAATGACAGAAGTTTAGACCGAGATGTGACCTTTGGTGACTTTCTAAAGAAAGTCCTCTAACTGTGCCAGATCCCATTTTTTAAAATTCCTACATTGCACAGAGTATCCTTTAAGAAACATCTTCTAGACAAAAAGCATTATGTGAATTTTTTATGAACTCAGGCAAATACCTTATCTACCCTAACTCTAGGTTCAGGGTATTAGAAATGTAACTTCTTTGCCAGTTCCTTTAGACTCTAGATAAACAGTCAGTTGTGGTGTGTAAAAGACAGACTTGTGATTCCAAAAAGGAGGGCAAGCTCATACCTGGGAGGATGGCTTTGACCAGGGATTAAAATCTTCCACAGGATCTCCTTGGTGACACCTTACAAACAGCTACATTCCTCCAGTCATTGGTGGATATACCCATTAATCTCATCAAAGTCCATCAA
Organism: Prionailurus viverrinus; assembly: GCF_022837055.1. NCBI lineage: Eukaryota > Metazoa > Chordata > Mammalia > Carnivora > Felidae > Prionailurus > Prionailurus viverrinus. The sequence goes on from NC_062570.1 coordinate 102,275,652, forward strand.
ATTTGATAGTTCATCAAAGAATAAACTAGTTCTTAAATATCGAGTAAGTGTTGTAACCAATTAAGTACTAATAGGAGCTGGGAAAGAAAATCAATAATTTAGGGATGAAAAGGACACACATGAGCATTTATCCCAAGAAATGAAAATTTATGCCCACACAAAAGCCTGTAAATTTTGTTGACACAAGCTCTATTCATAATGGCCAGATATCTGGAACAATGCAAATTCCTACCATACATAAATGGCTAAACAATCTGGAATGTCCATACCGGGGAATACTACTCGGTAAGAAAGAGGAAAAAATATGATACAGATACAAGCTTGAATGGGTCTCGAGGTCATTATACTGAGTTGAAAAACAGCCCATCTCAAAGTTCAGAACTCTATTTTTACATTATCTTCTCAAAATGGTAAAATTATAGAAAAGAAGAACAGGTTAGTAGTTGTCTGAGATTGGGAAAGGCAGCGAGGGTGAAGGTGTGACTGTAAAGGTGTAGCACAGGGACATCCATGTAGAGATGGAAGAATTCCGTACCTTGATGGTTGAGTTGGTTAAACAAATCTCTCTCCACATGAAGTAAAATGATATAGAGCAATCCACACATCACACCAAACTCCGTTTCCTGTATTTGATGTTGTGCTATAGTTGGTAAGATGTAGCCATTGCGGAAACCTGGGTGAAGGGGATGGGAGCCTCTCTGTACTACCTTTGAAGCTGCTTATGAAAATTTATTTCAGAATAACACTCTTTTATAAAAGAAAAGGGGGGTGAATGAACGGGAAGTGAGAGAAACATGAAGTAAGGGTAATACCCAAAAGAAACAAGAAACTGAGGAAGACAAATGCACATTCTGGACGTTGAAATAATCATAATGATTACAACAGCACAATCACACAAAAATACCAATGGGCTGTGCAGCAGGAGAAGTGTCGACAGAAATGTAACATTTTTCCCTGGAAAGAAAGCTTGAAAGGGGTTTTGCTTAACAGGAAGTTGAATAACAGGAAGTAATGAAATGAAAACCCACTCCTGTTGTCCCAGAAGCAATGGAGCTTGGAAAGGAAAGGCCCAGAGGGGCAGAATTTAAGAATAGTCAGGAAAGCTATACTGTAGTTAGTGACATGTTTCCAGAAGTTAGTATTTTCTAAGCATGTAAAGCCATTGCAGGTCATTTATGTGTGTATTTGCTATTTACTCAAAGAAGATATAAACAAAGTGTTTTCAGTGCCACAGTAGATTTGGGTTATGAAAACATTTTATGAGCATGAAAGTAGAATTTCCCCATCTATGATCTCAACCAACTCAAACTATCGTGTGAAAACAATAGTTTCTGAGTGTCAAAATGCATATTGCTTTCTTTTTTCCAACCTTGCTTAATGCAAAAATTCTAGCATAGAGCCATCGTGATCCTAGATATGCATGTGACTTAGGGTAAGAGCAGCATGGAATTCAGGTCAGCAGATTCAGTGGTTTGTTTTCTACTTCTAAAACTCCATGTAGGGCAAGTGAAGAAATTAAAAGCCAAAGAGGCCAAGGCCTCTTCTTCGTTCCCAGGAGCATCCCATTAGCCATAAATCTTGCAGCACATTTCACTATCTCTATGCCAAACACAAAATTCAACCAACATGTTCATTCAAGTTAGGTCATTTAAAGCAAGAGACATGGATGGAATATTTCACTTGCACCAAATTATTCTTCGTGGTAAGCTTAGAGATGATGCTTTTCCAGACATGTAAAATCATTTTTGATATTTTTTGATACCTAGGCTCCTGAAAGCCATTTAAGAAATCACTCAATGTACCTATCTGAAGAAACATCCCTACAGCCGTTGCCTGTTTATGTCATAGTAAGTTATGAAAGTAGCATTCCCTGACATAAAAATGAATTACCCTACAAACGTAGTAGACTGGTCATTCTCCTCAGCTTCTTCAGGTGTATAGGAAGATAAACAATACAATGATACCATCTTGAAGCCTGGGCATTCCAATAGCGCTTTAAAACGGGGTTCATTACTCCATTCTGCACAATACACAAGAGAGATTTTTCTAAAGGGCTGTGTGTAAATTGGAGCCAACTCCCTCAGGGAATCAAAATCTCAGGAGATTGGGCCTATAGAGAAGATATTAAAGTTCTCTCAAGAGAACAGTACTGTGACTTGAATCCATTGTCATTGTACAAAATAAACCTACCTCTCCCTTTGAGACTACCCCCTCACACACTTCAAAATCCCGTTTTGAGCCTTCCCTGTTGCATAATGAGCACCGGCCCTTGGTGCTGTGCAGGTTGGAGAATCTAAAAGAAAGCCTTGTCTCAGAAAGTTTGTAATCAGAAGGTGTGTCTGGGCACACAGCAGCACGAGGCACCCCGTGATCAGTCCATGAGTGATGAGGATGGTAGGATCGTTATGACCAGAGATGTTGAAAAGAGTCTCTTAGTTGTGACTAATCTCAAAGGGAAGGAAGCTATAGGCACATAAAAATAAGGTGGATTGGGGTGTTATGCAGCAAAGGAGAGCTATAACTTTGGATAGAATTTTTGAGAGACAAAAGCAGTCGACATTGGAGGTACAAAAATTTCAAATACAAAGGTAGAAAACTGGCTTTGGGATCAAACTTCATAAACACTTCATGAAGCAAAGCAGTTTGAATTATATCTGTAATCAGTAAGGAATCCTTCAAGGAATTTCAGAAAACAGGTGACATCTGTTTTTTCACACACACACAAGAAAAGTTGCCACAGAACATCAGTCTTGTCACAGGAGAAGTTTGCTATATGCAAGGCATTCTTCAAAGTGCTTTGAGAGTATTAACCCATTTAGTCCTCCTAAGAGCTCAATGGAGGGGATGAATAGAAAGATCTAGATTCTTACCTACCATCACCTCATGCAGTCCACTTGCTATTCTTGGAACAAGGAGAACAGGATTCTACCTCAGAATCTTCCTCTTCGGCTCCTGTTGTATTTTCCTCCAGGTATCTGTGCAATTTTCTTCAGATTTCTGCTCATCGTGGAGGCCACCTTTAATCATCCTTTGTAAAAGAGTACAGTTAACCACACCCAACCCTCCTACACTTCCCCTCTTTATCTAGTTTATTTTTCTTCAATCAGTTACCGTTACATACCATTGAATTTGTATTGCATCATAGCACTCTATCACAACAAGTATAAATTTTGTTTCATTTTTCCACAGTACACCTCCAGCTTCTGGAATAGTGCTTTAAGGAGTAAGTGTTCAATTAATATTTTGAAACAGATGAGGACATTAATAAGTGGACACATAATTTTAAGAATGTGGCTGCAGGAAGAGAAATTAGGAGATTAACTTCTTCTAGGTGTTGGGTAATGTGAACTTTCTGTGAGAATGGAAAGGAATTAAATTATTTCTTTGAGAGACCATCCTAAGGAGATCAAACCTGAATGGATATGTTTGCAGCTGGATGAGAGAGAGATGAGCCAAGGTTCAATTCTAAGAGCCAGATTTGGGGCAATGCTTATCTATCTTCCTTGGCCTCAACTGCCTAGCTGAACTTTGACTTCTTCCCTTATACACTTTCTGGAATTATTTTCCACCAAGATCATGACTGGCCCAAAAGACCAAAAGTTGGTCTCACCGCACAGATCACTGGGCTTTAGAGATACAAGTCCATTTCTACTGTCTTTGGAAAAGACATGGGACACTAGTCTCACTGATATCATTAGTGGCATCTCTTCTCTCTATACCAGACTGACAGTAGGAGACAATGTTACAGAAATACAGAGATAACTAATGTCCGTGGTGATAATAGGATCCCCAGACAGTAAAGACCAGTATGTAACACTAAACTACCAGAAAGCAGGCAGAGACGATCTAGCTAAAAGAACATAAATCTTTTATTCTCCCATCTTCTCTAGTATTTACTTGAATGCTTTACTATTTTCCTGCCATCCCAGTTATACTACAATAAGGAATTTACTGCCACATTTCTAATTGCTAATGTGTTATCTTATATTTTCTATCTAATAGGGTGATTCTCCATAGTTATCTTTCCAATTGTCATGCCTGGTGTGAATTTCCTATACACGAAAATTGAAAAATTGAATGTGAAGTGCTAAACATATCATGCATAAATTCCCAAACTACTCATCTATCTGTTTTTAGATATCCTTTTCTGTTATATTGGATTGTTTTGGGTTTTTTTTTTTGGTTCTACTATCATGACAGCTAGTGTCATGGTAAGGAATTCATTTTTATGGGAGAGAGTATCTTCTCTCACTCTCTACACTTTGGTCACTTTGGTATTTCTTGCTTCGGCAATGTAAGGTTAACAGAATTTAATATATCTGAATTATGAGGTGTAGAATTCAAGAAGCCATAGACAGCACAGTATGACAGCGGAGAACTCTGAGAATACCAGAGATTTCTGAGGTTAAACCACCATTTAAATGTATACATCACAACATATTGATGATAGACCAGATAATCTTGGAGGTTGACCTAGAACTTCCCCTCTTATTTCCCCTGTTGTCACAGCAATGAAGGGGACAGAGGTGGAAGCAGATTGAATAAGGGGTTAAGAGGAAAATGCTGGGTTATATTTTGGCTCCATATGAAACCTTTGTATTTATTCATTCAATTCATCAACATTTACTGATTACCCATGATGTAGCAAGCATGTTCCAGGTGCTTTGGATACATCAGTGAGCAAATCAGTTAAAAGGAAAAAAAAACAACAAACCGTTGATGTGATTAAATCCTCAACATCACAGCCATGAAAATATTTGGGGCTCCATGTATGTTGGATGTGTCAGTCCTCGTGTCAGCATTCACAAAATCCTCTTCTGAAAATATGATCAACCTCCTAAGAAACAGGACAACTAACTTCATCAACAATCACATGAGCTTGTTTGCGGCCTCGTCAAATTGCTGGATTAGATAAACATTACATCACAGGTCCTCCTGTCATGACATCTAAAATAGGCCCACTCCTCTTCCCTGAAAACCCATTAGTTTTCTTTATAGACTTAAGAGTCTATAAATAAATTTGACATTGTACGTTTATTATCATTCCATGAACCATCAGAAGAAACAACCCATAAGTGTGACCCTGATGTGCAAGAAAGCAAAAGACTGAGTTTAAAACTCAATAAAAGTATTTTCCAGTCCTTCCTAGATTTAGCCAGCCTACAAATCCACAGGCACTAATGCAAATAGCCACAGTATGCAAGTGATTTTTCTGAGAAGAGTGCCAGCCTCAAAGAAGAAGGGTCTCATGAAAAACATGAGAGAGTTGAAGCCTAATCATGGATCATTTAGTGAGAAAACTTTCTATTTTCAGGACCTCAAAGGACAAAAAACAAAAACAAGAAACGGGCGGGGGGGGGGGATAAGATGGCGGAGTACTAGCAGGACCCTAGGCTTGCCTTATCCTTCAAACACAGGGAGATAAATATCAAATCATTCCGAATACCCAAGAAATTGATCTGAGGTCAGAGAAAACTTCAAAAAAGCAAAAACAAAAGAGTTTCCTCATAGGAAGATGCAAGATGCTGTAACATCAAAAAGAAAAATAGAGCCAATGATTTGGGCTATTTGTGGAGGACTCAGTTTAGAAGTGAGATAGTTCCTCAGAAGTCAAGGGCAAAAAAAAAAAAAAAACAAAGAAAAGAAAATCAAGGGCAATCTACATCATGTCTCATACACCAATCTCATGAGAAAGATAAGAAAGGGAAAGGATGGGAACAGAGGGAACAGAGGCAGAGAAAAGGGAACAAAAGAAAGGAGAAAAGAACAAATGTTGCTTGAGGAGACGAATGGCCATGGCTGGCCTTTGAAGAGTGGAAGAAAGGACAGACAACTTTAGTTTCAAAATCCCATGTAAGAGCAGAGTAGGCTGCTAGTACCACAGCAGCTAGAGCAGGGGAAATAAAAATCATCAGGAATACACTCGACTGTAAACTAGAAGCACTTGCACGCAGAGTAATCCTGGCGCGTGATCCTTCCCAGAGGAGTGATGAGGGTCCTCCGACAGCTTGGGTTCAAAAGACATCAAAGGCACAGTTTTTCCCTTGTAACATGAATAAGGCCTGAGGATCTAATGGAAAACATGGTGACTGTGGTTGACAACACTGTATTGTATTAAGTGAAATGTGCCAAGAGAGTAGAACTTAAAGGTTCTCGCCACCCCCAAAAGACAACTATGTGAGGTGAGGTATGTGCGATTTAACTCGATGGGGAGAATCCCGTCACAGGGTATACGTATATCAAATCTTCCTTCTTACATTATTTGCAATTTAAATATCTTACAATTATATTTGTCAATATGCCTCAAGAAAGCTGGAAAACATTTAAAAGAGGTAAGACATCAGTGAGCAGAAAAAGAATGAGATGAAGTTGATATGGAAAGAAGTATGACCTTAAACCACACCTGGGTCCAGGTTGTTAAGAAAGATGATAATTAGGACTTAAAGTAACTATGTGCCTTATATTTGTTTTGTTCACTCGCTCACTTAACATGTTTTCTTGAGAACTTCCTATGTGTTAGGTGCTCTTATATGTATCATCGATTAATCTGTGTACAAACCACACATGACATTGGCCTCCTTGCAATTTTCCACCTAAGGCTTCAATGTATTGTTGTTAAAGGGTTATGGTTTCATTACACTTTTTTGCGCTCAGTTATTTTTAACAAAGATGTGTGATATATAAGATACTGAGTTGTAAAGTCTTGCATTTGATATATTGAATCAAGGAATGGAAAGGGAGAACAAGTCCCTAGAAAGGAAAACTGGAAAAATGGGTGGTATCATTGCCAGGAAAGTCTTTTTTTCTTTTCTTCCCAGTGTATAAAAAGATGGCATTCATAGGAGTTGGACATATTGTGTACAATCGCAGAACTTTAGAATAAAAACTAATATAAATGACATTGAGTCTATTATGCTCAGTTTACAAATTAAGACATTGAGAACCAGAAATGGTATAGAATTTATCCTCTTTTAATCCTTTTTTTCTTTTTGAAATGCCAGAGAAATTTACTTTAAATGGCACGGTTTTAGTCTAAAAATTATTTAGATCTGAAATAGAACTCCAGCATGTCATGATTCTGTACACTCTGAAATAAGAATGATTAAAGTGTAACTACCAATTAATATCCAGGCACACGCAAATTGAAGACTGTCGCATTACTACGTTGTTCACGGGAAACGAACCCAACGCTACACGTTAACTTTTAATCCTCTTTCTAATGGGAAGAGTCAAGGTTCAAACTCACAACTCCTTAAGTCTAGTCCACCTCTTTCTTAGTACACGTTTTGCAATTCCACCTGAACATTGGTAAAAGCACCGTCCGAATTCCCTCCCCAGCAGAAAATTCTTCCTAACAAATGTCCCCCTAAATGCCTCTTTTACATCCGTCTTCCTCAGGCAGTAAAGGAGCAGACTCAACATGGGCATCCCTGTGGAATAGAATGCAAAATCGAATTTATTAGCGTACTGAGATGAACTTGAACGAGGAAGTATGCAAAGGAAGAAAAGTGTCCCATGCATGATGGCCAGAGCAGCCAAGCACGAGGAGCAGGTAGGGAAAACTTGCTGCCTGCATTTAGCAGATTGGATATTCAGAAGGCTTGAAGGATAAAAATACAGGAGGCTGGGATGATGAGGGCACACAGGATTCCTATGAATCCAGCCATCATGGAAAGAACCAACTTACTCTTCTGGGTAGCAGCACATGCCAGGGAGGGAAAAGGAGGAATGTCACAGAAAAGGTGGTTGACCACATTTGGACCACAGAAGCCTAAGCAAAAGTGAAGGTCTCATGGACAATGGCACTTTGAGGACCCGTGGCACAGGGCCCCGCCCCAGCTGCACACGGGCCCTCTGGCACATGATGACTGTATGCGACAAGGGTTTGCAGATGGTTGCATACCGGTCACATGCTTGGCGGCCATGAGGAAACAGGCTAGTCACTACAAGCTGACCAAGAACCACATCAGTACAGCACAGCTCACAAAGGAGATGACTTTTCTCTCCCGAAAGGGATCACACCACATCGACGGAGCAGCGGAAGAAGAGGAGCATACACCCACAAAGGACAACGTTTCAAGGAAAAACTACATGGGTTTCTGGAGTCAGGAATCCATCCACATCAGGGTGACCGTCCCCAAGTTCCCACCCCGCATGACAACATAAAGAACGCTAAGCAGAATAAATACCAGCAAAGACCACCCCTCGGCATACACTTTTTAAAGCACAGAAAATCAAGAATAAAGAAAACAATCTTCAAAGAAGGCAGAATCAGAAAGACACATCACCTACAGAGGAACAAAGGATCACAGTTGATCTCTCAGAAACCGCACCTCCTACAAGTCAGTGGCCTTCTACTGGGCGCCAAATTTACAAATGAGGAGACTTCAGTGAGTGGAGGCCTTAACTGACAGGCAATTTCCCTCTGATACTGGGACTAACTGGCGATTCTTTACAAAATAGGCAGAACCACTTAACGACTTCCAGGGTGAACAAACAAATGAACGGCAAAATGCACCTGCACTTGAATTTCTGTCCCTGCCCTCTAGGAAGAATCAGTTGGGAACATTTCCTACTAATAAAAACAAAACAAAAACCTATTTTAAGATGCACTGTGTTACAGCTATAAAGTCTAAGGGAAAAGAAGATGGTGCTGTAAGAGGACAATACACGGGCTCTAACTGACACTGTCTCTAATCATCCCTTAGGGTGAGTCCCCAGTGGAGGTAACACTGAAACAGTATATGAAAAGCAAGTACTTAATCCATGTGAATATGGCAGGAAGAGAATTGCCGGCAGAATACAGGAGCAGATCAGAACAGCAATAACCAGAGCTAGAGGAAGACAGTTGGTTTGAATATATTTGCATACGCTTAGACAAGGACCTTACAGCAATTCAGGAAATTTATAATTATCACTTGCCTCCTGCTGTTCTCCTCCCAATCCCCGTTCAATAGCACCTGCATCACGAATGTTTACCAAGCAATTAGGACCAAAGAAAACACTTCAGCTCTCCTACTAGGCAATGCATATCTCAATAGGTGACAGATCTGACACCTGTCATATAATGAAGATGCAGGATAGAGTCATTTTAAGGCAAAGTGTGACCGGGAAGAAACTGTTGATCTTTCTAGATGAAAATACATTTCCCTTTGGCTCACCTAAGCCCAAGTTTTATCAAGTCTTAGTAAAATGGTGCTGGGAAATGTCACCAAACTGGCAACTAACAAATTATAATTTTTCTAATGTTTATTTATTTTTGAGAGAGACAGAGACAGAATGTGAGTGGGTTGGGGCAGAGAGAGGGAGGCACAGAATCTGAAGCAGGCTCCAGGCTCCGAGCTGTCAGCACAGAGCCTGACGCGGGGCTCCATCTCACGAGCTGTGAGATCATGACCTGAGCCGAAGTCGGACCCTCAACCGACCCAGCCACCCCGGCGCCCCAACAGCTAACAAAGTTAACCATTCATAATCTGGGACCTAGCTCTCTTACATTTGGAAATCTGTGCTTCGGAAATATGAATCCCAGATACACATGTGGCAACATCATTTGTAGGGAGAATAAAAGGAAACCAGCTGAAGGGGTATCACTAGGAGAAGCATACATTCTTTGTATGAAATGCTGTGCTACATAAACTATAAAATTTACCTGAATATTAATAATTAATTGACTTAGTAGTTTACTTTTCAAATTGCATCATTTGCATTGTGTCATTTTGAATTCAGCATTTTTTTTATCATTTCAAAGTGTTTAATAAGGAGAAAACATACCACCTTGTATACAAATGACAGATTCTGGGGTGAAGGGTGAGGGATGAGGGGAGATACAGGTCCTCAGAGGGAAAAAGTGAGATGGGAGCAGAGAGTTGCTAAGAATCTCTCGCTTTTACTTAGTTTTTGACAAAGATTTCATTCACCAGTAGGTAACAGTGTTTCATTAAACCAGAGAGTGTTAGGATGGAGAAATAGCTTCACCAGAAGTCATTGAGTCCATCTGCCTAAATCTATTTACTTATGGATATTTTCATTCATTCACTTATTCATTCCTTCAGTTTTGACACAGATGGCAGCTTTTCAAGAGTAAATTTTAGTTATGAAATTAAGCATATTTGTTGCAAAACAAGTCCGACAACTCAGACAAGCACGAAGCACCCCCACTCTCTTTGGCTCCTTTCAATGTCATGTTACTAAAGTAACCAATGTTAACAGCGTGGCCAGTGACTTTGCACAATTCTCTCTATGATCATGTCCATAGGCACACACCAATGTCTTTTACACATGAGGTAGGTTTTACCCCCACCTTTTTCACCTTTGTTTGCATGTTGGGGGGTTGGTCAACCAGAAGATCTGACCTCTGGTTGATCTGTGATCTGGACCCTGGCAACTGGAGGCTCCTCTCCCAGACCCTGTCCTTGGAACGTGCATTCTGCCTGCCTTCTCGGCCTCCAAAAGCTGCCCCAAGGACACAGCCTTCAGACAGTGATGTGCTCTTGGACACTCTGGACGGCATGTGTGACTGCCTCTATCTAATCTTTCAAGATTGGGCGGGAGGCAGAAGGGCTATGGTCTTACTGCTGTGCCCAGGACAACCTTGCAAGTAAGTTCCCTTGTCTGTTCAACCTGCTCCCTACCATTCCGGAGTGGCCTGCTTTTCTCTTTGGTCTCTCCCTGCCTTTGGTGATGGGGGCCGGTTGCAGATTTCAGCGGAAGCTCCCCAGGAAGTTGCAAACCCACACAAACTGTCATAGGTTCTACAGATTAAGGTTTGACTTGATTTTTTTTCTTATCTATCAATGACTGTATCAGGACGTTTCCTCCGAACCAAAACATTAATATTTAATTCACTTTTTTTAATAATTAGCAACCCAACACTTCAAGGAGAGAATGTATGTTTCTCCTAATGATACAAATTGAGGTTGTTTCCTTTTCTCCCCCCCTACAAATGACGTTGCAGCATTTATGTCTGGTGTTGATATTGCGACAGCACAGATTTCCAAATGTAAGAGAGCCAGGTC